>NW_019416352.1:1220680-1458772 GCF_000390285.2 Anoplophora glabripennis | reverse complement strand
TTGGCATAGTCGAAAAAGATTAGTAATCTAATAAGAAATTATTTTATTACTTCGGTAAGTATTGGCAATTTTCTTCATTAAAAGAAAGATGTCATGTGTACATCTCAGTACTTATCAATCTTATCATTAATATTTGAAGTGATATATTTTTTGTTCATCTTAAATTTAACAACAAATATTTGGTATTTTTTTCTTCTACGAAATACTATCTCTATAAAACGTGATCTTTTCTTATGAAGTTTATGGCTATGAGTGCAATCCAGGTACATTTATTACCGTAATTTAGGTATACTCGGATTTACGTTTATTCCAAAATGTAATTTCGATTCACTTTGTTGTTATAGTCGAGGTTATAGTAGTAGGATCGCATCGCAATAGTCCGCTTGCCGTATTGAAATGGAATTATGTACCTACCTAAATAGTGGTAATTATTCCTAAATATTGGATTGGTAAATATTTAGTAAGTAAATGTAAAAAATATTTAGTAAGTAAATGTAGAAAATATTTAGTAAATGTGAAATTCGTGCTGTAGGTACTTTTTTGTTGAGTGATTTTTAACCTTACTTTAATCGGAACCCTGAAATAAAAAACAAATTTGCCGTGGAATCATAACTGATGTACTCGGATGTAGAAAATAAATTACGAAGTTTTTGTTTAAAATAAGAGAAATCGTCTAAACAGTAATGATTTTTACTCGGATTTTTAATACTGAACAACATCAGACACTCTTTACCTCCCTTATGGAAAACTGTAAATAAAAAATTTGGAAAGAAGCAAAGAATAATAGTTTTCAACGTACCTACCTATCAATTATTAAAATATTTTGATTACAAACTATATAATAGTGGTTAGCTAAATTTTCTCGGTCCATTTTTCAGTTTCTTTCTTTCACTAAATTATTTTAAACATGAATTGCTGGCAATAGTATTGAACTGAGTATTTTGAGGACTACTTATTTAGTATTAATTTTGTTTATACTTACATATTGCGAAATGAAAAATGTTGGGAATGTTTAACATTTTAATTGCTATTTTATTCGACTTGTGATTTGTGTATTTTTCGAAAAATTTATTTGCCAAAAATATGCAATTTGTTTTTTTTTTACCAACAATTTTCCAGATTTGGATAGGAAAGTATGCGGAACGAATAAATATTTACGAATTTTACCATTATTTATCAATATTTACCCGAATATTGACGAATATTTACTAAAATTTTCAAATATTTACTAATATTTTCTAATATTTATGAATATTTACTAATATTTACAAATATTTACTAATATTTACGAATATTTACAAATATTTACTAGTATTTACTAGCATTTACTAATATTTACGAATATTTACAAATATTTACTATATTTACATCACTTGTACACCATATTTACTAAGTGGTTTACCCCTCGTTATTTTTTTATGAAATTAGTTTTGTGTAACCAGAAGCTGAAAACACCAGACACTGAAAAAAAACATTTACAAAATAAACATCACAAAATTCAAAATTTCACAAACTAATTTCAAACATTTCTCTTACGATTAAACAAATTAATCGTAATCTCTTTTAATTTTCGTTTAGTGGTATTATTTCCCATCTCCAATATTTTTTACCCCCACCATTTTGAATTATAAGACCGTTTTTCAAATTTTTCTTTTTTAATGCATCAGTTTTTGTGCTCGTCTATTCTAATATTTACAGGTCGAGTCGGGAGATCTCTTCAACATAATATTTATTTCATTCACAGAGTATGCTATAAATGCATTTTTTTTTTAATGAACATTTGGACGAGTCTGATAAAATGGTGCGTGAAGTATAAAGTTGGGCCAAAATTTTGGAGAAGAAAAATAATACCGTTCATATAATATGTATAGTGTATATTGTATCTGTCTGCTTTTCTCAGTGTGGAATTTTTGGTTAGGCAAAATTATTTAGATAAAAAATAATCCTTGATTGGCACTTTTGACGTAAGGGGTTTATTTAATTAAATTTTGATGTTGTTAAGAAGTGGCGAATTATTAATATGTAAAGAAAAAAAAAAACTAAAACTACGACACAAATAAAAGAAATTATAAATATCTAAGAAATATATTTTCTTAAATCTATGGGTAAGTCTACAAAATTAAAAACGTTTTACTTCCTCTACAAAATACATAGGTATTTAAAATTGGTGTGTAACTCATACATGGCTTAAGTAGAGGGCAAAAATCCAGAGGCGTATTCTGTGGCCAAAAGTAAGGGTTTTTCGTTATATAAATGTGGGGTCTTAGGACAGCCATTGCCTATATAGCATTGTCAAAAATTAAAAAAAAATCAGTTTAATTTTTAATTTCTAAACCGCTTGATATAATGAGACAAAAAATTACCAGTTTTAGAAACATCAGTGGCGGATGTGTGGGTATCTAGGATCATTATTTGCCAAAAAAAATATATCACCCTGTATAATATTACAAATACCTAAAATAGGTCATCATATGCGCCATTGTATTATCTTTACTTTTTTGTTTCTTTACATGTTTTGAATTTCAAACCGATTAAAAACAAACTTTATTTGATCAAGTGCATTTTTACAGTTACTTAAAGTACTTAAACATATCTTAGGGAGGTCATGCAAAACCGTAATAATATGTCGTCATCTTATTTAATATTGTGTTGTCAAATTATTTATTAAAAATTAAAAATTAAAACCGATTTTTTTTTAAATATTTGACACGCTGGACAATGGCTGTCCTAAGACCCCACATTTATATGACAAAAAATCCTTATTTTTGGCCACAGAATACGTCCCTGGATTTTTGGCCTCTACTTAAGAAACACCCTGTATAATTAGTGTACTGTTAAACTTTTATTCTGATTCCGATAAGTATTTTTGTTCTTTTTTATTTAAAATTCTAGAGCAAAATTTTTAAAATATGGAAGCGTATTAGGTATTTCTTAACATAAAATTTGATATTTGAATTTTTTTTTTTAAGCAAATGCCTGTTTAGACTAATCTACTACCATTGTTTTTTAACTAAATGAAATATTTTAATAAAAATTTCCAATATTTTCTTGGTTTAAGAAAATTTTTGTACTTTTTTTGCGGCGATGCCCTTGCTCAAAATTATACACAAACTGACTCCTGCGGTTTCCCCCTTTTAAAGAAATTAATAAACATCTATGTACATAATTTCAAACAATGCTGTCGTGACTACGTTTTTATGATGTCATACATCTGTATTTTTGTGATTCAGATTTCGTTTTATAGTGGGTTTGTCGGTTTTGTTATGTGAATATATTCTAGAAGAATAAATAAAAATGTAACTAAGCATTTGATAATCAAATAAGATGGTAATGCAAATTTTATTTTATGACGGATTTATTTTATTATACAGTTTACATGAAATGCCTGCGTTATATATCTTAAGTAAATGCTGTTGTAAAAGTAATTCAAGTTGTAATTTAAAAATAAACGAAACAATTCCAAATTACTCTTTTGGATAACAATGGTAGGTTTATCCGTGTTTATTAACCGATGTTTTTTAACTTTGAAAATGATGGCGAATTTCATGTTTGTAGTAAAAAATGTGGTAGTGATCAGGAAGGCCAAATCGTGGAGTAAATTTACCACAGTAACAATGGCACAAATAATATACAGTGTCCCACATAAAACGTAACATATTTATATTATTTTAGATTTTATTCGATTTTTTTTTGTTGAATAAGTATTTCTTAGGTTAACTTTTACATTTTGTGTGTATCAAACGAATATTTTGCACAATATACTGCAAGTTAAAAATGTTTAAATTTACTACCGATGTTGCAAAATAGCAATAATTGATGAAAGGCAAAAGTTTTTTGGATAATTTTTTAAAAATATTTTAATTGCTCCGAAGGCATTCTAATTTTGATAAAAAAACTAGAGTATAATAAAACAACACAACCAATTTCATTAAAATCGGTTCGATAATTTCGCAAAATAATTTTTTTAACAAAATTTTGAAAAAAATTTTTCTAATTTTCAAAATGTTGCACAGCCTCAATTAAAGCATCTAGTCGAGATACTTGAAATTTTTTTCACATAGAAAAGACCGCTCAACCTTTCAAATGGTTTTTGAAAAATTGGAAGTCGGTTGATTAGGACGGCCACAGTAAATTTTTAAAGTTAACACTCTTTTTTTTATTTTTAGACAATTATATTACGTTTATCAATTTGCAATTTAGTTTTTTTCAAAAATTATAATTTTAAAGTACTCAGAAATACGCTGCCTTAAAAAAAGGTTCTCGAGATATAAGCGGTAAAGTTTATCAGCATTTGCCGTTAATTTATAAACAATTTAGGAATAATCTTTGATACAGTGGCTTCGTTTTTCCGAGTTTTAAGCTGGAAAAAAATTTCAAATCCATAAGTTATCGGCAACATAGATAAATCAGCGGAAAAGCTGTCGCTCGCAGGCGCGAAAACTGACTCAAACACGAAAAGTGGGGGAGGGGACTTTCGCTCGAGACTGAATTCGGAGGTTCAAAATGCGAAGTTACGAAAAAAATTGCGTTATCTCTGCTTCTAATTGACCAATTTCGATCTTTTTTTTTAGTCCGATGTCTCGCGAGCCAAGGAATTCGAATATCGGAATGCCAACTGTCTAATTTGCACATATTTTGGTTATAAACAAAGTTTTTTATTTATGCATTAAATATACTGTATATTTTACTCTATGCTATTACATTTTTTCAATGAAAAAAATTGTTTATGTATATATTTCAACACTCTTAATATGAATGTATTTAGTTATAATTACTATCAACAATTATTTAAATAATTTTTGTTTAAATAAATTAAAAAATAAAAATTTATTTGGAAATTAATTTTTTTGTTAAATATAGATAAAATTAAGAAAAAATAGTACTTACTTTAAAATTATAATTTTTGAAAAAAACTAAATTGCAAATTGATAACTGTAATCTAATTGTTTAAAAATAAAAAAAGTGTTAACTTTAAAAATTTTTCGCAAGATAATTTTTTTCAAAATTAAAAAAAAAATTATTTTACGAAAACTATCGAACCGATTTTAATGAAATTTGGTGTGTAGTTTTATTATACTCTAAAGTTTTTTTTACCAAAATTAGAATGTCTTCGTAACAATTAAAATATTTTAAGTCACTGGATCAAAGATTATCGCTAAATTGTTTATAAATTAACGGTAAATGCCGATAAACTTTGACCGCTTATATATCGAGAACCAATAAACGGAATTTAACTT
Organism: Anoplophora glabripennis; assembly: GCF_000390285.2. NCBI lineage: Eukaryota > Metazoa > Arthropoda > Insecta > Coleoptera > Cerambycidae > Anoplophora > Anoplophora glabripennis. Next base: position 1,453,535 of record NW_019416352.1, on the reverse strand, counting down.
TTTTTTTAAAGGAAGCGTCTTTCTGAGTATTTTAAAATTATAATTTTTGAAAAAACTAAATTACAAATTGATAAATGTAATTTAATTGTTTAAAAATAAAAAAAGAGAGGTAAATTTAAAATTTTACTGAGGCCGTCCTAATGTACCGATTTCAATTTTTCAAAAACCATTTCAAAGGTTGAGCGGTCTTTTCTATCTGAAAAAATTTTCGAGTATCTAGATGCTTTATTTGAGGCTGTGCAATATTTTGAAATTCGAAAAATTTCTGTCAAAAAATTATTTTGCGAAAACTGTCGAATCGATTTTAATGAAATTTGGTGTGTTGTTTTATTATACTCTAAAGTTTTTTTTACCGAAATTAGAATGTCCTGGGAGCAATTAAAATATTAAAAAAAATATATCCAAAAAACTTGATTATTTTGCCTTTTTTTTTCATCAATGACTGCTATTTTGCAACATCGGCAATAAATTTAAACATTTTTAACTTCCAGTATATTGTGCAAAATTCAATTCTAAAACTTTTTCTCTCTTTTTCTCTCTTCAATATTCTTCCAAAATGCATAGGTTTCAAGATATAAGTAAAAAACTCAGATAAAATAGGTGTTTTTTTAAATTTTTGCAATTTTGAAAATGTTTCGGACCTCGCCCAGATCTAGGGATCTACACTTTTGTGTTTTTTTTTCAAATAAATACCTTTTCTAATAAATATGAATAATTAAAATTTACATCAAATTTATAATAAACAATGTGCCATTCGAACATTTAATTATTAGGGTTCGTATATATTTCCCAATAAACCACTATTTCCCACTTTTTCTCTCTTCGGCAACGGAAAGAATTACGGCCGTTGGGTACAATCGTATGCCAATATTTCTTTCCAGAGACAGTGACAGACTGCAGTACGCGTAGGTATTTGGATTTATAGGGCGATTTAGACATACTATTCCGGAACGTTTTCTAAATAATGGATCACAAAACGCGGGCAGTTTCTCTTTTTAGGGTATCTAAAGGCAGGTATTTCCCGATAACATTTTTTCGATCATTTAATCCACAACCCATTTTGTTTATTTTTGGTATCTGGCAAGAGACAGTTAGGAATTAGTCATCGTCGAATGTACATATTGTGAATTTCAATATTTTCCTACTGAGGTTTTATGACTAATCAAAATATTCAGCTAAATGTTGGAGTTTCTTTTTATGAATATGATTTGTTGCCTTATTATTTAATGTTTTTTTTCATAAATGTTCCCAAAAGGTGGTTGATTGGATATCCAATAGGATAAACAATTTGTTTTTATAATATTTGTAGGGAAATTAGTAGCTCTATATCTAAATCTATATAGTCCAACTGAAATCCTTAGCTTAACTGAAAAGAAAGTTAAAAAATAATAAAATATCGTCTGGTCCAGACGATTTTTAAAATATATTTGAAAATTCTTTCTTATACCGATTATATAATCATTTGTTGGATAAATGTGACATTTCAACTAAAAATCAGTGGTATGTTATTTTTATTGAGATCTATGCGATATGAATCAATATGGCATTCGGATTGCATCAACCACCAAAGATTGATATCTAAGTTAGCTTTAGTTCTTAAGGCCGTCATTATATGGATAAGAAATAACACTTAGTACAACAATGATAGAACCACAGAGCACCGATAGAACAAGTAGATGTTCAGGAAGTGACGAAGTGTAACGCTAAACTGGAGCAACTTCCTTTAATTTTTCGCATGGAAAACTCACGGAGAACATGTAAACATCAGAAAATGCACCTTTCCTGTTTTGTGCAGCAAATTTGTAAAGATACTCAATAATTGTGATTAATGCATGTCTTAATAGTTTCCTAAAAGTATTCTGCGGGGTGTGATTATGTTTATAGTATCGTATACGATTTTCTGTATGTTTAATAAGCGTGCAAGATTCAGGAAACGTAAAATAAACATACGAGGTAAAAATGTGATTTTTTTCCTTATTTTGAATATATTGTCTGTTGTCTTATACTCGGAAGAAAACTTATACAGGGTGTTTCAGAAAGACCTCCCGTTACAGGGGGTGATAGTACGACAAAAAATAAGAATTTTTTGTCTTATGAACTATATGTCTATCTCCTCTTGTTTCGAGATACAGAGTGGCAAAATAAAAATTTTTAAAGATAATTTTTACGAAAGTTTTCAAACGGTGCTAAATATTTTTTATGAAATTCCGGGGTTTTTAAGGATGCCAATTACACTGGTCTAATTATTTTTTGGATATTTCATAGAGGGCGCTAGTTATGCTACATTCCTGTTACATTTTAAGTTTTAATTTTTTTAAGGTTAGGTTTTTTACCATTCGGGCTCCAATTTTTAATGTATAATTTTATTTTCTAAAAATAATGTACTCTTGTTAGAACTTCCTAATCTGGACAGTTTTCGAGAAAAAAATACTTCATAATCTGACAACTTGTTACAATTTTCTTTTTGGTTTTGAAAACTAACTTACGAAAAGCATTAATTCTTAAGAGAACTCAAAAGTTATATTAAATATCATAAATATAAACAATGTACTACATATTTCGTGTACCTACTTGCAATTTATATTTTGAGTTAAAGTTCAAATCATATAAATGATATTCCTGAAATGATTTTAGAAAAAGTGGAAAAATGTTTAGTTCTGTACAGGATATGATGAAGAATGGATAAAGTTATTTTATGTTAGCAAACAAAAACAGGTAAAAAATTAATGTTTATAATAAAAACAGCGAACAGACCTGTTATGCTGCAATAAAAGGTAGATATTCAGTGGATGGATAGGTGTACCACAAGGTTCAGTTCTGGACCGACTTCTTTTTTACAAAGTTGATTAGTTAAAGCAATTTATGTAAATGGCTTAGATCCTCTTCCATGAAACGATTTTACCATCTATGCTAATAACACAAATTATTTCAAACATAAATGATACGATTTAGAGACAAATTAACTCACAAATTGAGTTGGCATTTTCATTGTAAAGTAGCAATCTCTCTTCTGTAACTTATCTGTTTCAAATATTGGACAATTCGCCAATAATAGAATATTATATTTTTTAAAAATAAATCCTATGTTGACGCTATGAATATAAATTTATTGAAACAGTGAAATTATAACAATATCAATTGAAATACGAATTTAGCTTAATGGAATTTTAAATTAAACTTAGAAACAACATTAATTTCTCCGAAAAAGTTGTTTAAAAGATTCATATAAATATTTATTTGCACAATATTGTCGTCAATATCGATTGTGGATATAATGCGATTTTACCCTTTTTTCAGTTTAGATAGATAGATATTTTATAGATAGATATTTTATTTGACCACTGTTTACATACATCCGTACAAATGTGGTATGTCAATTTTCAGTTAAAATTTGAACTGTACAGTTGATAATATTATAAAAAAAGTACAATGTATAAATCATTAAACACAACGTTAAAATAATTTAACCAAATTCACACAGAACATAAAATTATTATATTAATTAATAATTAATTATATTATTAATTATTAGAAGTTAAATAATAGTTGTATCCTCAAAATATTCCCTTACAGAATAGAAGGCTTTATTTTTAGTTTAGTTTAGGGTCATATATTCCAGGGGTGTCACATCACAAAGGATTGATTGATTAAATAATATAAAATAGGTGTTGTGAACCGGTCGATAGCCGCACGGTTTAAGGCGTCAGTACTTAAATCGATGTGTCTAACTGCCCGGGTTTCGAATCCCGCGGCCGGTGACCGTAGATTATCTATACTTGTACGGAGGATTGTCGCCCTCTGTGCAGGTATGGTAGGGTGGAAGAATGTTGGCTTGGATCAATGTGAGAGATTGACACCGGCTGGCATTTGACCACCCCCCTAATTAATGAGGTTGTCCAGGTTTCCCTCGTTCCTGCACTGAATGGTGGTTAGGGCCTACCAACATAAGTCGTTCCTGGGCGCAAATGCGGCCTGCGTAATAATAATATGCCGCCTCCTCTCCCGCACAAGTCTCCGACTTCTGGGCTAATTCTCGTAATTAGAATGAGGAGTAGAGATATTATTATTATTATTATTATTATTATTATTAATATAGAGCAGCGTTCATAATGACGTCTATACATCAGTTTTTGTAATTAAACTGTTTTATGAACATATACATAATAAATCTGTAGTTCGGTCATATAGCTGTCATGAAGTCGTTTACGATGTAAATAGTATAAAATCAAAATTGGTCTGTCATAGCTTTTCGACCTAATCGAATTGAATTATTTCGTGTGATTGCAACTAGCTAACGTTTACGTTTTAGTTTTCAAATTTCGATGTTGATTAATATAACTTTAGGAAAGAATAAAGTTGGATTTGTTTGTAAACATAAAAAATCCCCTCTTCTATATTTAACAATGTCACATATTCGAATTTCGTGACTTTATTGTGTTGTAGATATCAACATACAATCACGTGGTTAAGTATATTACAATGCGAGTATTCAGTTTCCATTGTTGGTATATTATTTGTTGTAAATGTCAAAACTGTTTCGAAGAGAACGTGAGAGTGGTATCCTACTTGCACACTGTATCTGTTCAAATTGTTCTACAGGTAGATATTACAAAATATTATTGTTCAGCGCTCGTAGTTCACTGAACCGTTTCCACAACAATTATGGTGTTTATAAACGAATCATACACGCTAGGGTGTACCTATTTTCTTTTCGGTGTTCACATTTGGTTTTGTTGGGCGATACGAGATCTGTTCAGGAAATAACCGAACATTATTTTAACGAGGAACAAATTTCGATGCAAGGTTCAATTTTTCAGTCAAAATTTCATGGCATGACTCAATTGAGATACTAACCTCTTCAGCACTTTCTCTGATAGGCAATCGGCGATTTCTTCAGTTGACTGACGACCACTTTTAAATTGTGAAAACAATGCAGTGTAAAAAATATTCACTCAATTTTACTCAAAATGTATCAATTTCTGTTCACATCCGATTGAGTGATATATTTCACAAACATTAAAAAAAATGAATATTTGAGGCCCCATTTAGAGGGGCGTAGTTCCCTTAGCATTTCTCCACCAATGTTTATATGAAAAATATTCTTATTTTTGGCAATAGAATCAAGTGGTAAATTATTGGACACTAATTATGAGACACTTTTTCTTAAATCTCGTTACTCGACGCCTGCTGGCACAAAATATTACTTTGCACCTCCTGGCAAAGAGTGACCTACCAATCTGCAAGTGCTATGAAAGCAACACCTTCAAGATGACATGCTAGGTCAACTTTATCTGTTTGTAACGTATACTAGTGTTTATAACTACAGTACCGAGGGTACTTTCTGTTGACGCCAAGATAAATTTGCTTCACTTTCTCTTATGCAAATAGAAATGTGTCGCCGTTACAGAAATTTATTATGGTTGGTAACACAATATTCCGTTATTTTGCACCAGTTTCAGTCTGCATTTTTTGTTTTTAAGTTCCGTGTACAGTACTTTCTTTCCAACTTAAGTGAGAATAATACTAATATAAGTTTCAAATGAATGAATAAAAACGCAGTATATACTTACTTTTTGTTAAATACATTGTCGTTTTTTAAAACAGAAAACAGCAGTCATATTTATTTGTCGAACACTTAGACTTGGTGGATTATATTTATCAGAAAGTAACACTGAAAACAGGGTAATAAAATATCCTTTTTATTTATTTATTTTTAAGGACAATTTGCGATGGCGGTTTCTCGTACACAATGAAATTAAGTTATCAAAGTAATTGCTTTGATAAAATGACCATCTGGAACGATTATATTTAGCAATTTTCAAGGCTTATTTTTGTAACTCGTAGACCAATTCTTGTTAACAAAACAAAGCAATACAAATACATTTTCATCGTTGTGTTTAATACAAATATTATTGAATTTTATTGGGAATACTGAAAATGCTCTAGTTCAAAACATACAACACAGGAAAAATTAACAACTTTTATTGATTTCTCTTATAGTATTGAAAAAAAAGTATTTTCATTTATTATGAATTATGATAAAGTGTAATAATAATATTATGAAGTGTTTTGTTTAAATAAACAACATTATCGTAATACACAATCGATTGGGCAGAGTTTATATAAAATGTCTGGCTATCTTACATATCTATCTATCTTGGAATAAATTATTTTCTTGCTGATAACGACTGATCATCTACTGTATTCCTTCATTATTTACCTCAAAAAAAGATTTAATCTAACGAAGTAAATGAAAATTGTTTATTTTTTTATGACGTAAAATTGACTAGAATGTCCTCCTTTCTGCCTTATTAAATATAAACGATTATATTCAGAAATATATTCATAATATAACAAAAAGCGTTAATTAATGTTATGAATAATTTATATTGAATAAACTATTCTTACATGGTGAAAGTGTTAGGTAACTAGAAACATTTTGTATATATGTATTTGATATTAATTTTAAAATGTGAACACTTGTGATATATTATGTTTAATGTAGCAAGTTGTATTGTTTATTATAGTTGTTTTTCGACTCTACAGGGTGATTCAGTTCTAATGGTATTAATTTTAACCACATAGACTAATAAAGACAGAAAATCGAAAAAAAATACTCGATCTTTTAAAAAATAAGCAAATTACCCCAGAACTCCCGCTAATTCGGCGCCTTATTTTTTGACTAGGAACGCGTTAGCAGACCAAAGAGTGTTCGAACCTTGAAGAGAAACAGCTGATTTCCCGAGTCGTCTTGAATTTTGCAATTGATTTCAAAATCAAAGTGTAGGGAATCTATAGACGTAATAAACTACTTGTAATAAACTAACATTGCATTTTAAAATTTGTTCTATATATTCTACTTATTTTTCCCTTAAAATTAATGACATTATGACTATGCCTGTACATTATTAATATTAATTCCAAGCTATAATAATTCAATAAAATTTTTCATGATAATTTTTACTGTACTGTACTGTATTTCTATACCACTGTAGGTTGACATTTTCAAACCATTTTTGATCTAAATCTACAAATGACCCTGTATATTAATAAAGAAGGGAAGTAGACACTTTTTTTTATATTCCTCTTAATGAAGTCTGTTCACCGTAGAAGTATGTAAAATTCCTTGAGGTTCACCCTGTATGAAACAAAAACGAACTTTTGATTTTGGCTCTTGTAAGAAATTGGTTCGCGCGACTCCTACAATTAATATCCTTCTCCGACCTCATCTTAAGCTCTCATTCCTTTCTGTTTCAGGTGGAGGAGATACGGGACATGATAGACAAGATCCAGGCGAATGTGGAGGAGGTGAAGAAGAAACATAGTTCCATCCTCTCGCAGCCGCAGAGCGATGAAAGTGAGTGCCATTTTAGATTATACTCATTTTTTTCCCTCCGTTCCGGCTAGGACTCCCAGATGGGCTTTTTCATTTAAGAATCGCGGGGCGTATCTGCCGTAACACAGAATGTGCCGCTCCGATTGCGCGCCGTTTGTTCCTTATTTCGCGGCGTCATTCTTTTGAAAGAAAACGACGCGTAGAATGATAGCTTATCCAAGATGTGAAAGGGACAGCCGTGATGGCGTGATTGCTTCGATTCTTTTTAAACAATACACACTTGCATGCCTGAAAATCGTTAATAGTAATGCGTTTATTGTCCAACAGAAATATTTCATTTACAGAGGAAAACAATATCTAAATAAAAGTGTTTTTAGTAAAACATATACCTACAGTACAAATGAACATATAATGCAGATAAATAAGATTAACATTTAATTTATAGTCCGGTCAAATTAGTCATAAGAATAGTGGTCAAATAACGAAAATTCCGACAGAGCTAAATTTTGGTGGAGACCTTGGGTACACCATTAGAAATAAAGTGTCAAAAGTCCACATCGATCCCACGTGTGCTAAAAAAGTTATTCGGGGTCAAAGGTAGATTTTTTTCGAAAACGGTGTTTTATCAAAAAAGTAGCCCTGACAAAAATTATAGATCTTAAAATTATCTACAAAAATGGTTCTTATACTTTTTTTCTAAGAAACACCATTCCTGAGATATCGCGATTCTAAAAGTTGAAGGAGTCGCATTCTACATGATATGCACAATATATGCCACGTATATACATAGTCAGGCACTTAATACAAGTAAAAATGCCTATTTGTGTCTCTTATATGTATAAACTGTACTATTCTGAGAATATACACTCAAAAGAAACTCAGTCCCTTAGTCAATCCCCTCTACCCGCATGGCCTTGAATAACATCTGGCTACTCTATTATAAAAACTTTTGTAAAAATACACGAAACTATCTTGTCTTCCTCCAACATCGGCTTCTGTTAATCAACACTTGTATCGAGTATACCATCAACATCAGACATGGCTAGGCAATCAACTGAACCCAGAAGACTGGGGTTGGAAATTAACAGATAATACTTTGGAACCGATTTACACCCACCTACTCCGGAAAAACTCCTAAACACTATTTTTTGCAATTGCAAAAAAGGTTGTAGTGCTAAATGTGGCTGTAGAAGAGTACGGTTACTGTGTTCTCCAGCGTGTACTAATTGCCAAAGCCAGTCTTGCTCAAATGTCCAATTGAATACATCAACAGACGAAGATTCATGTGATTTCGAAGAAGAGACAGCTGATTCATCTTCATTTGAACAATTTATGAACATCCAGTAAGAAGAAGAGGAAGAAGAAGTAGAAGAAGTCCGTCATAACAGTTCGTGAAGTAGGCCTACCGGGGAAACCACGTTAAAAAAACGCGCCAAAGTACACTACCTCACAGGTGGTGTGGAAATGTGTGCATATCATGTAGAATGTCACTCCTTCAACTATTAGAATCGCGATATCTCAGGAATGGTGATTCTTAGAAAAAAAGTATAAACACCATTTTTGTAGATAATTTTGAGATCTAGAATTTTTGTCAGAGCTACTTTTTTGATAAAACTTACCGTTTTCGAAAAAAATCCAAAAAACCTAAAATTTTGACCTTTGACTCCGAATAACTTTTTTAGCACACATGGGATAGATGGGGACTTTTGACACTTTATGTATTTCTAATGGTGTACCCAAGGTCTCCACCAAATTTTAGCTCTGTCGGAATTCTCGTTATTTGAAATGTTTATTTTGACCGGACTATTAGAAATTTTGAACAAAAGGACAGGCAATGAGGTAGTCACAAAAATTAAAGGATAAAAACTAAATCCTAAATATTTAGGTGATTTTCGAGCTTCAATTTGCATTTTCTTTTATCGCTCTGCGACAATTTTTTGCGAAGTTACAGCCTTTTGAAATTCACCTAAATTTTTTTGATTTTTTTAACATCCTAAATAGTACTGCAATATTCAAGTTTCGAGTTATTAGAGAAAAATATAGACAATTTAGAGCAGCAATATCTTTAAAAGATGAGGAGCATCTAATAGCAAATAATAGAACCAGTCTTGACCAATAGAGGTTTAGTTTTAAGTGAAAATGAACAATTCTTACTATTATCAACATTAATTGGTAACTGATTTTCCAAATACCATCCCTCAACTTAATCTACACATTTCCGTAATTTGTAAGTAGGTAAGTGTAAGTCATCATTAATTGAATCAAGTTTAAAATAGTTTTAAACCATCAGCAACAAACAAATGATCAGATTTTAGTGTTACAGATAGATAACAGCACCACAAAAAAAAAGTATCGAATCTGGTATTCAGACCCATGTATTTCTAAGTATTTTTTCCGCTGAATACGAATCTTCCTTCAGATTTGGCCCAACGGGTGTGAGTTTTCAGGAAGATTAAAAAAACAGGTCAAAATTCACAAAAAACGTCATTTACGATCGACGAAAGTTATAAAAAGTCAAATTATTCTACCGGCTCACTAGACGTATGATTTTTCACTCGTTTAATTCTAATTTATCATCATAGAGTCAGACAAGTTGGTCCAATTTCATTCAAAAACGGAAAATAGATCAAAACGCCATTTTCATGGCATAATTCGTGTTGCAGAGTTCTGGATCCATCTTTTTATCCACCCACCCATTTATGAATTCATGCATCTTTCTATCCAGTCGTTCATGCCTGAATACGCATATTTGTCCATCCACCTGCACCACCTATAAAACCAACCCATCTATCCATCTACTTTTTGTGCTGAGAGATGAGGTAACAGCCTAGAAGATTGAGAATGCAATAAAACTTGTAGAATACTCTACTTTCTAAACAAAAGAAAATATATCTACAAATGATTCTTATTTTTGTTGCTATAACGTGTTCTCTTTTCTTCAAAGGATCTATGCAAAGGGTTACGCTTTCGTTTAGTTTAGTCCCTCTACTTTTCGTTTCTCTTTTTAACAACCAACAAAAATCATGCTGTGATCCCATCTTCCTTGATATCGCTGTTCTATAACCTTCATATCCTGATGAGATCGTTCGTCTTGTTCTTCGTTATAATCTCTAAGGTTTTCAGGAAACCAATCCAGATGTGAATGAAGGAAGTGCAACTTGTAGTCCATCAAACATCCCAGGTCTTGGAAGTCTTTTATCAATTTTAATACAATTTCTTCGTATTTAGGACTCTTGTTGTTTTCTAAAAAAATTGTCGCTACAACTTTGAAACTACTCCAAGCACTCTTCTCAACGCTACTCATTCTAGTGAAGAATGTTGCATCCTTGAACATTGTCCGAATCTGAGATCCATCGAATTTCTTTCAATTTCGCCTCGGAAATATTGGGAAATTTTCGTCCTTTATATTGTATAGGGCGAAAACTTGTTGGTTGTTAAAAAGAGAAACGAAAAATAGAGGGACTAAACGAAAACGTAAGCCTTTATTATGCCATGAAAATGGCGTTTTTAAGCATTTTGATATATTTTCTGTTTTTGAATAAAATTGAACCAGCTTGTGTGACTCCTCTATGATGATAAATTGGAATTAAACTAGTGAAAAATCATACGTCTAGTGAACTAGTTGAATAATTTTATTTTTTATAACTTTCGTCCATCGTAAATGACGTTTTTTGTGAATTTTGACCTGTTTTTTAATTTTCCCGAAAACTCAGATCCGTTGGGCCAAATCTGAAGGCAGATTCAGATTCAGCGGAAAAAATACATGGAAATACATGGGTCTGAATACCAGATCCGATACTTTTTTTTGTGGGGCTGTGTATTTAATAAATAATATTAAAAAGAAATCACCCAAAATTGGATCCTTGAGGTCTACCATAAATAGCTGAGAAAGTTAATGTTAGATTCAAAATCGTTGTTTATGAAATAAATAGAGTGGCTATTTTCGTATACAGAACTAAGTGATTGTCAACGACATTTTTTTTGTCAGTGTCACTATGTAAAATATCTTTGTTCATAAATTTGTTATCGCATTATACCATGTACCAAATTCCATTTCGATGTAAACTGTCTTATCCTGTACCAACACATATTTAGCAAAATATAGAATTATTTATCGACACCTGTAATACAAGTGACAAATTGATTCAGTTGTAAATGATTCATACAGAGCAGTACAAAACGTTGATTAGGGATGACTCATTATAGCTAGAAAGTAATAAATATCTCTGCGTTTAATGTTCCTTGTATTGTTTTATATCTATAGCAACCCACTGATTAAGAGATATGATAAATCTTTTTATATAACACAATGCTGTATAATTTGGATTGAAACATCAGCTGTGTAGAATGGGATGACAATTGCTACACGAGTTTAATAGTGATAAAAGACGTATTTTTATAATTTAAAATATATTTTCAACGTTGGAGATATTTAAGGATCGGAAGAGTAGCGCTAGAAGTTAGGAAAATGTATGGGTGCACAGGGATTATGAACCGTCAAAAGTGCGGGTGCGATCGCTGGGCGCAGGCGTGGTCTAATCGGAGTGATTTTGGTATCGTTGTGTAGGTTGGACGATATTTATGCAACATTAACTTTCCTGATTTTTTTTTTTACAATTTTTTTATCAATAGAAAGGTAAACAAATAAGGATGTAAGATTGGATTGTTGAATGAATATTCCTATATAAGAATTTAAATTTGTACAATATTTGTTAATATTAAGAGTAGGTATCACTAATAATACGATTTTGCTGTTGCGTTTGCATTTTTTAAAAAGGAAATAAGGGTTAAATCTACTTCTGATTGTCAAAATAAGATTTAATATTTTTCCACCTTGTTTCTTATAATTCATTGCACAGATTCATAAAATCTAACATTTTATCAAAGTGACATGAGGGAACGGTTACAATTTTTAGTGGAGTTTTTCTGTTTACTGTAGCATTTCCTCACATTAAATATGAAATATTTGACATCCATCACTTCTTCTTTCTGCTATAAATTTCTAATCCGCAACGTGGTTCTTACTCACGATTTCTAAAGTAAAGTTTACAGACGGTTGATTGCATTTAACCAAAATAATGATTTATTAAATACTGGCTGCTGACTTGATCATGCAATTTGTTTTTGTACACTTATATTATTGAAATTATTACCTTATCTTGATTACTTTATAAAAAATGTCAGAAAATCTGTTTCATTTTTCCTTTTCTTTATGTGAATTTAATTTAAGCTTTATGCGATTTTAATCATGCGAATATATTTTCGCAACTCTTAACCCTGTTGCTTGGAAACATCTTCCAGATGACTAAATCACAGTAAAAAAATCAAGTGTGCTGTTCAGCAGACCGGCTGTAATGTACATTAGCTAGTGGATGACTAAATTTCGTTCACAAAACACCATGAATCAACAGATTGGGCGATCGATCGATCAGCGGTAATGTCAAAACTTAACCAACAACAACAATAAATCCTTATCGGTAAATTGATAAACGCGATAACTCACGCCGGAAGAAGCAGGAACTCGAATTGACAATGAGCTTATGCGAGAGGGACATATTTCGGTAGTTCCCCGAAAAAGATAGTTTCCTAGTTGTATTCGCTTTTATTAAGAAAAAGTGTCACATGTAACTGAATTATCAAAAATGCACAATTGGTTAGGAGCTTTCATTTTAAACACTTAAACATTTACAAACACTTTATTGGACACTGATTTAGTTTGCGGGACAGTCAAGTGACACTGATCACATTTTAAAAAATGTGACTAATTAGGCAAAAAAATGCTATATTATTTTTTATCCAAAATAAAGAAAATATCTCCATTTCATTTAAGAACCAGATATCTGACAGAATAATCAATCGTAAATAAAAGGAGATCTCCAGGCTTAACGCGTTGTGATCCTTCACTTGGCGTTGGATAAAATTATTCCACTAAGACTAAAGATGCAGACTCATTAAAAATGTTTCTTTTATGATGGTGTGACATTCAAGCTGTCGCCAACGAGTCATTATGTTTCCGTGAAAAAAATGTTCGTTATACCGGTAAAGTATTCATTTAGGCCGTCTTAAATTTTTTATCGTCCTCTCGCGCTGACATTTCCTTGAAGGAGTATGTAAATGTCGAGAAAATATCATTAGTTTGTCTTGTTGTCAGATTTTTTGTTCTACATTTACACTTTTACCAAACTGGATAATCGTTTTATAATGTTAAATTGGTGCACTGTAAAAATATTTCACTCAAATTTCACTCAATAATGTACCAATTTCTGTCCACACCCGATTGAGTGAAATTTTCACTCTATTAGTACATGGGTACAATTGATTGTGAGTGAAACTATTGTATGAGAAATGAGTGAGTTATACTCAAATCCAAGTTACTGCTAACTATCAATTGAGTGACTTTTGACTCTATTCTGAGTATATAAAACCAATTTAGAGTTGACTTTTTCTCTAATACGATTTAAATTTAACTATTATTAAATAATTTTTTACTTAAACTTGGTTTATATTCTCTTTAAATTTTAATTTAAATATCATTGTAGTAAAGTCATAAACTACTAAACTGCCACAGTGGTTTATAGCCAGATCTGCTTTAGAGACAATATTTTAGGTCTCGATTAAAGGAATTGGTGAACAGATCGGATAAATAGATTGCCATAACCTATATTGTGCGTTACAAATACGTAATTATAGATAGCAATTTAACTATTCGTTTATTTAACCAAAAATTAATTGAGACTTAATATATTGTCTTCAATTATTGTAATTAAATCACTGCATTGAAATACAGTTTTCACTCGACTAACCAGATAAACCGATACTTGTTCAACTCCAAAGCACACCATACGACATACTGCCATCCACCACGCTATTGTCACGAGTTTACCTAATGGGACGATTAGTACAGACAAAGACGATGCTTCTGAATATTAATACGGGTGGGATCACTCAGTAATAAGAACATTTACTCTGATTTAGGTACAAGTGCACCAAGTACGAGTTTACGTGAAGAATTTATTTAAGAAGAACCTATATTTGAGTGAAAATACTTTTAGTTTGAATATTGTTACAAAAATGAGTAAAATTATCAAAATGTTCATATTGAGTGAAAATATACTCAATAATTTCAGTCGGTGGATTCACTTCGCCCGTACCTTTATTGCTTCACTCACACCTATTTTTTTACAGAGTATAAACTATATAAGTATTTCACAATTCAGATTAAATTACAATAACAATCATTGGAGATAATTCAATGTTTAAATTAGAATTGAATTGAAGAAGGCATTGCGACATCTGATGTCGATATTTTAAGAAAGCAACATTATTTAGATACTGTAGAGATCTAAATTACAATATCAACATTACTATTATAATAATTTTAAAATATTTTCAGAGAAATTGGTTTCTGCGAAAGAACTTGTGAGTAAATTAAAGAAGTATCTACGGTGTTTAATTTTCATAGGGTTTCATAACATTTGAATACTATTTATTCATAGAAATATCGTTAAAATGAATTCTGTTCTTCGGAGGAATCTATACTAATATTATAAAGAGGAAAGATTTGTATTTTTGTATGTATGTTTGTTACGAATAAACTCAAAAACTGCTGGACGGATTTCGATAATTCTTTCACCATTAGAATGCTACATTATCCCTGAGTAACATAGGCTATATTTTTTATATCCCAAAATGTTTAAAATAAATGTCCACCCGTGCGAAGCCGGTACAACGCACAACGTGAATAACGCTAGAGACTACAGTAGCCCAGTGATGTAACGGTTGTAAATATTACACTTCAATATTTTTTTTTTTCGGAAACTATAAGAGTTTTACAATTTTTTTTTAAGATATTGACTCCATTTTTCATGACGCATGTATTCCCAAATTTTTTTAGATATGTTGTGAATCACCCTGTTTTTTTTTAAATATTGCCATATTTTGTTCATTGTGAACAGAACAAAGATAAGATTTAAAAACTGTAACTGTACTTTGTTAACTGAACTTTTTCAATTTCTAATAGTTTCTCGTCTACTTTTTACTGTTTTTGATAAATATTTAGGACTATTTGGAAATTGGGTGAGTCTCAAATTGGGCCCACAAGGTTTAAGACGAGGTCGATCTAATCTTAAAATTAAAATGTTACGTGTTGTAGATTTTTTAATACAGCGAACATTGTGCTCTTCAAAGAAAAGTAATTAACAGTGCAAACATTATTTTTTTATGAAAATAATTGAATGAAAACCTGTAGAGCAGTGTATTACTAAAGAAATAAATACAAATTTCCTTTCAAGAGCCCTAGGAGGTTGGGTCCGCATTGGGTACAAATTTTTTTGAATTTTTACAATTTATGACTCGCGTTGCGAACCTTATTTCGAGCTCCACCAATATATTCCCCATACTTCCCCATAATTTTCTGACTTATTTTCCTTTCCGATATTGAAGGGGCGACCCTCATAAACCCGTCCCGTGTTATCGGCAAGAAAGAAAAAAAAAAAAAAAGGTGAGGTCGCGTGGAGAACGAGGATCCTCAATAGTTTTACGGACGGCGGCGGCGGCATCTAATCTCGTCCCCCGGAATCCCCGGAGTCTGGTTATTTGGGGCGGCGCCCTCGGACTCGGCTTCCCTATTAATACTTCAATTTACGTTGGGGTTTGCCCTGACAGTTTTGTACCGCGTTTAACATGTCGGGTCTGGCGCAAGATGCGGTTGGATCGGGACATCCGAATTTACCGATATCATTTCACAGTATGCAGATGGTTCCGTTCGAGATGAGGAAATACGTTCATAAACACCCATTCGTCGTTTGATTAATTTATTTCCTGAAATGTCTGAGCTGGACAAATTACTTTTGCTTTAAACTCATCCAGAGAAAACGAATAGTGCCGATTTCTTGGCAAGCAATGATTTAAAGAAGAACTGTCATCATCAGCGTCTTCAGCAAGGCCAAATACGTACATTTAAAGGTTCATCTAGATTTTGAACATTTTTTATTTGGATAATTTTACATTTGAAATTTTCGTTAAAATGTTAAAACAATTTTTTTTTTATCTTGAAAACATCTTAAAAAACAGTTCAATTAATATTTAAAATATATTTTAACTTAAGTTTTAGGAGAAAGAAAATATGTGGTTTTGTTCTATACAGGGTGTTTTTGAAACAAGTTTTAAATAGAACACCTTCCAAAATTTATAAAATCAAATAATAATCGTTCAACAAGCTTTCAATCAGTCAAAAATAAATTAAATCGCAACAAAAGACGAATACTAAATAAATCACATGGACAACTGGAAAAATACCTATACATTTTTTACATTTTTCTTCATTTAGGCATATACAAAGTATCTATTATTATAAATGTCTGAAAAGGTAAAAAAATGCTATCCAAAGAGTGAAACGTCTTCTAATTTCATTACAGGGATGGTCTATTTAAAAAAAAAACTGTGTTTATGTAATATCGGAAAAATTGTGCGATTTGTAAAAAATTTGAGTACACCAATGGCTTCCTCATAAAAAATAGAACAAATAGTGTACAATTTTTTTTTCTCCTAAATTTAATGAGATAAAGAGGTTAATGGAAACGGGCGATATTTCAAAAAAACCCTGTATATCTGAAACTGATCAAGTTTCATCGATATCAGATTTTTTGTATCTCTCACCGTTTTGGTTGTACGCTATGAAACTATCGAAAATCAACCACTCTGTACACGATAGAGGTGTACTAATTATTGTTCCTGTAGTACACACCACACGGTACTGTTAAATACAACCACTTTTTGGTCAATGTCGCGAGTACTGCGCCTAGGATCTTCTTCAACGAGGTCTATGATGTTTCATCGTTGTCGAAAACATGTTCGGGCCGTTCTCGTGCACATCTTCATAAGTCAGGTGGCCATTTCTGGTATCCCGTAACCTTTGAATTGCATTTTGCACTGTTCTACTATTAGGTTTGTATGCGGTCCGTTACCGTAACAGATGACAAGTCTAATTTAAATTGTACTGACATTCTTCGTACACCATATCTGCTAGTTCTTGATCAGAAAACATTTTATACGCCGTCTAAGTAATACTGCAGCACACGTGCACAAGATGCACAGGGTCTACTTACATTTATGGGTAATTTTCTTAGTTAATTATCTCGAAAACAGAAACAATTATATTTATACTATCAGTTGCTTCACAAAAGTTGCTCATTTTCGAGCCCTCTGTCGTCCTTTTCAAGGAACGGACTTGTTTCAGACACACCCTGTATATACACTGGAATCTTTCTTTCAACTTGGAAGCACATTTAAATTGCATCAATTTTTAGAGCGGGAAATAAAAATATGACAGTCAATTTTCAGTTGCTAGTAAATACAACTGCAGTTTTTTTAGCTGTAATAAAATCTTCACAATTCACTAAAAATTATTTGGCATTTGGCAAACCATTTTTTTTTATATTTCGAATCCTAAACTGTTCAATATTTCACTTTTGATTAGCAGAATCAAAAACTCTAATCTAGATTTATTAAATCTTACAATTAATCCAAAATTTTCTTTATAGTTTCTGTTTATATTTGGTTTAAGTATATTTACTTTTTATTATGTGTTCTGTCTATTATTCACAAATTTCCAATCTTTTGTGTAATCAGTTATGGAAATTTTTATCAAAATTCTGTCGAGTTACTTGAACTATAAATAAATAAATTAACGAATTGTAGGAAAATTAAAAATTAACGAAAATAATTCTTAGACTAAAACGTCAGTCAAGAGATATTTTTGTAAGACTATTCTTTGAAAACTACACTGAAATACGCAAGTGCATATGTAAATAAAATAGTACTACATCATTTTGCTTTTGTTTTTAAATTATAAAAATTCACGTTCAAATTAAATGTGGATAACCATAGTTGTTTAAAAATATTTATATTTTTGGTGTTTTTATTGTGTGCTTCTTTTACATGTTATTTCTAATTATGCAAAATTATTCCCACAAAAACATCTTGCTTGTAGCTTTGCTTTGGCGAAAACAGGAACTACATACAGAATAACTAAAATATTTCACAATTGGCCAATACATTTCGCAACATTATCTTCAGTTCCCAACGCTGGTACCTAATTGTTACGGAAATACGTATCAAGTTTTGATTCCTGTATTGATTGAAACATAGCGTATCGGCAAGTATTCCGTTTTATTAGCCATATTCCGAACATCGCTATTTTATTTAATCGATATTAGCCTGCTGTTCGGGATTGTTAAACGTAGGTAGGTTTTTCCCTGTTCGGCTGAGCTTAACAGAAACCCACACGATTTTCCGCATGAATTAGTGGTGGAATTCTGCTAAATGTCGAGTCAAAGTGTAAAGCGCAAACAGAACCTCCCACGCTAGGAATATCGTCCTTTTCAACAGGTTATACACGTATTGCAATGCAGTCGACTGAATTAATAAATGATAGAGCGAATTTCGTCGTGTTCGTTTTCCGAACAGATTCACTTTTTCATTACGATGTTTTTTCGAGTCTATTTTTGGAAAGTGGAAGGATGTATTGGAGGAGAGGGGGCTAAAGGAACTTTCAGGAAATTTCTGGATATTATATAAATATAAAATATTTTACTTATTTTTTAAAATTTTTTGTACCACAACTAAATATTACTTTTCTAATTAAATTAAGAACTTTATGGAGGAAAAAACATTAACTTCATTTGTAATATTGTCAAATTAAATTAAAGTTTTTTTTAATATTAATTTTATTTACTTTGATACGAAAATTTAAATTGAGTAAAAATAATTTCATATTAGTTTTTGGCAAATAATACCAATATTTTTTGGAAATTTATGGGAATTATATACCATTTTGGAGATTCAGGACTATAAATTAAGCTTTAACGAATGTAATGACAAAAACTAACAAACGTAAGGTTGTAGAGATAGTAGAATCGATGTGAAATTTAAAGAATTGCCTGATATTTCCAGATGTATAAGTGAACTTGCAGAATGTTTTTTTCTCTGAACCCGTTTTTTTATTTGGCATGGATAATTTAAATGGAATTCATCCAGTTTCTGTCAAATTTGCAAAAATTCATACGGAGTGTTTAAAAACGTGTGGCCAATATTGTGACGTTAAATTGAATTTACTCAAAAATTTTAAGTGGCACACCCTGTATATTATTATATTAATGGATACAGAATCTAAATCTAAATTTCAACATAGAAAAATCTACGAGTATGGTGGGTTTATTTAAAGCATCGCTCTTTTTAATTTAATATACTGAATGAAGGTATAACGATAATAAAAATTACAGCTCATTAATCAGGCAACGTTTATTATTATTCAATTCTTTAGTGCATCAAATTCACCGTACATTTTTCTGTGTTGAAATCAATAATTTTCAATTTACACAAGAACTGTTAACTTTGGGTATATAAAGGAAATATAGTATCATTTTAAAGTAAATTTAATTATGAATCCATTAATGTAATAATAGACACGGTGTACGGTTTGAAATATTTGAGTAAACAATTTTTCGCAAATTTCTGCTCCATAGAGGGGATTGAAATAAGCATCCCCAAAGTTATTGTTTACTACAACTTTTTTTTTGACAAAAATAGAATATTCAAAAATGCGTATCAGGTAGCCTGGTTCTTTTTAGCTGTAGATTGACAGGTACCATTGGGCTACTTCTTTTGAAAACATACTGTATATAGAGAATTGAAATATTACTTACTTATTTATTTTTTTAAATCTTCATTTATTTTTGTAGTTTTAACTAAAGTTTTATATTTACCTTACGTCAATTTTTGAGATTTGGAACAAAGATTTTAATAAGTTCGCATTTTAAGTTTTAATTTCTCCATCTTTTTGCTTTGCTTTTTAAAGTAAATGGAAAAATCGAATTTTCTAAATTTTTCATTTTTTAATTATAGTTTTCTATTAACTCTATATCAACTATTTTAACATTTAAAATTATGCATCTCTTCAAGTTGACATTTGATGAAAATCTTACGAATTCTGTAATTCTGCAATGTAACTGTGAAAACAACAAATATAATGTTGGATATACAATAACATCAGCAAATAAGAGATTGTGTTATCTTGTTTGCGGAACAAAATAAAATTTTGGTCGTATGCTGTTTTATATTTTCGCGGCGTTACTTGAAAAATGAGTTTCTCCTATTACCTTGTTTCCTGACCTCCTAAGGGACACTCTCCAGAGACAACAACGGGCCGTAATTCGATTCGCGGGACACCTGGGTGCTCTTATGACCGTTTGGAATCTTGTTTTTCCTGAAATTTGTCGGGAAGATCTAGAAATTGCCGAGACCCTTATACCCTTATATTCTTAAGAAAATATCATTAGCTTTAATAACCGCATTGTAAGTAATAATTAGAATCTTACGCTTGGCGCATTCTAATAGTTTTACCTTGTTCTTTTTTTAAACCGATTACTGTTACTGTTTCTGTAGGTACTATTAGTTGATCGTGGATTGCAATACATCCAAGCTCTGAGTAACAGGTATTATTTGCATGCAGGTAATTAATTTGCTTGAGAAAAAGTGTCTAATTGTTTATGGTATGTTAGATAACTAATAATAACCTGACACGTAATCGTAAATCTAGTTCTGAATAAAGAAGTAAATTAGATAAAGTAAAATTAAAAATTATAACTGACGATGCCCGCCCAGTCATCAAATTAAAAAAAAATTTTTGTGCTTATTTTTAATGAATAGTCTCAATAGTTCCGTGACGGAAATTTCGTTTTAAAAATATGGGGCTACCTTCAAGCAGTCCCCCATGTATGATATTTATAATGTTTTTGCTTGTGTATTCAAGGTATAATTCCTAGAAAGTTCTGATGAAAATGGTAGTAGTTTTGCATTGTGTTCGAATTGTTATATTTCATGTAAGCCACATCACTCTAGTTTTTCTAATAGGTAGATATCGAATTCAATTAATTAAGTAGTTTTAGGAACTTCGAAAAAGAAGTTCTGGTGAATACAGTAGTAGTTCCGCATTAAGTTAGAACAATTTTACTACACCGCGTCATCTTAGCTGGTCTAGTTGAGGATATATCAAATTTATTTAATTTCTAAATCACCCCCTCCATTTTTTGCTCCTCCCACCATCTTTTTCTAGTCCCGCCCACTTTTAGCCCCCTAAGTTTTAGCTCCCCCCAGCAGTTTTAGCTCCCCCATCAGTTTAAGCTCTCCTGCCAGTTTTAGCTCTCCCACCAGGTTTTGCTCTCCCCCCACCAAATTTCGTTCCTCTCGCCAATTTTCGCTCCTCCCACCAATTTTCGCTGCCCCCACCAATTTTCGCTCCCCCCCACCAATTTTTTCTCCCCCCACCAATTTTCACTCCCCATTCCAGTTTTTGCTCCTCCCTCGCCGATTCTTGCTTCACCCCACTAGTTTTTGCTCCCCACCCCAATATTCGCACCCCCCACCATATTCTGCTCCCCGCATCAATTTTTGCACCCCCAACAATTTTGCTTCCGTCAATGTTTTCTTTCGTTAATTTTTTTTTATTTAACTTTCCAATATTTTTTATGATATATGATATTTTTCTTTCCCTCTTTTACACACTAGTGATCCAGAATTTCGGTCTGGTACACCTTTTTATTTTTAACTTTACACGGTTCGTAAATTCGCAATCACAAGTGATTTATCTGCACATGTGCACCATTAACCTTGTCTTTCATTCGCGTAACAACAATAAATTGGCCCTCGGAGTCAAAAATTAAAAGGCAAACACCCCAAATAAGCTTCGAATCGCGTGACAACCGCCCGCTCGGTGTCAGATTTTAATCTAATTTTCAAGTGAACCGCGTGTGCTTTTCATGGAAACAATGCCGCGTCGACCGACATCGCGTATTTGGCGGGTGAATAAAAAAAAAGGTGTAATTAATTATACATCTGACAAACCTTTTTTTTTGTCTATAACCGATAAAAACGTCGTGCACAGTATGTCACAAGCGTGGTTTGTTTTAGATGAATGTATGGTGTCAATCAGGATAGTTGAATCCATAATTTTAATTTATTTTTCTATTTAAAAAACAACTCGTCAATTTTTTTAAGCAAGTAACTTTTTTAAGAAGAACGTAGCAACTAATATGTAAACAAATTTGTGACAGGAATTACAGCGATTGTTTTTCAAAGTCTAATACAATAGAACACATTTTTGGAAAAAACAAGTTGATGACGTACCTAATTTATTTTCCGAATTTTGAAAAAAATGTTTTTCACGCCATCTAAACAGATTTTTACTGTCGTTTTTCGTTTGTTATGGGCCCGAGTCGCGAACTTTGGGACACCCTGTACATGTCCGGCTCTGATATGAAACTTCGCATCGATCAATTTATTCGATACGTATCTAACGGCACCCTAATGCCTGCCCTGTCGGCCTGGCGAGCCGGTGTACAATTCAGGTTTTTTTTGCTGAGGGACGTTGTCGTTTGTGCGTTTGTGTGTGAGTTTGACGCTTTCTTTGATCGAGTCTATAGCACGTGTTTTTAAAGTAGCCGCTCTGTATCTCGAAAACAAGAGGAGATAGACATATAGTTTATAAGACAAAAAATTCTTATTTATTTGTCGTACTATCATATCACCCCCTGTATTTATGGGAGGTCGTTCTGAAACACCCTGTATGTATTATAAATAATTCAATGATAAACCATTAAATTGTTTTTATGTGCGTTTTTACTAGCAATTAACATGATTTTACGGTGTGTATGTGTTATTTTCTTTTATTAATAGTATTTATATTTCTTTTTAATATCCTATTACTAATACTAATACTAATTATTTTTAATTTTTCACGATAATCTATCCGCGTTCCTATTTCCGTTGTAAATGCAACCGTAATATTTTGTACTTAATCTATATATAGGGAGTTAATAATGCCTTTTACTGCTTGGAAAGTTCTATAGAAAGCACAATACACCCTCAACCGTTCTGTTGAAATCGCCAGCGGATTTTCTTTGCAACACACGTATCGGGCTTTGCCTTCAGAATTGTCCCACATAAAGAAATTAAATCCGGATCATATAGGAATGATTACGGCGACCTACATTTTTATATAGAAGGCCTTGTTGTAAGTGAATTCAGTCAAGAGTGCCCTGACGGGGCCGTTTCCTGCTAGGAATAACAATAATACGCCGTTCCTTGCTTATTTTCTAGGCAGCTGTGCCACACATATTTCAAATATTTTCGAGAAAAGTTTTATTTTTCACTGTGCTTATTTTTATGGGGTTTCCGTGTACCTACTTGGTATTACCACAGTTTTTTACTATGAAAATAAGCAGATTTAACTAAATTCAGCTCTAATCGCTACACGAAGCAACTTAGAATAAAGTTAGTTAAATCTGCTTAATTTGACAGACGGGATACGGTAGCTTCACGTACAAGGAATATTGGGCCACCCTGTACATTTTTGTTACGGGCAACCCTTCGGGTGTGCCCTTTAATCTCGGCTTTGTTTGTAATTTTTGACGAGCTATCGAGCTCTTGAAACGACGTGCTGCTGTTACTGATATATTAATATCAGGACCTTTGCTGTCCTGTAATTTAGGGAAAATCCAGCGTAATTGAATTATAACCGGTAAAAGCGCTTAACAAAATTAATTACGTGATGCGGTTCCCTGATGAACGGGTCTTAAAATGGTGGGTTTCCAAAGGCTTTTAGGAGGGAAATTAAAAAAAAACTAATACAATAAGAATTAAATTCTACATACAAATTCCGTTTCACAAAGTACCTTTTTTTATTAACTAAATGTAAAATATATTTAGGATTTCAAAAATATCTTTTTTAATCGTTTTATAATTTTTTTGAGATTAAATATTTCAAAATATGGAAAACATTACTTGAATGTTATTAATTCTAGTATTAAAATACTAGATAAACAATATAAATATTGTTTTGAGAAAATCCTACAACTAAATCATTTTTTATTATGCGTTTCTTACTCAGGCAGAGCTGTGCGAGATTGAGAAAGAACGCATTAGATTAGAAGGAATAAGATGCGTTTCCCTTGTTCTTTATTAAAAATCAAATAATAATATGACATTAATTTAAAATTGTATCCATTTCAAATAGTTGCGACATTGAAATTCTAAAAAACTTTATTCTGGTTCAAGGTTAAAAATAAAGGCAAAACTACGCATTTCGACTCATACAAAACAATCCTGTCCCAACGCAGGATGTTTTGGAAAAAGTTAACACAAGTTTATGGTAGTCCATCAAACTATAAGAACATTTTTTCCTAAGGATCATAGGCTTTTTGAGTTTGATATAGACAGATTTAATTTTTAAATTGTAGGGCGCCAAATAAATTTTTTTCAAATTTTATTTTAGCCATACCAGCTCTAAAAGAGAGTATAATGTCCAACGATACAGATATTAGTGTTGTTAGTTTTAGACCGTTTGCTATAAGTTGATAGCTACGATATTACTCAATGACATTTTGACATAGCTTTTTTGAGGTCAGTTTTTTTATGTTGTATACGGTATACTGATTATGTTAAACCGATATATTTTCATACAAGGACGCCGCTCTTAAAATATGACCTTTTCATTCCCCGACACCCTCTATATTACGCAGTAGAAATAAGTTGACTTTAACACAATTGCGTTTTTTTTTTCACAACAGGTGCAATGTCAGCGCTTTAACAAGAAAGTGAGTTTTCTGTCAAAAATTTTACATTATAATGTACGATCCACATCGTAATAACCTAACCTCAAAAGAGCTGTGACATAAAATATCACTGGGTTTTTAGCATTCCGAAAAACTTATCTGCTGTGCCAAATTTCAGTGCATTACACATTGTTTTTTTTTTTTTGGAAAAGATACGGTTAAAATTGGATTTAAAATCATTGTGTTTCACACTTTGTATCGCAAAAACAAAAAACGATGGGTCCATAGGAAAAAATGGTCTTATTTTTTGATGTTTTGTCAACCCCTAAAATGGGACCTTTTAGAAAACACCCTGTACAAACATATAAACATACACCAGAAGAGTAATTTTTATGAGAATGTGATTATAACATGTCTCATTGTCAGTGTTCTCTTTTCCATGTTTTTTTTTTGTAATGTAAGAAACCAATTTACATTGACCTCTGGATGAGCCTGGAATACTGACTTTTGCCTTTTGACCTTAAATAACAAAACATTTCATAAAGAAAATTGAATAGCGTCCGTAAAAAATTTTAATATAGTTCCATTCTTGTGGAAAATTACACGTAACTTTTCCCTTATATTTTTTATAATAACGTTACAAACAACCGCGATGGAAAACAATTGAGTTGTACAGTTCACATGAAAAATTAATTTTTTTTTCGCTCTAGTGTGCGGCGTTACACGCTACACGCAGTTGCAGAACCGAAACGAATCGTTTAATTAACAACCAGGATTAAGACCTGTCTCACTCGGTTTTCCTTTTTAATGGAAAAGTTATTTAATTAGTAGGCGGCATTAATTGGTTCGCGGTAAACCAGGAGCGGGGCAATTCGCAAGACTACCATTGCAAATTTGTACCTCGGCTAGACTAATATGAAAAGGTCAGCTTTTGCCTAAGTTTTCCGCTATATAGTAGGATTATATTCGATGCAAAATAATAAATCATTGCCTGTCAAGGGATCCAGTGCAGTACGGTTTTAAGGGGTTTAGAAATTGAATAAATTCTTTATGCATTATGAAGGGATGAGTTCACGTCTGGCACCCTTGTTCCTACAAAAATTCCTTTATTCTCATAAACTATTTATTTTATATGTAATCTATAATAAATTCACTTTGTTTTTTAAATTTCACGTATGTACTACATTGTACCTCAGTAGGCGCCACTGTTGTTTACTTGTTTTTTGGAGGCGGTCTCTGATTTACGACCAAGTTCGCCTGGTTAGTATTTGACGTATAACCGACCACTTCGTACACTCGATGCACCTGGGCGACTATGCGTATGATGCGGTATTTTAGATTTTACATTCAATTTGATTTTAAATTTGAAATGGTTCATATTACGCGTCCTAAAAATGATGACACGATTTTCCTTTGATAAAAGACCGACCATTTTTTTTTCTACTTTGCATCGAATACGATCCTACTGCACTACCTTAGGGACAGATTTTGCCATATTTTTGTTCTGGCTTGGCTGAAGATAACTTTCAAACCAAAATGTGATGTGATGTGAAAAATACGCGATTTAGAAACAAATGAATTTTGATTGTTTTGTAAAATATCCAGTGGCAGAAATTTTACCTTCGAGGAAAACGGTACGGATAAATTTGAGATTTCAAAACCTTTAAAATTATTTGCTCACTCAAAACAGATATAACAAAATATTTCAAATTGTTTGGTGATTTACATTAAATAAAACACTAGTTTTTAGAATGATAGATGCTCATGGCATCACGACGGCATCTTTTAATTGAGCATCGCCCCACCTGTTTACAAAGCTGTAATCAGGTCAAGTTCAGTGTGGTTATTTGCCCTACTCTACCATGTGGGTACTTTTCTTTTCCCGAGAGCATTATTTCAGTTTTGTCGAAATCGCTAGGAGCATCCGTTTTCGAGAAAAAAGGGGTTTAATTTTGAACCACACATACAGGATCAGTTTATTTAATGTATTTATTAAAAGTATATATTTTTGTAACTAAAATAACAAAGGAAATTGTAGAATTATATGAAAAAACAGTTGCATAGAAATGCATACAAATTACTCTTGGTATCAATTATTTAATGTTAATGATTGAGTAAATGTTCAAAGTGACCATGAATTCTCAGTCACAATCGTTTGCCATAACTCGTTCCTAATCTAAAGTGTTTGATATAGTACCAAAAGTAAAAGTTTGTTGATCCAATATGTCATGTCATGACGAATATTTTGTGGTACATCTTCCAGTCATTAACTGGAATAGATCGTTACGATGAAAGTTCAAGTAATGTTCTGCGTTAATTCTCTCAGGAACTTCAATAGGCCCAAATAAATGACGTTTTACTATTTTAAACCGAATGTTCATTTTAAACTCACGTTGAAGCCTTTTTTTCTTGAAATTAGATGATGCTAGCGATGTCAACTAATAATACCTTTTATTCGTAGAAAAGTATTGTTTGTGTCTTATATCAGAAGTCACGTGGTGTAAGGATAATAGACATTTTACTTTATACTACTTGCCGAACACCCCGTATATGTAGACATTTGTAAACTGGGTCCAATTTGGTCCACCGCATTATGAGAATCCACAATATCCGAATCGCAAAATTGAAACAAGTAAATTCCATGACACCACTACAAGTACATCTCGTCCTGGTACCTCATCCGTGCCTGAATAACTTAGTGGAAATTTGTACCAGCTACCAGAGTTGATCCGAGAGGTGTAATGTTACACAACGTGTGCTCGTGCAAATAGAACACATACAACACCCTTACATTGGGTTCGCGTGACCGAGAGCCGCAGGTCCAGGATATCTGGCGGATCGTAACGAGAATTCGTCGTGAAATTTTAATTATGCCTAACACTTCCAACCACGCATCACCAGAGGAAGTTGTCGGTGGCGATAAATTGGTAATCAAACGCTTTAACGGGTACGTGTTGCTTTCCGTTTTGATAGACTTTAGTGAGGCTTTTCCCCATTTGTTTTTTTTTGCTTCCGGGGGCAATGTTAATGGAACAATACTGTTAAGAATTCTTAAATTTGGACAGATTACATGAATAATCCAATTGTATTTTCGCCGAGATAAGTTACTTTGTTGCCAATAAATTTTATTTACTGCAAACTATTTAACACTGGTAGCCTAGGACCACGTGGAGGGAGAGAGAGAAAGAGAGAGAGAGCGAGAGCAAATTGCATACAGCGTACAACGCGAATGACGCTAAAGACTGCAGTAGCCCAACGATGTAAGGGTTTTAAATACTACATAATAAAATAATTTTTTTTCTCGGAAACTATGAGGATTTTACAAAAATTTTTTACGATATTTACTCCATTTTTCCTGACGCATCTATCCTCAAATTTTTTCGGATAAGTTGTGAATAACGTTGTAGAGTCAACAAGAATTGAAACATCAGGGCGTGCCTAGGGGTTCTGAGAGCGGATGCGCCTTCATAAAGCGTAGCCCGAGAACAACAAAGACAGGTTAAAGAAGTACACTGCAAGTCTGTAACTAAGCTACTAAAAAAGAAACGGTCTTACTATTATAGCGGCGGCAATGGGCAGTGGGTCGGTTCTAATAATTTATTCACAACATATATATTTGTCAGTTTGAGGAGAACGTCAAAGGGAAGATAAAAGAAGGGCGCCAACCTACAAAAAAAATAAGCAAACAACCCCCTATCGTTTCCTCTCCCTGTAGGTCGGGATTGGAGAAGATAAAATAATCGCAAATTATCCACTCCAATCTGTGTGTCTTAGGTCTATGGTAACAGAACAAATACATTAACCTTCGAGGTATGACAACCAAGTAACCTAATTGTTGATACCCCAGATTCGATTTACAAACAACAATTTTAAAAGAAAATAATACAAATAAAAGGTGGTAAAGTTAAAATTACATATTCACAGAACGATTACAATTCGTACAAAAAAGTTCCTCCATGTTTATACAGGTAAATAGTAAACAATTATTGCATACAGTTTAATACATTGGTGTTTTATAACTAATTGCAGGGTATGACAGAGATTTAAAATATGTAACAACAATATAGCAGTATACAGGTGGAAACAAAACTAACTAATAGTAATAACAAAGTTGAATTCGATGCTAAGGTCTCAAGAAGTTGTTTAATTGTTGATTTTTAGTTAAAATAAATTGTGATATTCACTCTAAACAGATAGTGAATGTTACACTATAAATATAATAGACGCAATTTAAAAGGTAGTAATTACGAATAGTGTCTAGAGATAGATAAATCCACATTGCTTCGAAACTCTATGCGCGCTTTTTCATCTGTAATAAAAAAAAATTGCTGATAGGTTAAATCGGGATAGGTTTTTCTGTATGCAAACCAAACGAAAATGATCTGAATCGTAAAAGTGATTCCATTAAAGTTACTTTTGGCTTAAGAAACGCGCGCGAGCCTCGAAAATAAAATTAATATGGCTGTCTCTAGTCGCTTGTGAAATTCCGACTCCCGAATTGTTGTGGTGGTGAATGTTTTCAAATAAAAATGTCTTCGTTAACGAATTTACGGACACACCTACATAGTATCCCAATGATAAATTGCTTCGCCACAGGAACTGCGGAATGCCCCCATCTTTACTAAAAATGGCCGTTTTTTTGTTCTTGACGCTAAGGGTGCGTGTAATTGAGAGACATTTTTCAGGCTTTCTTCTGATCTAAGAGGGGTACTTTGTTGTTTTTTTTTTGCTGCACAATCTAAAGCGCCTAAGCTTGAGTTCTCGCTTTGGTTCTTGTCATTAATTATTTTTATCTTATTTTTATAGTTTAACCTATGACCGACTAATATTCTGTAAATCTTGGCAATAAAAACATATTTTAAGTATATGAGAAAATAACCAAAATCCATAGGAAAGGAAATTAAGAAATTTCGATATATTAAAAAATTGCTAGGAACCTGTATAACAAAAAAGTATTCAATTTTTTATTAAATCTTTGTTAGAAAGAGAATCTGAATTAGAGGTTTAAGGGCAACACGATCCTGAATATATGCATATTGTTAAAGTATGTTATTTTTATGTTTATTATAATTTATAAAAATTGAAAAACTGTAAAAATATCTACCTACTTATTAAATTGTTTTTCAAGTCTTCTTTATTTCGAGTCTTCAATTTTTAGTTTTTTTTTCAATTTTTTGCATATGAACAAAAAAACGGGAAAGGTCGTTTTTTTCAAAATTTTTTGTTTTTTTTTTAGAATTGTTAAATCTAGATTGCATAATTTTCATATTGCAATTTTATTTTAAAAATAAAACATACCTTGTTTTCGAAATACATAACTTCAAATATTTCTTATTTTTCTTTGAGTTACCTACTCTAATTGGTGATTATGTAAGAATATATTTTTTATTATGGGTATTTTTCCACATTGCCAATTAAAAAGAAATAAGTAAAAAATTCCAAACAAACCCTTCTGCGCAAGGGTTTGCTTTATAACAAACTTATTTTTGTTTATAATTATTAACTCTCATAACAATAAGTAAGTAAATATTCGCAAATGAAAACAATTTTTACAATATACGCTGACATGTTCAAAGAAAAGTACCTCTTTCATACAATATGTTATAAAAACTGGAAAGAATTTTGACCTGACCCATAAAGTAAATTCAGTTCTGTATTTTTCACGTTTGATGCACATTGAGTTCATGAGGTGAATACTGTATATATCTCTGAGTTAGGAATAAATAAAAAAAAGAAATTACACATTTTTAATTGAGGCCAGCAATTTTTGCAGATTTGTTTATGCTTACATTTGGTATAAAACATAGTTTTTCGAGGTTGCAATTGAAAATTCAGTTTTCCACAAAAAAATTTCTCTTAAAAATCACAAAAATACGCTCCTAAATTTAATAGCATTTTAAGAATTTATTATTTTTAGGTGGTTAACAAACATATGAAACAATAATAACTCTTTTATCCACAAACGCCTTGTGATCGGACTTTTATCCAAACATATGAACCGTCTAAAGTGATATTTTATCCACTAGTGGAATAATAAAGTAACTTTGTTTTACTATTAGAATAATGAAAAAATAATAAACTTAAATAAATCAAATTTAATTTATTTACATTTATAGTAATTTGTAGTAATAAACATTTAGTTTTTTGTTTTATCACCTTTAACTTCCTTTCCGTTAACAACAACCTTTGTAGCATTGTTGCCATCATTTTCGGAACGCATAACATCTGCCGAAGTTTGTGAAGAATCTGCACAAGTTATGAATGTCTTTTCTTGTAAGGAACAGCTATATTTTCCTTGGATTTTCCTTGCAATATCAAGTTTCTTAGATATAGACTCATCAACGTAACTTTCTGCTACAGAGAAGCTTATCCATCCACCATGCCGTTTGATGGTTGTAAGATCAGCACCTATTTTTGGCCAATAAAGTTGTTGAAGTGCGCCTCATACAATGGCCAGATATGCTTCTGGATTTGCGATATTCAGGAATGAAGCAACTATTGAGGGTACCTTCTCCAATGTGTTGATTCCAACAGGCTGAGAAGTACATTTTTGATTGATGTATCTTAAAAAGAATATGTCTTATGTTAGGGGAATTGGGCGCAGAGAAATATATTTTCTGCATATTTTGCAACAGCCTTTACGCAAAGTCCTTCTTCTATAATTGTAAATTTTCTTGAAATGCCCGTCTTGGTGTCAGGTATTGAAACAAGTAGATAAATACCAACGTCCTATACGTCACTAATTCTCAAAGTCAATTTGCAGCATCGACGGGCACCAGAAACCCCCATTATTATTGCAATCTAAAATAATTCAAATTTCATTATATACCTAACAACATGTAAAAGTAAAGAGGTATTACCTTAATCATTAAATATTCTTTATCGGAACACCCAGTTAAAAATTCTTCAATATGTGCTCTTTCCAATACTGCAGCATTTTTTGCTTTGTGTCCTCTTCATTCATTCATTCTTCAAAGCAGTAAGCTTGTTATATTTTCCAATATCTATATTTTTGTAGACCTTTATAGTAGCCTTCAACATCGAATACTTCGGCCACATAGATGAAATTGCATATTTTTTCTTCAAATTTAAAAAATACCATAACATGACTTCTTTATTTAATGTCATTACTCTCAGTTTTTCCTTCTATTCGTTAAATTCGGCGAACACTTTTTCGTAATGTTCCCTGGATTTCGTTGGCAATAAATGGAAAATTGCTTCTTGAACTTCTTAAAAAACAGCCACAGGAACACAATTACTTTCTTGCATTTTTACTAAATTCAGATAGACCTGTTTATTAAATAATTGATAATAAACAACGTACCATAGCAACCAGTAGGTACAACAAGTTTCATTGGGTTCTATTAGGAAATATCAAGTCGTGCGAATATTTTTTTTTATTAAATTCCAATTATTCTGCCTCCACAAATACGATTATGATGTGATTATGGATAAACGTTGTATTGCATTCGTGTTTTAATTGCCTTTTATCCACTTAAGAGTATTAAACACTCGAACTACGTTCTCGCGTTTAAACATTCTTGCGTGGACAAAATGCTACTTAAAAAAATTATACAATAAATAACTATAACGCAATTGTTTTTGCGTCCTCCTTTTTTTTTGTAAATGATCAATGTTGATAGAAACTTTTTCTCTTGTTTTGTGCTGTAGAAACCTCATCCAGTTTCAATGGCGATTTTTTGTTACGCCCTGTATATTCTAAAATGTTACGATCAGAAATAACGACTTCTAGAAAATACAGGGTGTTAAAAAAAGAGTAAAATATTTCAGGAGGTAATAGTATGAACCAAAATAAGCAGAAAAGTCTTAATAAACATGGGTCCGCAAAGTAACGGTTGCGGAGATATGGACCACTATTCGTTTTTCAAACATTTTATTTTATTAGGAATAAACCGACAAAGGAAGCTTTTAACAAACAAAAAACAAAGTTACAGAAGATGTTCAAAGTGCCCTCCGTCCATTTCCAAGCAGGCACGACATCTTCGTCTCAACGATATTCGAACTCTTTCGAAAACACCCTCCTTGGTTTGGATTTCTTGACACTTTTGATTAATCCGTAGCTGCAGCTCTTCCAGGCTATTTACAGGAGTACCATACACTAATGTCTTCAAATATCCCCAAACAAAGAAATCTAGAGGGTTCAGATCAGGCGATCTTGGAGGCCATAAAACAGGTCCGGCCCTTCCTACCCATCTATGTGGAAAAGTTTGGTGTAAATGCTCTCTAACGGCCATGGAAAAATGAGCTGGAGCACCATCATGCTGGAACCACATTTGTTGCCTCTGATTCAAAGGAATGTCTTCCAAAAACTCATACAGTGTGTTCTGCAGAAAGTTGAGGTAAGCAGCGCCTGTTAATCGGTTTGGTAAAACAACAGGACCTAGAAACCTGTCACCTACAATACCCATCCAAATGTTTAATGAAAAACGTGCCTGATGTCCAGATTCTATTAGAGCATGAGGATTTTCGTCGGCCCAAATATGCGTATTGTGAAAATTAAACACTCCATTTCTTGTGAACCCGGCCTCATCAGTAAAAAGAATGTTTGCAAGAAAACGAGGGTCTTCAGCATCATGACGTAGAAACCAGCGGCAAAAAACCAAACGTGCTTGATGATCATTTATTGGATTTAAGGCCTGTACTCGTTGCACATGGTATGGATAAAGCAGTTGCTCGTGAAGGATTCTCCAAACAAGAGGACCACTAATTCCTACCTCGGCTGATATTCTCCGCACACTCGTACCTGGATTCTGCTCTACCAGTGCTAGAATTTCTTCTTCTGCTCTAGGAGTGGATACCGACCTTGGTCTTCCGGATAAATGGCACTGTTTGCTCAAGGAACCGGTATCACGCAATCTTTGGTGAATTCTTCCAAACATGCGTTGTGAAGGAATCTGGCGATTTGGATAAGCGTCAACATAAAGACGTCGCGCTTCGGTGGCGTTCCCATTAGCACGACCATACATGAAATGCATGTCTGTTAATTCTGCGTTAGAGTAACCAGCCATAGTGAAAGAAAACTTGTGCACTGAGAACAACTGTCAAATACGTACTGTTTATTTCACTAAACATCAACCAACTATTATAAGAAAATACACAACGTTTTTGCAAAATAAAAAAGGTGCTAAAAAACATAAAACATTCCACATCTCCGCAACCGTTACTTTGCGGACCCATGTTTATTGAGACTTTTCTGCTTATTTTGATTCATACTATTACCTCCTTAAATATTTTACACTCTTTTTTTAACACCCTGTATAATGTATTGTTTGAAGCGATAAAACGTAATATGTTAACGTCGTTCAAATTTTCCTTTCTCCTTTAAGTATATTTTCTTATCTCCTCTAGGCCCATTGAATCCTAAAAGTGTTAACCCCGCATTTGGAATGTTTGCATTTGTTAATTGATCACTCGAACAGTCGCACATTATCGTAGTATAATAAAAACGCATTATTTCCTTTTGTTTTCGAGTGTTTATGAATACATTTCCTTGACCTGGAAAGCCGATTGTTATACATCGCTGGCGCGCTGGTACAATCGCCCGATACGCCCCCACCCGGATAACCCAGACAGCGTGAGTCATCGGCATTTCGGAACCGATTTGGATAAAACTATTCATCATCGAGACGGTCGTTAACCGCCGCTAATGGCTCGGAAGAAATTACATTAATCAAGTTGCATCACTTCGACTTGTGTTAGTTCCTACCGTATACAGGGCGATGCGCCGAAAGAATATACTCGTAGTTCGCCTATAACATGTCACGGAATCTTGTTATTTGGTATAACGGAGTTCTTCAGTTCCTTTTTTTAAAAAAAAGACATGTATTTTATTAGCCCTTTTACTGTTTGCTGTATTTTAAAGTTATTAAACTATTTCAAATACAATTTTTTTGTAAATCTTATCAAATAACGTCAAACAATTTTCTTCGAGCCCAGGAATCTAGATATGCAAAACTGGAAACAACTATAGGCTACATGTCATATACTAGCATTGCATTACAGCAGTCTATCCAAAATAAAAAAAAAAACAAAAAATGATATTTTATTAAATTGGAAATTTTATATCGATTCTTTCTTTAAATGCCCTCATGTAGTACAATTATGTTATAAAGAACAGTAAAGAACCAAATTACAACATTAAATGTCAATTATAAGTGCTAGCATGAGCACATTTAATAACATAGTGAAATTTTGACAAGTAATCGACGGATGATGAAGGTTTTTCACATGTAATACTGATTCATGTTATAAAACTGGTTTGTAAACAAAGCATAGTATATCTGTAACCCGAATGTATGTGTGGAATTAAACCTATGCATCTGTGAAAACTTTTTTGTATCATTTAAATGTTGACATTTGTTGTTCCGTTAGAATTTGTAAATTGTTAATTGTAAAAGTGTATTAGGACTGCAAAATCATATGTGCAGAATGTAAAAAACCCATGTCCAGTAAAATCTTGTAATATATCGATCGAATTAGAGTAACAAATCAACATATAAAATTTTAATAAAAATAAAAATAAAATAAAAAAGGAACCCACACGCTGAGAGAGTCTCATAACAATATCAATAACAACTACATAAAAAATAATAATAATAAAGGCGTCATCAACATAATAATAAATATGATTAATACAGTAACAGATGTCTGATATATTGAAACTGTTAAATAATGCAATTATTCAAAGAAACATCTTGTATTCTTGTTATCCTATCATCCTTGACAAAGACCAACCACGCCAAATGTATATACTACAAAAAGATCCTTTTTTTACATGGTGTACCTAATTCAGTGCTAGTTGGGGTTGGGGTTGGTGCAGTATTGTCTCTGCATAGCTAGATTTCTAGATCGAGGAATATTTTTTGAGATAAAAAAAGTAAAATTTGTTTGAATTAGCTTAATACATCTAGAGAATATAGTTCTTTAGTTTATTATTGGAATTTATAGTTTTACATTCGTTTTATAGTTTATGTTGTTATTTACATAGATATGTTTTATCTACGAGTGTAATTTATAAGAAATAAAATATCAATAACGTTTTCCGGAAAAATGTTCGAAAAAAAGTTAATTTTGAATCCCAAGGAAGTGGTTTAATCATATAAAGGTTTGAAAATCTTAGTAGTTAGTATACAGGGTGTTAATTATGTACTCTGTCAAAATTTAATAGTGGTTTTACGTTGCAAATCAATAAAAATGATCTAGTAAACATGTCCCGAAATGCTTTGTTTCGAAATATAGGGTGTTGTTTAGAGGAAATATCACATTTATTTACATATCGATTGAGGAAAATAAGCGACGTAGTTCAGTAAGATCTATTTGTTTCACAATAAAATTGTAAATTTTTGTTGGAATTAGAATTTTAAATACCTACAAATTAAAAAAATATATAAAATTCCTACATCGATGACTTTTTTGGACATTTTGTAATTGAAAACTGATGCAAGAAGGGGGACATCCACGTTTTTGAAAAATGGGATTATTGCAAATAAGGGACAATTTGTTTATAACGCTGTTTTGCGCGTCCTACTTTGTTAAATGTAGAGGGCAACTTAATTTCAAGTTTTTGAAGTTTTTCTTTTTCGATACGTTTCTTTGGATCAATTAGAACCTATATCAATGATATTAACTTCTAAAATTAATGTTTAGTAATAAACCATAAACAATTCGTTGTAAAAAAACGAATGAAATTAATTAACAAACAGCTGGAGCAACAATTTCACGGTCAATCGAATCGGCCTTTGGCACACATGTTGGTTTTTGGATTGACCGTTTTTTCAAGAAGTTTCATCAACATCCATCGTTTTTTGCAATAAAAATGCGCAAATTTCGAAAAATGATTTTTCCGCGTTTATGCTTTATTTTATAGTTAACAAATTAGTGAAAATATGACTTTAGATATCTTAAATTTATTTTAATTGCCTACAACATAAAATAACTTCTTTGTTGTTTAAATTTTCATGCGCAGTAAAAAAGTAAAAAAAAACGTAATTTTAATGTAATACTTATTTGCTATTTGCCCCCTCATAAACTACAATAAAATGTCTGCTAATGATTTTTTACGTTCAAACTCTGGTGTAACGGTCCTGAACAAAAAGATGACGATGACACGTACGTGAATGTCGTCTGCGAGGCACGAGTCACTCGAACAACTCTACGTAGATCATCAGTATCTTTAATTTAGGGTATTTTCAAACATAAAAAAAAGAAATTTTATATTTAACAACAGACGAGTATTTAAGCTTATTTAGTACATTATAAGAAAAATTGGACTTTGGCATCAATTTTTGTCCACCCGATTAAGTGAAATTTTCCTCTATTAATATGAGTAAGTATAGTCTTTCCGATCTCAATTAGAGAACCAAGAGGTTGGCAGTACATACCAGTATCGGTCGCCGACACAGCAACTCGGCATTGACATATTTGAAAAACTTGTTTCCATATTTATTTAGTCATATCCATATACAAGTCTGCTCTCCCAGTTGAAGAATGAACGCGCGGGCATACGCGGCGCGAACACAGCCGCACTTGGCGACATGGCCATAAATTCAGTTGTCAACAAATGGCAGAAAATTTTTTAGGGTCGCCTATGAAACTAATAAAATTTTATTGCTAGGCGTTTTTATACATGTTCCACTGACTTCGGAGAGACTATACAACTAAAATTTTATGAATGATACTATTAGTTTTAGTTCAGATATTATCAAAAATGTGATTGACTGAAAATGTACTCAATAATTTTACTCATTGGATTCACTCAGCTTTCACTCAGACCGATTTATTTACAGTTATGTTACTTACACATGGTTATTTGATTAATAACCAAACACTTATTTATTGTTTTCGCATTTTTGAAATTTAAAGATTTTAAACAAAACAATTGTAGTATGCCATGTTTCGCGTAATGCCTGCATGTGCAAGAAGCCGATGCTCCTTACTTATGGCACAGGGATGGCATTTATTATTTTGGTGCCAGCACACCCCGTATACCGATGCGCTTTGAATTAAAGTCCTGACCGGGCTTTAACGAAATCCGGGGCTTTGGAATTAATTAAAAGCTCCCCAGTGCACCCCACGTACGTCCGTTCATCCCCGTCTTTTTAACTCCCCCAGGTACGGTCCGATGGAGTTCAAATTCTGTACGAGTTATTTATTGCTACGTGGCGGTTCGAACTCGGACCGTTGTTTTACCTGCGAAATAAATAATTCTTCCTTCCACCTTTAGGCAAATTAGAGGTTGGTCGCGGCTGGGTCACAAAATTTAGACGGATAGGAAAGCGTTTTGAGGTTATGTTATGAGACGTCGTTCAACTCGACGCTGTCTGTTCTCAAGATGCAGTTATTTTGGTTTGACCAATAGTTTTACTTGAAAATCCTTAATTAAATTATATTTTTAAAAATTTAATACCTTTGTGTTCCATATACAGGGTGTATCCTAAGTCTTTGTCATAAATTAAGGGGTTATTCCTTGGGTCCTTTTAGGCCCAAAACCAGGGCCCTAAAGTTACTGGTTTCCAAGATAGAGGACGTTAAAGTTGTTGAAAAATATCAAATTTTTTTAATTATCTCTGAAGGTGTTTGACGTAGATTGACGAAACTTGGGGAAATTATGTAAACTAATTATATAAATATATAAATCTGTCAACCATTGGTGGAGTTTCAGGGGAGCTTTGCCATTAGAACCCTCAGAAAAACTACGCCTCTGGATTTTCAGAAAAATTAATAGGTGCGTTTAATTTACTGTCATATTTTTAATAAAAAAGGTCTTGCATTTTCTTCACACAATAGGTAAACCATTTTCGAGTCATACATTGTTTTTGTTCATATTTAATTTTTAAATAATTTCTAATAGGCATTTCATGGTTAAAAAAAATGAAACACCGGTAGAAAATGAAGCAGATTTAAGACAACGAATCGTAAATGGATGTTTGCAAGTCAGGCAAATGCCAGCAAAATGAAATATATTAAAATATATAATTAAAAAAGGATGATTGTTCGTTCTCGTCAGGTATACAAACAGACACACTATGGATTGAAATACAAACTCAATATTTATGTATGTATTTTCTGAACTGGACCAAATTTAAATGTGCGAGGTCGTATCCTGCAATGCCGCTAAGTAGATATTCAAATTAGAGGAAAAGCATTTTGAGGTTCCATTAAAAAGGGTTGATGGCACTTTGGAGAAGTTGCCCGGGAAAATGAAGCTTGGTCCACAAGGACTGTTGGTGTCAGCGAATTTGAAAAATTTATCTTTTAACCAGTTATAATTTCTCAGTCATTTCATTAAGAAACTTAACATTATTACTAACATTTCAGTCGAAAGAAACTGTTATAAATTTCTGATAAAGATATATTTAATTAATAATAATGTTAATAATTGGATTTGACCTTGATCTTAAGTTTCAAGGTCAAACCAATGTCAATTTGGAAATATTAAATGAAACGCTCTATTTTTTATGCCCGCAATCATTTTGCTTCCGAACATGGGGTCGCAAAATTATATGCCCTTGAAGGTTGTTTATAGGTCAAACTAATTTTTTTCTATTTATAACTTGACAAAAATATTTCAAGCTAAATTTTTAGGATTTTGAATTGATTTAAATTAGATGGTAATCTTGGATTGGACTATAAATTGGAACAATTCTGTTAAGGAAAAAGTTGACCTCGAAATAACGTACAAGGACATAAGGAAAAAATTTTGTGACCTCATATTCTGATATAAAATTTGATACTTTATCGATTGCTGGTATAATAATGTGGTGTTTGACATAATAATTTCAAGATGACCTTGAAAATTAAGGTCAAGGTCGTTAGAATATTGGTTTCTTGACCTATTTTACTTTATTTTAATATGTTTCTTTCTTTCTTTTTGTGTTTTCGTAATGACATGAAATTAAATAAATAAATAAATAACTTTTATTTCAAACTTTTTTGATGATGTTTGGTTGTAGCCATCTCCTCCTCCCCTTCTTAAAAATTGTAAGTTAGGTACTTTTAAGCGAAAACCTAATCTTAACGTTAGGTTTGTAATCTCCCCAACCCAAATATTGTGTAATTTTGAAAAGTTATACAGGGTGATTCACAAATGGTAACCAAAAATGAAACCTCATATTCCTTGGTGAATTTTAAGGGGAGTCTTTCATATAAAGTTTTTATCTAGGACGCTTCGTTAAAAAGATACAGGGTGTTAAACTTCAAAAAATATTTTTAATTTTTTTAAATACATAATTTAAAAACTATAAAGTGAAATAATTTGAAATTGGGCACATGTATTTATGTAAACATTATCCAAAAGCTGAGGGCTTTTCCAAAAATGTACATGCTCCAGTGGCGGAGATACAGGGTGTCGATGGCATATTTTTGTAAATAAAATAGTACGCCACTGCTTTGCGGTAGCAACCATGATATTTTCGGAATCGTCTTTCAATTTTCTACAATTACTACACTGTTATGTTTTTCGAAAAAAGCCCGATTATCGGATAAAACTTAAAAAACCAACTGAAAACACTTTTACTTAAATGACATGACAAGCAGTAATCATTCGGTTATTTATTCGAATAAAGAAATTAATTACATTAGTCATCATTTTAATAATTTTACTTGAGCAAATGCTCGAAAATATCTTCATTTCCACGAACACAGGCCCGACATCTTTTTAGTAACGAAAATGTAATTTGTTCGAAATTTATTGTTGCTTGAATCTGATGAAAAGCATTATTTATGATTTCTTCTAACTGCTCAGAATGTCAAAGTTGCTATCGCAGCCCACTATGTAATTTTAAAAAGCATTATATTCGAATATCGAAGTGTGTCTTCAGTTCGTTTTTAAGTTTTACTCGAAAATCGGGCTTTTTCGAAAAACATAAAAGAATTTGTAGAAAATTGTAAAAGACGAATCCGAAAATATAATGGTTGTTACCGTAAAGTAGTGGCGTACTATTTTATTTAAAAAAATATGCCACCGAGATATTCTGTATATCCGCCACTGGAGCAGGTAAATTTTAGAAAATGTCCTCAGATTATGGACAATGTTTACATAAATACATGTGCCTAATTTCAAATTATGTATTTCACTTACTAGTTTTTAAATTATTTAAAAAAATAAAAAATATTTTTTGAAGTTCAACACCCTGTATCTTTTTAACAAAGCGTCCTAAATAAAAACTTTATAAAAATATTTAAAATTCACCAAAGAATACGAGGTTTCATTTTTAGTCATCATTTTGTGAATTCAGTTGGCGTAAATTAGGTACATACTTAAATTAATTGTTTATTGAAATATATGCTGATAGAATTTTCAAATAAGAATTTTGTTTTCCACAGTTCGGATCACTTTTGGAATGAAAGAAAACAAGAGTGTCCTGAGCTAGGATATGTTTTTTTAATTTTTAACTACTACTTCATGTTTGTGCGAAATTATTATTTCAATCATTGAAGAACTGCATATTCTGGAATATTCTAAAAAAATAAATTAAATCGAGTTACAATAATTGCAGTAAGAAAAGTTGAAGCTTTTTTATTTGTTATGGTTTTATATTAATATAAAATAAATTCACGTGATTTTTTTTTTAAACATTTAGCGACCTCCTGCTAACTCTTTGAGAACCACTGAAGAAACCAAACCCACTGCAATTAGCTGCTCTCCAAAGAAAGGCGCAACGATCGCAGATGTCATACGCACAAAAATGCCGATGTTTCGAACTTGGTATTTTCGGAAAACGAAAAATATGAGTGCAAATTCATGATTTTTTTTTTTATAAAATCGTATTCATTCAACCGCCGTTTTCTTCCAGAAGCGCCGGACGGCGCCTGAATTTCACTTTCGTGTAAATATGTGGATAAAAATGAAAACGATATAAACGTCTGTTTATTCAACGTTCCTTTTTAAGTCTCGAATTTACATTGCCGGGCGTCGGTCGGGTGGAAACCACAAAAGCTTTTTCTCCCTTTATTCAGCTCCATTACCGTCTCCCCTCGACACGACGATCACTCATTTGAATAGGGCCCGAAAAAGTTGCGGCAATTAATTATAAT
Organism: Anoplophora glabripennis; assembly: GCF_000390285.2. Classification (NCBI taxonomy): domain Eukaryota; kingdom Metazoa; phylum Arthropoda; class Insecta; order Coleoptera; family Cerambycidae; genus Anoplophora; species Anoplophora glabripennis. The sequence continues at coordinate 1,411,535 of NW_019416352.1, read as the reverse complement.
GGTTTGCGAAACTTATCAGACCCGTAATATTTGACCTAATTGTGGGAAGTGACTAATATATATCTGAGAAAGTGGAGAGGAAAGCGTCCCCTTCCCCGTTGTCAGACGCGAGTTTTCAGCTTGAATGGGAAATAATAAATTACGGAGTATCAGGGGTTCTGGGATGGCGGCCCCAAGTCCCGAAGAAAACATGTATTTCTTCCATGATCGTATTATTTTATAGGCGTTTTATATCGCCTTTCATTTTCCGTCTCCGTAAAAATGTATTAGGTCTTGCCGACGCGCTAACAAGAGTTGGATTTTATGTTTCCTCCGGTTATGGAGGCCTCTTTTAAGGCTGGAGTTTTAAGCCTCGATTTTTTAATTTCACATTTTTAAATTCAGTTTTTTTATTTTTTTTTTAATGTTTTGACTCTAATTTATGTTAAAAACGACGAAAATCTAAAAAATATTATATTTAAGTTTGACCGGTTATAACCCGGTCAATATTAGTACAAAAACTTTTGAAAATGCATCATTTTGAAGGGAATCTTATCTAGAAAAAAAATTTTGTCAAAAAAATAAAACAAATAAAAAAATCTTATTTTTATTTTAAATTATTTATTTTTGCATAAAATTTTTCTTTTAAATTTTTTAAATAGGCCATTTCGATGGGAAATTCAGTTCTCTATAAAAATTTTTCTATGAACTATACGGAAATTTTGCCTCGTTTTCGTGCTATATTTAAAAAACTGCAAAAATGCATTTTCACCCCTATCTTCAATTTCAACCCTCTAATTTAATAGCAACCCGCGGTTTTGTCAGTTTTAATAACCCTTCGAACAAGTCATGTGATGAAAATCCTTGAACGAATCCTTCCTTTTTTGCAAAAAATGAGAATTAAAACGTATAAGGGTAAACGCGACAAAAATCGAAAAATTGGCTAAGTTTGAGCGGCCATATATCATTCAATTCTCATACAAAAATACTGTACAACCTCTTGTTTGAAGGAAATTTTATCTACTTCCTTTTATGAAGCAATACCATACTTATCTTTATTAAAAAAAAAACTAGAGGCAAAAAAGTAAAAAAAAATAATCAAAGTTTTTGCTTTTTTTTCAAATTGTTTATTAACGACTTTTTGTATTAAATTAAAATTTTCCTTTTAAAATTTTTAAATAGGCCATTTCGATTTCAATTCTCTAAATAATTTTTCCTATAAACTAACTATAGCGAAATTTTGCTTCGTTTTCGAGCTACAATTAAAAAACTGAAAGGGGTACATTTTCACCCCTATCTCCAATGTCTACTCTCTAATTTAATAGCACTCCGCAGTTTTTTCATCTAAAATGACCCTTTGAACGATTCATGCAATAAAATTGCTTGAACGTTATAGTTCCTTTTAACCCTGTTTTTTTTAATATAATCAATAGCCTAAAAATGAAGTAGATTTCAATTTTTTGTAGTCGTATACGATATTTTGAATATTAATGGTAGATGGATAATATTGGATACCTGACCGTAGTTTTCTATTAGGATCAACTTTTCTTAATAACGATTGTCGATATTGTAAAAAATAAAGGTACTTTACTCTTGAGCAAAATTTTAATTTTTCGACAAACCTCGTATACGACTGCAAAAAATTGAAATCTGATTACTTCATTTTAGGTTTTAGGCCATGCAGAACTTTTTATCAAGAATAACTTTTTTTCGTGAAACCAATAATAAAAAAGTATCCCATATGGTGCCGACTTAATTGGACACATTGTATATTAAAAGTACAATTATTCAAATTTGAAAAGTTAACAACACGAAATTTATTCAATTCTACTTCTTCCTGAAAAGTATTATGATTTTCTATCTGCATTTCTCAATGATCTTGAGGTGCCAGTAATTCTTTCTGATGAAATATGCTTTTTGAAATTTTCAACTTATCGGTACATATTTTGGCATTCAAAACGTTATTCGGCTTAACCAGGGGCGAACGTTCAAGCTAGCACTAAAATAAATTCGTAAAATCTATATCGATTTTGGTTTTTGATGACATGGGTACAGAAAAGCAGTTAAGTACTATGGTTAACCTTTTGTTTTATTTTTGAATGAAGAATGTCCCTTTGACGATCGTCTATCGAACTTTTGGCATCGGCAAAAAATCCGTAATCTCATCCATTCTCATTAAAAAAGTATCTCAAAATTAAACTTAAGTGAGTTAAGTTTTAGACTTTGCAATGGATAACTCTTAAATATCAAAATTTATTTTATAGCTGGTAGTTTTTTTCTTGGATTGCTTTTTCTGAGCGTGTAATCCAGATTCTCAGCGTTATTCCAGTTTTGTAGCTAAGCTAATGATTCAATTCCCTATATTATAGCATATAATCTTGATCAATTAAAACCTCGGTAGATTTATCCTGAAACTAGGAAAATTACATTCTGTTATTATTATTAAACCTGACTAAACTAAATTTATACGTACTTTGTCAGCGACACTAACAACCACATCAAAACAAAGACCCCGATGGAAGGACTTCATTCAGCAAGTCCATTACCATGTGTGTATACGTATATTATTATCTAAAGTGCCATTGGCGAAATGTGGTTGGCATTGATAAAAGGTATCCTGTGTTATGGATATGTCGCGTAAAAGGCATAGGAGTCGATATCGTTTCCTTGCTTCCTGAAACGTGCGTTTAATGCCGACAACTAACCTTTCTGTATACCTACCATTCGAATGTCCGCCCGTTCCCATTGTACGGGTGCACGTAGAAGTTCTGTTAAGATTTTCATGGTTTGAGTGAATAAAGGGATTTTTTTTTAATTTTATGTTATACGAATGAAATCGCACCTGATAAAATGTTTGCTTGTATTTAAAATGAGGTTGCCATGGAGAAAGTTAACGTTTTATGTAACGGGTGTCCAGATAATTAAAAAATATGAAGTCGTCATAAGACTAAACTACCTTTATTTTTACTCTTTCGTAAAAGTGTTACTAAAAAAGTTGTTCGGAATTAAAAGTTACGAAAGAATTATCATTTTGTGACAAAATTAGCCCACCTTGATTATTAAATTAGAGGGTTGAAATTGAAGATAGGGGCGAAAATACACTTTTGAAATGACTTATTTTTTTTTATGCAAAAAAATCGTTATTTTTTTTACATTTTTTTATCTATTTTTTTTTTTGTAGAAGTAGGCCAAAGAAAATTGCTGTACAAAAAACTAGATGAGATTCCCTTCAAAATGATGTTTTCAAAAGTTTTTGAACTAATATTGAATTATAACCGCGTCAAACTTAAATATTTTTTAGATTTTCGTCGTTTTTAACATAATAATGATTATAATTCTTATTATTTTTACGAATTGGTTTTTACTTAATAAAAAATGTTTTCAAAAGTTTTATTTGTTAATAATAAATAGAGATTTTCACAACTTAGGAGTCAAAAAAGTAAAAAAAAAACAAAAAATCTTATTTTTTGCTTTTTTTAAATTGTTTATTAACGATTTTTTGCATAAAATTTTCCTTTTAAATTTTTTAAATAAGCCATTTCGATGGGAAATTCAATTATCTAAATAACTTTTCCTATGAACTTTAGCGAAATTTTGCTTCCTTTTCGAACTACAATTAAAAAACTGAAAGGGGTGCATTTTCACCCCTATCTCCAATGTCCACCCTCTAATTTAATAGCACTTCGCGGTTTTTTCATCTAAAATTTCCTTTTGAACGATTCATATAATAAAATATCTTGAACGTCCTAGTTCCTTTTAACCCTGTTTTTTTTTTTGGATATAATCAATAGCCTATATACAAGTTGAAGTAATGGGATTGACAACGCATTACTGTTACTGAAGTCTTGTGCGTTTAACGAATCAATTATATTGTTCAGGGAGAAGTAATTGCAGACGATGAATGTGAAACTGATGTTCCAGAAACATGGAATTGCATTGTCTCCCACAGTCTGTATAAATATAGAAAATTTGTGTGAGATTCAATACAATAAAAAAAACGTACTTATTTGCAAACTTCAATGGTTTGTTAACGAATAAAATGTAGCTGCTATTATATTTTTTGTTAAATTGTTGTATACAAACAAGTTGTCCCGTAAATACATGTACCTACGTACAACGAAGGGTACACATTCCTCAAAACTCAAAATCAAACGATTTAGATTAATTCACTTCCATCCAAAATCGTTTCGTTCGCTGCTAGATTCCCTGTAAAATTTTTAAATAATTTTAATATGCGTTAATCGATTTTGATTATTTTTGGGTTGTTGGTTTTTGCTTTCAATTGCCAATTGAAAGCAAAAACCCACAACCCAAAAATAATCAAAATGTGCCACATTTTGATATTATACACAATGGTTTTGAAATCGTGCAACTGTAAGAAAATTCCGTCCAAAACTTTTTCCCGTTCATGTAGGAAATTTTTTGCTTCTTGTACAGTTTTTAATAAATGAGTGGTTTAGGTACAAAAAAAAATATTTTTTAAAACATTTACATATCTTGACAACCATACCAATACTTAATAAATTGCTAGTAGGCACTGATTTTATTCTTACCCTTTATACTTTACTGTAGTTTATTTGCCAAGCCAGCTGTATGACTAGAAAAATGAAAATAGGATCAAAATTTTGGACTGTGAAACATGTTTTTAACAATAACATCAATAAAAGCAACTTTATTCTTACTAAAAGACAGTAATGGTCATATGAACTGTCAATATTTCACATGAACATTTTCTAATAAAGAATAATACAAATATACAAAGTGGTATCGATGAAAAGTCTTATATAGGTAGGTATGTATATTAATACTTATAACTTATAACTTTCTCGGATAACGTTTTTAATAGTTCGTGATTATATGCAACCGTAATGAATTAGATTTCGCTTGCGCCAGCGTAATCTTCCATTTCCTTTTACTTCCTATCTGGGCTTGATATCTAGACAAAATCCTGTCGCCCTTATAGCGCTCTAGACTTTACAGAGAAATGTAACGCAAAGGAATATGATTGCCTCTCATTTATTTATTTCTAACTGAGGCAGTGACATAATTTTTTCTATTATATTTTATAGACAGTAAAGTTCCTGGACACTTTTTATTACAAATCTCTATATTTATTGTTATTTATTATTGAATTATTAACTTGATGTGATTTTTTATGATGTCATGTTATTTTCTAATACCATAAACTTTTCAAATTCAATTGAACATATATAAAAACGTCTAGCAATACAATTTAATGAGTTTCATAGGAGTCCCTAAAAAAGTTTTCTGCTAAAGGTAAAAAATTATAATAATTTGTATATAATGTGTAGAAAATTTCTATTATATGTTTATTTGGCCAACAACATACATATTTTAATTATTTATGTCCTCAAACAATTTCCGTTTCAAAAGATTTCGGCCATGTTGTAATAATATTAGTAAACAAAATGTCCCTCATATTCCCCCTTTCGCAATTGTCATATGAATAATTAATAGAAAGAAGGTGCCTATAATAGATTAAAATTACCTGAATCACACCAAATTCTGCATTGCTGCACTGCACTGCTAGGCAATTTGTCAACCACTTGTCAACAGCTGAAATTTATTGCCCAGTCGCCCAGTTCAGCTGTGTGTGTACGCCGTTTGTCCGCGCGCGCATTCTTCAACTGGACGTATACATTTTAAGTTTAGTTCGACCAGACCTGTATATGGATATGGCTAAGTAAATATGGGAACAAGCAAACATTTCAATGACGAGTTGCTGCGTCAGCGACCGAACCTGTTCTCTTGGTTTTTCAGTTGAGATCGGAAAGACTATACCTACAAAAAATATTACAATTTTCTAAAACCTTGAGAATGCAATAATTTTTTTTAATATTAACTTGATTTGGCATATTTAATTAAGGAAATTGCACATACACATAATTTGGGAAAGCTGTTAATTTAATGCCTGTATTTCCAACACGAATATAAAAAGTTGAGTAGGTACTTAATATAAAGTTCGTTCTAATAACGGTGTTTATAGCATAATTCAACTTCAACTTTTATTACTGCACGCTATAGTTTTAATGTATATCTATTATTAATACGTTGCTTCTTTGTTTCTAGGTAAGTAACTCCATGAACCAAAATGGCCTACATTTTAGCTCGTTGGTAAGTTAAAATTAGTTGAAAACTACAAACTTAAATATTCAATTTGCTTTTTTTGCTCTACGATCATTTTCGACAAGTTACAGCCTCTTGAGAATCACCTAAAAATTCCTTTATCCTTCAATTTTTGTGGCTATAGTCTGTTTAGAAATGAAAGAGAGTAATAAAAGCTTATGTATGCAAATCGTAAATAAATGTAGTACTGGTGCTTATATTAAATATTTTTATATTATGTATTATCGGTATAGATGAGGTGTACTTTAAAAAAAACGTTGTGTGACCGGGTTGTACTAAATTGTAGCAGGTAGTTAAAATTTAATCGCCGATAATCCGTCTTTGTCTATACCGCTTCAATTTCTCGGTCCATTTCTCTTATAAGTAAACAATATAAAAACATCATTTCAAAACATGAGGCTACTTTAAGCATCATAACCGGGTTAAGAGGGTTTTTAGTAATTCAAATAAAATTATTCAATATTATTATCAAAATATTTATTTAAATTTAATGAATAGACTTTTATTCCACACAAAAATATATGTATTTTGAAAATTCAAATTATGGTGAGTAAATGTAGTGTTGTATAAATGTACAATAAAGAAAATAAAAAAGTAGGTATATTAAAATTCATCCTCTGAATATTCTGATGAATTATCTTCGTCTCCTAGATTGATAACGATAGGTTCCACAGTAACGTCAATTAAATTATCGAGTTCCCACATTTTCTCCTCTTCTTTTTGTACATGATGTATACATCTTTGCCAGTTATCTGCAGTTACTCGTTCCAAGGAATTTTTTAACAAAATTTTCACGTCACTTAATTTAAACGTCGTATTATTTCGCGCTACATCTCCTTTTACCTGCGCCCAGACTAATTCGATTGGGTTAAGTTCACAGTGATAAGGTGGTAACCGTAGTACCGTTATTTGGCGATTTGTTGCCATTTCATCGATAACATATTTTTTCTGATCTTTATTAAGATTGACAAGTGTCAAAAGTTCCTTTTTCACCATATTTGTTTCAAAAGAAATGTTTTTTCCGGATAACCATTGAATTATATCGGCTTTCCTCCAAGCAGTCGTAGGCGTCCGCTCGGTCTGCCGTGAATGGTAACTGGCATTATCCATGACAATTACAGACCCCGGAGGAATAAGATCCAACATCTGTGTAAAATACTCTTCGAAAACATCTGCGTTCATGTCTTCGTGATAGTCACCTGTATTTTTAGATTCAAATAAAAGTAAACCGCCATCTACAAAACCACTGGCACTACCTATATGTGTCACTATTAATCTTCGCCCTTTACCTGAAGGTGCCTTGAACCCTGTTGAAAGTCCATCCAAAAATGCTTGTCGAAAACTTTTTACATTTTTATCTTGCCATACTTTTGTTACAGTATATCCCTCGTTGACCCAAGTTTCGTCTAGATAATAAATATTCCTCCCTTCGTCACGGAATTTTCTAATTGATCTTAAGTAGGATCTTCGCCAACAAATAATTTCATCTTTATCGATAAGAACTGACTTCCTGTTCTGCTTTTCCCAGCAAAAATTCAACTCTCGTAAGACGGCCCATAATTTGCTTCTACTGATTTTTGGCAAATCGTTGTCCTCTGAAAGTTCACTTAAAATTTTGTTTAGCGTTGGTATTTCTTTTTTAAAATAAAATGAGTGTACTTTTCTGCGAATGACATTTTTGAAGAAATCATCTATAACGACTTTTGACCTCCCTGTAGATGATTTTGGGGGATTTACAGTATCTTGTTCATTTTTTGTTTCCTTTAAAAGTCTGTAGATAGTCGATTTTCCAATCCCTGTCACTTTTGTTAGCATTAGTGTTACCCGATAATTACCTGAAACGAAATATTACCACGCCTATGGCCGGTTCTTATCTCGGGGTTTTATTACTCTCTTTCATTTCCAAACAGACTATATTGTATTTTCGGTCTCATATTTGCCATATGTCGTAAGAGGTGATTCAAAACATAGTAGAATTTGTGTTCATTCATAATAAGTTGTTACTTACACAACATGATTTTCTGTTAAGTATCTAGTCCTGTTCCTAGCCTTATAACCCCTAATTATTTTATTGGTATTTTTTTTCTTACAATGCACCTAAAGAGGAAATGCCTTGCTCATGTTAATCGGTGCTGATAAAAATTGGAATTTGCGGATATCTCGCAGCCAGCACAATTCACCACAACGAAATACCGCACTTTATACGTTCATATATGGAAGATAACAACGCGTGGGTTCTTAAATAAATAACGCGATACCACAACACAAAACAGCTGTTTATCCTCGAATTTTGAAAGCAATTTTTGGACGACACGATAAGGAACATAATAATTATTGTAACGTCGATAAAGTAACTCGAGTACCTGAAGAGTCATGCTCTATAATAAAAACGCGTGACGAACTATTATAATTCATAAGGGAGAGTTATCAGATCGGGGCGCGATTATTTTGGTAACGTTCCATTTTTGTATACGTTCTGTTTGTTGATAAGTACGCTAGAACGAGGTTTCACTACATCGATTCGCTGAAAATAACCTTATTAAATATGTACCTGGGTGGGGGTAGGAAATAATTCAGGTGTAAATTGTCGCCAGAAGAGAAAAACATAATTGGCGTATTGATTAAGGGTTTAGGAACCAGTAATATCCATCCTAATTGTCACTTAAATTCGTTGATAAACACATTATGTTATTCTTAACACCCAAATAAGAAACATACGCATGACAAAAATTATTTTTTTTTATTTAAGTATAAGCATTCGATGTCCCATGTAAAACTCATTTTATTCTACGTCAACTACAGTCAACCCAACTACATTTCGTTACAATCGGTCAAATAGTAATAGTTATTGAAAAAAATAAAAATTGAGAATTTAACTTTGAACGTGAATAATTTTTTTACCTGAACGAAAGTGGCCCGTTTGTTCCCCAGAACCCGCTACTGGAATATGTAACATTTTTTCTGGACGCCCTGTATACAGGCTGTTACAAATTCGTTTCTCACTACCAGGGATCTCGAAAACGGTAAGAGATACAAACTAGCTTAAATGGGGGCAAAGTAACGTAATCAGGTGACTAACATTATGTCTCTAAAAAATCAAGGCTAACATGATTAGTTTTCGAAATATTTGAAAAAAACCGAAATTTTGGAAATCCGTTTTTGTTTCATTTCAGCCTTGTCTGAGGTAATATTGAAAAAAGATGAACACTTTCTCAAGGCCACTTTTTGCCCTCTATCGAATGGCACAATCAATTTTATATGTAACGTTTCGTCTCTCCAGGGTCATCATCAAGTTCATTCTTTTAAATACAACCCTAGAAATTTTATTACATTTTTTTGCAAGCCTTCGTGACAATACTGTACTGCCTCAGCCCGAACTAGATTAAGACGTTTTGTCTCGAAAAATGCATCTTCTGTGTATTCGTTCCAAAATATAAAATTTTTAATTAGATTTTTATAGAATTATCGTACAGTGTAAGTGTCGTTAGACCCTGTGAAATACATCTAGTTATTTAAACTATTACCACCACGCATTAAAATAAAAAATTATTAGAGTTTTATTCCCTTGTACATAGTTATTTCTAGGCTTCTCGAGTACTCAAAATTCAAACAAATTCCGATCTGTTTTTTTCAGGATATTCATACAAATACATCTGACATGCTCTTTCACAGTTGCGGTTACAGATATAATAAATTCCGATAATATTACGCTGATCTTCATTGTCAACTTTTGCCAAAACGAAAATGTGTGAATATTTACTGAATTTTTTAATATTCAGTTGGCGTTTTGGTTGTTTATATGCATTTTTAAGGATTAATTTGTCACAATAAAATTAAAATTGTAATAATGTGTTAATTTTGACGCAACAACTTATTGAATTATGTATGATCACGTGATGGTAATAGTTAATAATAATAAATGTTTTATTGTAACGCCTGGTGGTAATAGTTTAAATAACTAGATGGATTTCACAGGGTCTAACGACACTTACAGTGTACGATAATTCAATAAACAAAGAAATCTAAATAAAAAATTATATAAATTTGGAACGTATACACTGAAGATGAATTTGTCGAGACAAAACGTCTGAATCTGGTTTGGGCTGAGGCAGTACAGTATTGGGGATCATGAAGGCTTGCAAAAAATGTAATAAAATTTCTAGGCTCGTATTTAAAAAAATGAAGTTGATGGTCCTGGAGAGACGAAACGTTACATATAAAAATTGATTATGCCATTCGATAGAGGGCAAAAAGTGGCTATGAGAAAGTGTTCTTTTTTCAATATCACCTCGAACAAGGCTGAAATGAAACAAAAACGGATTTCCAAAATTTCGTTTTTTTTCAAATATTTCGAAAACTAATCATGTTAGCCTTTTTTTTTTACAGGCATAATGTTGGTCCCCTGATTACGCAACTTTGCCCCCATTGAAGCTACTTCGTACCTCTTACCGTTTCTGAGATTCCTGTGTAGTGAGAAGCGAATTTGTAACAGCCTGTATACACTTTTTAAAACGTTGGATTTAAAAACTGTTCGTTGTGAATTTTTTTTTTATATTTTTATAAATATACAACGGAGGTACTACATGAATATAAAAAAAAATAAAATTCTTATTTGGCACAATCTTTTAACAGATGTAGTACCTACCTACTCTTAGAAAACAACTTCATATGTAGAATCGTCAAAACGTAATTTTGAAATATTCTATACTTTAGTACTTCGGCAGTTTTTAAAATTGCACTAGGCAAAAAAAAATTTTAAAATTAATTTGGTATTACAAAATGGAAATCAGATAGACATAGGCGTATATATAACCGTACAGATAACATGTTGTTTGTGATTTTCTTACATGCACATACCCAAATAAGAAGTTTCTGGCTAAAATAATTTTAGTGCGATATTAAAAAATACTATTTCACGGTAATATATTCAGCTATTACTCAGTAAGCTTTGAATTTTGTATATAAATGGTTCAGGTTTAATCGGGGAAACTTAATATGCGATAGAAATTAAATTTTGATAAAATGCTTTTTTTAGAGTTTGATACTATACTCCGCGGTCGAAATTATAGAGAGTGATTCAGTCATAATATCAAAACACTATTACCATAATGCGTATAAAATATAAAATGATTTTTATACGGTTCAATATTATTTATCTTTGTGCCGCTCGCTACGCACGTCGATAGAATCTATAATCGTCTATAGACTGAGTTACACTGAACGTCGATCTATATTCTATCTCTGTCTTTTGCACTTGGTAGGGAATAGGGAAATGCTTTTTTAGTTGGGAGTAAACGGACTTGATTTAACCGTCCCGAGAAACGTTATAGCATAAGCGTAGACGAGGAGTCTAATTCCATGGCTATAATAAATTTATAAATTAAAAAAACACAACTGGGACGTTTTAAAATGCTGTAATAATTAAAATGGATCAAAGTGCCGGTTATAGCAAACCGTAAAAAATATTAGATTTTATGTTTTATTATATTTTTCATTATTTTCTATATCTTGTTGCCTTTTACGCAGACACGCCAATGGATTTTCGTTCCCGGCATGCTTCATCCCCCTTGCTAGTCCAAAAGCTAGCGATAAGTCACTCTCTATAATTTCGACCGCGGAGTATAGTATTAGACTGAGTAATTAAAAATAAAATTGTATTATCTCTTGCATTTTTTGTCTATCTTGTTTACTTTTTGAGATAAAAAGATAAAATTCGTTTATCCATTGCCGCTATTTATTATAAATAATAATAAACTTGATAAAAAAATGAAATTATAATTTTTTTTCTAATAAGTCGCAAGCTATTAAAATTTTAATAATCCCTGGTCATCAATTCTAATAATCTAATAATAATTAAAACAATTGTACATTCGCAATGTTTAAAAATAAGTAGATATATAATAAAATTGGTCACGAAAAAATCTTTCCTAGCGTGGACATTCCGTAACAAAAAAAAATATAATTTTAATTACAATTTAAAAATAATGTGAAACATCAAATAGTAGTGGCATGCTCAACTATTTTCCTAAACCATCTAATTGAAAAATTTCAGCGCCGCCCCTAGAATAATTAAAATAAATCTACATAAAATTAAGCCCCTTGCTTACTAATAAACAAGTTTTATCAAACTCCGTCCCAAGCAGTTTTTTAGGTATTTGAAAATAGAAATAATAATTTTAACACTTCTACGAACTTTCTGTTTATTTTTGCAAGTTCTATCGCTTAAATTTTCCCGATTAAAACCTGTAACACCCTGTATAGTTAAGTTGGTCTGGGATTCTGTATTACTTAGTCGTTGAGATTAATTTAAAAGTTCTGATTATTTATTTGAAGGGAAAACTCATTGTTTAAAGTGTATCTTATCTAGCGCTAAAATAAAATAGGCTAGTTTTAAAATGTGAGTTATGTCTCACGAATTTCCTTTAAAATGTTCTAGAGTTATGAACGTGTAAATGACTAATGTAATTAACATTGTTGGCGTATTATGTAAGGTGAAACCAGCCACACAGTGTGAAACCATTCATTTTTTACCGCGAACTAGCATAAACTCGGAAGTTTTAGACGTGGTTTGTAAAGAATATGCAAATTGAGATGAATAATACTCTGTCGTCTGCTACAATTTAATTAAAATGTACATTACCTGGAAAACGTTACTTATATTTCCGTAGTCGTGATGAATCGGCTTTTATCTCGTTCATGATTCTTGAAACACTTCAAAATGAAATTTAAAAAATATTTATGAGGGAAAAGAAGACAGTATGTCGTTTCCATAAATGGAATTGTATATAAAATGTATACAGGGTGATTCACAAACGGCGACTAAAAATGAAACATCTTAGGCCAATCAAATTGTCGAAAATACCTCATTTTTTTGCCAAAAAATAGTCCAGTAATTAAAAATATGTAAAAATTAGGAAAAATTCTGTAGAATTCGATGAACTACTTTACCCGACCTGAATTTTTGGGCTTCATTTTCAAAATGGCGTCCAAAGTTCCCAAAAAACAGTTTTTTTCATTTATAAAAACTAAACATTTTAGAAAAAAATGTGTCAAACAAAAGTTGTAGGAATTTTTAATACGATCGAATATGCCCAAATCGATAAATAAATAAATTAGTTATTGCAATAATCTAGACACCTTAACTGGGTACTTTTATCCACTTTTACAGCAACACGTAAAGTTTTGTAAACTTTCCGGTACAATTTATGATAGGTTATAGCGGTGGATCAAGACTTTAGATTCAGATAGAGTCTAGCTATGGAATTTTAAACATATACATGACCATGTAATTACCACGATGTGTGGTCATAGCGGTTGCTCGTGTCTCTAGCCCCTATCTGAATCTGAAGCCTCGATTTTCCGCTTTGACCTTGTCCTTAGGCAACTAGAATTTCACAATTTAATAAAAGAGAAATGTACAGTTTCAGCGTCTGTTTTTATGCGTGTTTGAAGTCATTTATTCCAGTAATCCTGGAAAACTGCAATTTACATTCTGTTCCAGTATTGCCAGATTTAGTGATTTTTCCCGTAGTTTTGCTGATTTTAATGTCCATCGATCTGAAGTAAGGAATATATCTATGGATTTTTTTACGTATTTGTATAACTATTTTTGCCTTGCTATGTCATCAATTAAACGTTAGATTCGCCTAGTGAGCGATAGCAATGTGCCTGTGCTAAACAGGATACTCAATGCTGTTCGTGGATGTATAATATCCTAGACATTGAGTACCAAGGACCATTATGGGCACGAACTATCAAACGTGTTCGTATTTGATTCCAAACAATGAATTTTGCTGCTCTGGGGACAAAGTTATTATAACAGCTGGATTGCTAGTCAGTTACCTCTTCTATGGCATGTCCATAGGATGTATGTCCTGATGAGAACAAACAACAACCGGTATATCTCTGGTGATTCAACTGGCCAGCTAGGCTTGGCTAGCCCAAACCCCAAACATAACTGTCCGGACTCCGCTCGTTTCATCAGGAATTAAAACTGTTGCGGTGGCCGAGAGGAAGTCGAATCGCACCGAACTAAAAGCCTCCTCTCCGGCTATTTCGAGTTCTGTGTTTACGCAAAGCTTAACTCTGTTGCGACCGGAAACCGGAGCAACTTTATCAGATGTCTCCACCGCACCGTCGAGGATTGAATTTATTTTTCCGTCGACTCCTCGTGCAGAGAAACGTCATGTCGATTAAATCTCTTTGTGCTACTGTACACTACGGAAGCAACTAGCTTTTTTATTTCAAAGATTGGCAGTAAGGAAGGGTTTAAAGTTCGTGTTTATCTTTCGCGTTTGCATCGAAATGTTGCTTGTTCGGGGCAGAAGCGACAGCAGCGTTGGAAATTCGGCCTTTTCTTTGTTGCTTTGCATGATAATCTTGTTGGCGTGTACTGTTAAGGATAATAACAGGAATTTTAAGGTGATTAGAAACCAATGTGGTATTGTAAGACGAGTTTGTAAAAAAATTAAAAAATTTGTATACGGGGTGTATTTAAATCAAGGAGCACAAAAATGCTGTCGGGTAAATTTGAGGTCGACATAATATGATAATTGGGACAGACATCGCACATTATAGGGTGTTTCAATTTTTGAATTAATTACTTAAATATCTCGGAAGACGTTATACGTAGGTTGACGACTTAAGGAGGTTTTTCGGGTACGGAGGTCCGTCTAAAGTCTAATGAAAGTTTCTGTAGATTCGCTAGTGACTAAAGTAGAAAGCCTTTAGATTTGGCAACGTTGCACTTGGCTGGTGCGCTCGGCTCGGCGTTTGCTCGCTCCCGTTCGATCATTCTGTTTGTTTGGACACCTGCGAATTTCAAATAATACGCTACATCGAGACCGCGCGAGGCCGCTATCACGCATATGGAGGATAAGTTAGTCAACGACAGCGGTTTGAAGGAGAATTATTATAAATTAAGTATCTTACAAGTACCTAATCGATTTCTACAAGCTGTCATACGGTTCCTTAGATATCGGTTTCCTATTTATACAAGTTGCTGTGGAAACTGTTCCGTCAATTGTTGCGCATTCTAAGTGGAAAGACCAAAAAAATCTGCGTTCTCATAAGACTCTGTACTAAATCGTGAAAAATTATTTTATTAATATCTTGTCTCTTAGATATACAAGCTACTCATAATTTTTTTTGAGGATTTTCTTCATATTAATAAGCTTATATTAATTTTTTTATGAATATTTGTTAGTCAATTCCAAATCAGATAAACCTTAACTAAATAAAGACGTTGAATTTCTGTACAAATTATATTATCCAGTGGCAGAGATATCGGAAGGCCACTGAGTATTTTGGAGATATTACAAGCGCATTTGTAATTGTATTTCAAAGAAGAAAGATCTCTTACATTTTATTCGGAAAACGAGTAATTTTCCAGTTATTATTTTTTTAGTCTAAATTAAATCTACCATAGTTGAATAAATAGAAAATGACTCGTTTGTTCGTTTCACAATAAACATTTATACAGGGTGATTCACAAACGGTGACTAAAAATGGAACCTCGTATTCTTTGATGAATTTTAAGGAGAGTTTTTCGTATAAAATGTTTATTTAGGATGCTTAGTTAAAAAAATACAGGGTAAATAAATAATAATAATAATAATAATAATAATAATAATTTACTACTACTTACTTACTACTTAGGTACTAAATAATTTTAAATTAGTAAGTAAATTAATTTGAAATTCGGTATATGTATTTATGTAAACATTGCCCAAAATTGAGGCCCTTTTCTAAAATTTAGATGCTCCAGTGGCGGAGATTTCTAAATTAAATAGTACGTCACTGCTTTAGTAATAAACCTGATATTTTCGGATTCGTCTTTCAATTTTCTACAAATTACTACTCTCTTAAGTTTTTCGAAAAAAGCCTGATTTTCGAGTAAAACTTAGAAAACGAACTGAAAACTCTTTTACTTAAATGACATTACAAACACTAATCATTCGGTTATTTAATCGAATAAAGAAATTAATAATATTGGTCATCATTTTAATGATTTTATATGAGTAAACGCTCAGAAATACCTCCATTTCCATGAATACTGACGCGAGATCTTTTTAGTAACGCAAATGTAGGTAATTTTGTTCGCAATTTATTGTTGCTTGAGCCCGATGAAAATCATTATTTATTCTTCCTTCTAATTTCTCAGGTGTATGAATTTGTCCAGTGTATAGGCAGTTTAACAGCACTCCACAAAAGGAAATCCAGTAGGTTGAGGTCCGGTGTTTAAGTTTTTTAAGCTTTTCTCGAAAATAAGGCTTTTTTCGAAAAACATAAGAGAGTAGTAATTTGTAGAATATTGAAAGACGAATCCGAAAATATCATGGTTGTTACCGTAAAGCAGTAGCGTACTATTTTATTTACAATTAGAAAAATATACCACTGATACCTTATATCTGGCGTCACCGAAGCATATTTAAATTTTAGAAAAGGCCTCAAATTTTGGACAATGTTTACATAAATATATGTGCACAATTTCAAATTATTTCACTTACTAGTTTTTAAATTATTTAAAAAAATTAAAAATATTTTTTTAAGTTTAACACCCTATATCTTTTTAACGAAGCGTCCTAGATAAAATCTTTATAGGAAATACTCCACTTAAAATTGACCAAATAATACGAGGTTCCATTTTTGGTCACCGTTTGTGAATCACCCTGTATAATTTTAAATATAATTATGAATAAAAATTATTAATAATAAAAAATCTTATTTAGAAAATTTTAAATGTTTTGAGGGATAGATCTGAAGGAGCAAGTTTGTCATGGAATTTTCCGGACTTTTAATGATTAAATAGTATTTAAAACAGTATTTGAAATAAAAAATTCAATTTTGTTTGTGAAATAAACAGTTTTAGAATTCTTTTTAATAGATACAATTCTGCAACAAGCTTATTTTATGATAAAAAAATAATTCGTTTTTCTAATAAAATGGAAGAGATCTTTTTTCTTAACAATACAAATGTACACTTCAAAAGACTCAGTGTCGTCGAAATTCCAAAAATCTTAATGATCCCTCTCCCATTATCTCTTTCACTGATTGATGTAATAATTGTATACAAATAATGTATCTCTATTTTCAGTTGTAATACATACTTATGTTTTTTTTAATTAAAACAATCTGTGTATCCCGATTTATGTTTGTTTATTGCTTAAATGTGTTTGAAGTTTGCTTGGTGGCGAATTTTATCATTTTTTTCTTATTCTTGTCGGCGAATCACTTATAACATTTTGTCTAGTTATAAATAATAGTAGAATGTAACTCTGTACCATTATACAAAGCTATATCAGCCCAGTAAATATGAAGGTCGCAGTATGCCGTGAATTATTGCGTTATATATAAAATATGTGAGTATAGTCATTTTAAAATCATAGAACTGGGTCATAATTTATTGCAAGAAATACCTGTGTTGCCCGTAGTAGACGGCATTAAAGCCTTGCGTTCATACTCGACGAATCCTGGACGGAACATAAAACTATTTTACAGCCCAGCGGGTATTGCAACGTCTTTAGAAATAAATGATACGTAGGGATGTATTCCGTAGCTCCTTTGTTCTCATACTGTTCGAAAATTACATTGATTCTGTCCGAGGATATTGGTGCATTGGAGGAGCATTAGTTTGCATTTAATAGTTTTAGTTCTAATCTTTTGAATACTGTAGTATATGTTCAGAGTGTTCATAAAAGTTTACAAGTCACGTGACCGTCAGGCTTAGGCAACCAACATCGCAGTGCTG
Organism: Anoplophora glabripennis; assembly: GCF_000390285.2. Taxonomy (NCBI): domain Eukaryota; kingdom Metazoa; phylum Arthropoda; class Insecta; order Coleoptera; family Cerambycidae; genus Anoplophora; species Anoplophora glabripennis. Next base: position 1,393,660 of record NW_019416352.1, on the reverse strand, counting down.
GTACCGGTAACGAAAAATGCCTAAATCTTGGTTTCACCAATATTAATGATTCGTTTACAAAAACAAAATTACTGGTCGCGTTACTTGAACTTTGAATGTGACTAACCCCGACATTAATATAGTCTTTCCAAAGCCAATTAAACATGTACAAAAACGCGTAGCAATAAAATTTAATGAGTTTCATGGGCGTCCCTGAGAAAGTTTTCTGCTAAAGGTAAATAATTATAATAATTTGTATAAAATGTGCAGAAAATTCCTATTATATGTTCATTTCCCCAACAACATATAATTATTTATGTCCTCAAACAATTTTATTATATTGATGGCAAATTTCGTTTTGTTCCGTTTCAAAAGGTCTCCAAAATGCCATGGTGTAATAATATTATTTTTCCATTTCGCAATTGTAATATGAAATCACCTGAATCACACCAAATTCCCCATTACTGCACTGCACTGCGGGGCAATTTGTCAACCGTTTGTCAACAGCTGAGGTTTATTGCCCAGTGGCCCAATGCACCTGTGGTTGTATTTCGTTTGCCCGCGCTCGCATTCTTCAACTGGGCGTATACATTTCTACCACCTCTGCGTTTAGTTCGACCAGACCTGTATATGGGTATGGCTAAATAAATATGGGAATAAGTTTTGCAAATATTTCAATGCCGTGTTGCCATCCTCTTGTTTCTTCAATTGATATCGGAAAGACTACACAAGCTTCTGCCCTCCTATAGCCTACTATAAAATTGTCAACAACTTCATTTAACGTCTAAGGGACTCAGCAAATTACCTACATCTTTGCAGAAATTTGCAAATTTCTAGAAAACGATGGCTTCTAGCGTTGTGAAGGAAGTGTACCTTTTTTTGTTTAAAAAAGATGTAGGAATATAGTTTATTCGTAGAAAATCACAGAGGTCTTCTGTCAAAAAAGTTATGGCAAACTAAAATTAATAATGGTGTCGTACATATTATGACGATTACAACTTTTACAACTTTGTGAATCGTTATATCTCAGAAACGGTGGCTCTTAGGAAAAAAAGTATTGATACATTTTTTATATATAATTTTATGATAAAACTTACCGTTTAGCTGAAAATCGCGAAAAACACATTTTTTGACCTTTGACCTTGAGTAAATTTTTTTCCGAGTACCGGAACGATGAGGAATTTTAATATGTTATTTTTAATTATGTTTTAACAACTTTACTCACTTTCAGCTTGATGTAAATTTATGTATCTGAATGTCTAGATTGACCGGACTAAAAATTAAATAAAAAAAAAATCGGTCGCATGCTTAATTTTATTTTTTTTTCAAATGTCTAGGATGAAATATATATTTCTCGAAAATATCAGAAAACTGCATTTCATACATAAATTACTGACAATTCGTAACTAAATGAGAAATATACTAAATATCACAACATTGTCCTGCCCATAGACCGCCTATTCATGGATCATCCCTTCCAGATTATATCTTTTTTTTTTATTATCTATTCGAATCGTATGAATTTCTGGAAGCCCCGAATGACGTAGCCTTCTGGATGAACCCGACGGGAAAACAGTTGAATGAGCCGTTATTAATGAACCTCCCTAAATATTGAAACATCGAGAATAACATCGCCGGGTCGTTCCCAATAAATGGCGGATGCGCCGGTGTGGCGTCTTTTTATGACGAAGATAAATTCGAGTTAATATTTCCCTCTTAAACTGCGGTGCCATTTGCGTCGGTTCTCTCCTTCCGCGTTGGGTATTTCGCCCCGAAATAGATTTATGTGGAAATGAAAGTACGCAGTCAGCGTTACAGGATTTACCGATCCTATATAAAGATGGTCGGGGCACCGTTAAGGATTACCCCTTATAAATTTCCTTCCGAGGATAATAAAGTCAATATAATTACGTTTTCTCCGCTAAGGAGATAAACCCCACGGATGGTCGGTCGAAGTTACGATTTCTTTTTGCGAGGGACACGGATTTTAATGGTGAAACGAAACAGGTGGTTCTATCGGAGCGTCTTTGGTGTCGTTGCATAGGTTGGTCTGTTCAGCGTTGAATAGAGTTTTCTACGATTACGGGGGTGACAGTGAGGAGGAATATGGCGAAACTTTACATTTTGGCTATTTTTATAAGACTGTTGATTCACGCTCGAAAATGTTAACATTTGTTACTTAAAAATGGTAAAATTAAAAAAATATATATCAAGGGGCAGAAAAATTATGGCATTAATCAAAATTTGTGCAATATTGTAATTTTGAAAAGGTTATTTAAAAATAATGAAAACAAATGTTTCACAATTTTTGGGCTAAATCATAATATTTTAGTGTGAATCGGCTGTAGCCATTAATTATGGGACACCCTATATATACAACACTGACATATTTTTTATTATTTGAGTGTATTTGTCTGACCGTTGTATTTATTGGACCTAATAGGTTTTTTGCTTGTATTTTTCATTTATTCTCAGTGGTGTTCTTTGTTTGTACTCTTGATTCACAATTGAAATGGATATTACGTGGAATAGATAGAGTATTTCCATAAATAAATAAAATCAGATTCTAAAATTTGCCGACGACAGTGAAGGTTTCAGAGCGTCGGACAAATTCTAGACTGTGAGATGAGAAAGCACGTTTCCGCCGCAATTGGTTCTGCCCGCTTGGTAAATCCTATTAGCAGAACCGCACTGGTACTACCACAGACAAAACCGATTAGACCAACAAGCCGATCGGCATGTCGAATTCGGTTCGGATTTAAATAAAATTACGCAATTGTGAATGTTAAGTCCAGCAGCTTAATATACGAGGTGATTAAGAAAGAAACATAGAAAACCATGTTACTATTCCTAATTTTTGAGAAACCATTTGTACGCCACTGTAAAAACTGGTTGATTAGATTGGATTGGTCTTATGTCTATCGAGCAGTAATAAAACCTAATAAAGTGCAATTTCAATCCAAATTTTATTTTCTAAATTTAACGCCACTACTACAGGAAGTTTACAAAAATTTTTTTATATATTTTTTTATATTTTCGGAATTTTACTACTATTTTTTTGCTTTCTGATAATGTTCAGTTGTTTGGTTAATTCTTAAATTACTTAAAATTGTAAATTTTCTATAGCAACATTAATTAAAAAAACCATAAACTAGAATTTTTACGTTATAGTATGACTAGGTTCAATATCTCCCTTATTATAAAAATTTGAAAAGAAATATTTTATGGGAGTGATGTACTTAAAAAAGTTTACGTTTTAAAAATATTTTGAATTATACAGGGTGATGCATTAGGGCTTAGCATCTTTAAGGTGGTTTTTCTTAAATGGAACACCCTGTATATTTTTACAAATTTATATTCTACAGAAAATTCTCTTTCCAGCGATGTCTTTGTTTTTTTGTAGTCGGTGCGGCGATGCCAAGTTATTTGAAAAAATAAGATAATTTTCGCTGGGATAGGGTTCTGTAAATCTATTCACTGTGCAGGTACTACCAGTAATTAAGAAAAAATATTTTGTAGGCATGCGGACCAAAGATGTGGACAAACAAAATAGCAAAATATTTATAATTTTGTACAGGATGTTCTACACATACGCCCCAGTTTAGTAAATTTCGAAGGACATTTTCTCTATTTTTTTAAATGAAACACCTGGTATATTATTTTATTTTTGAATTAGTATGTTAATTACCTACAACTTTTTTAAATAATACCCCTTGCCTAAAATCAGTATTTTCGGAAATATTGGCATCTTTCTAGCAAAACCCCTTAAATTTTGCAAATTTTACTATTTATTACTCTATTAGGCCATGAGTTTGACATAAAATAACAAGTTTATTGTTGCTCTTTAATTGTCAGTAGTGTAAACTGACAAGTACTGAGTTATAAGTTTAAAAATACTTCAAAATACTTCAAAAAAAAAGAAGACAGCCCAGTGTACGAACTTTTAGAAAAGTAATGGATCGTTTTGATCATTCCGGTACTATAGCTTATTGTAGAAATGTTAGGAATGTTGATTTTATTTAAATTGAAACAACAAGGTATTTTACATACCTGCTCTGTTTATAACAAAAATTCGGAATTTTATATACCGACTTGTGAGCACAGTTGTTTCTGTTGATGCATTATTGAATTTATATCATCCACATTCGCAAAAACTGTAGTAATTTTTTTAAGTCCATTTAAATAAGGTTCAGTAAATTGTTTAACATTAAGAAAATTTTGTCGTGTTCTATGAAGTATGTATACAATTTTTTTTAATAAAATCAATTTTGATATACACATTCCCATTCTTCTTTTCTTCAGAAAGTTTTGAATCAGTCAAAATAAGTAGTTCTTGAAATTGTTCCTTTATTACAGAATGAAAATATATGCTTTTCGTTGCCAGTTCTAAAAAAAAAATAGTTAAAAGAATTGTCAAACTCAGATTAACATACAATCATTACATATTGCTAACATTGCAAAACAATCAGTTCTTAGTAAATTTAAGATTTTGCAGCTTAGGCTTTGATGATTTACATAAAAAATGCATTAAAACTAACACGACTACGTCTGTTCCTATAGGTATGAAGCGTATTGGTGTGAAGCGTGCATTAAAGCAATGCAAGCAGATGAGCCATTTTAATTACCATTCGCGTGAAGCTACTAAGTGCTTGGCACATTAGAGATGCACACCTTCAGTGTTCCCAGAAATTTAAGCCTTCCATCTAGAGGATTACTGCTGGCAAATCTTAATAACAATTATACAAGCTCCAGAGCGCTGCATCGTGATTTATTTAATACGTAGTCGAGCATGCAAAGGACCTAATTTATAGCATAATAGTGATATAATTTAAACAACTTTGTAGTGCACCACCAGATAACTGGAGGTATTTGTTAAACTGTTCTGTTCTGTCATCCCATGAAAATTTTCCGCTACCAGCAGTTCCAAAGCAATTTCCGGTGGCCCCATAAATAGTCTGCAAGGCCTCTACGTAGTTTCCAGCAAAGAAAACTTCAAATTTTACAACGTACGAGGTACCTAAAACACAGTGCACTATAATATTGCTAGCTATCGCCAATAAATCATGCTTTCTCTCGCATCAAATCTTTGCAAAGTATAAATAACAAACCACAGGACTTACCTGTACAAAAATAAGCATAATCCAATCACTTGTAACTTAAATATTTCATTATTTTCACGAGCTCTGACAAAATCTCTCAAATGAACAGCAATTTTCGTTCCTGTTTAGATATAAGAGATACCCCTGTCTGATAGGCAACAAAAAATATAAGGAGACGTACTTAGTCAATAGTAATTTTTTTATAATTATTCCTTATATTGTTTGTAAGCTGAGCCGAAAAAAATGCAAATTTTGTTATTAAAATATTCTTTGTTGTGGAAAACATATCACATATAAAAAGGTATTCCTAATTTGAGTTTATAAAGTTTTCAAGTATAAAGTCACATAAATTTTTGAATAAACACTTTATTGAATTTCAAACTCTATTCAGTCCAAAGTGTATTGCATTGTACTTGTTTGTGTGTAAATATAGAACCGACTCCTGATGATTTCCGATATTGTCTGATATGTAACAAGTGTCTACTAACAGCTAGCCAGGGATAAGAAAGTACAAGGTAAGACATAAAAGATGGTAGAGGTTTGTATGGAAGAATTTACAGCTTAATTCAAAATAAAAATTAAAATCAATACACACACACACACACACATAGAAATTATATTGGAATATACAAATCTCGAAAAAAAGTAGTTTTATTAAAGTTATATAGCTTTTAATTTACTCGCTCGCTGCGCTCGCTCTTACTCAAAAGCTATATTCATTTCGTAAAACGTCAAAACAAAAACTGCTATTGCAGATGACAATGTGACCATTGTTTCCAATTATTTTTTAAAATCTAAATATAGAAAGGGGCATTTACATAAAAGCTGGGCTTTTCAAGATTTTAAACTTACTGCAAGTTGTCATGACAACTGCATATGCTAGACAGCTAAACCGTATTCAAACGTAGGATAAGTTTAGGACAACCGGAGATGATTTTAATGCAGACTAATGTCTCTCCCAGAGCACGCTGTTCTCTGTGTACGGTCGTAACATCAGCTTTTTAGAAATACTTTGTAACAAGAACTCGCTTAATTCCTCGAGCCGCGGAAAGAAAAACCCGCCAGTATGTTCCTCGACAGCGTATCGATCACCTTGCCAGGCGGCGGCGGCCGTATACTTGTGAATGGCACGAACACTACCGGGATCCGCCGCCGCTACCGTCGACCCCGACGTGATTCCTGGTGAATTATTCAAGGTTCCATTGCCTCGCGCCCACCTCTCTCTCGCCCACGGTCTTTCTTTCATTCAGGGGTTCGGCGGGCTCTGGTCTGTATTTGAGCGGTGGCGTGACTTCTTTTGTCGCGTTACGGGCCGGTAAGGAACTCCAGATCTGCGAATCTGAATAAAAAATGCGCGTCGGAAAGTTCCCTAAGCCTTTGGCACCGTGAACTCCATGGAATCCAGGATCTTGCTAGGTTGAGATTGGTTGCCGATTGTCTTTAATAACACAACTACACAAAAAAAGGTCTTTCTACGGATGAAACTAGCTATTCTATGTATCTAGAGCCTCCAAACCGAGTATGCTAGTGGAAATGCTCCACCAGCCTACAGTTTATGGTCAAAAGTCAGCCCCACAACCTTAAAACAACCAAAACCCTGCATTCAGTAATTTTCTCCTTTGACATAGTTTTGGAAACGTGTCGACGCATCATATTCATGGGGCTCTTTGCATATTTTGCGTATTCAAAGACTCAGTCAATCCTTCAACAACGAGCGAAACCACAAGTAACTTAGATACCTCCAAAACCTATAGGTTAGCTAAATTTCTACGTTCGGTAGATTCAAATCGCAAAGTCAAACCACCAATCAAACTACCTCTGGTTCTGGTCGGGATGTCTTCTCAACACTTGGATTCTTAAGATGTCCTTCGATACTAAATTCCAGCACTGGATAGGTCTTCATCTACAGAACTCAATAATATTTGGTTCAATACATACATTTGCACTATCTCTGCCTTAAATTACTGCAGATTTTCCACGAAACGTTATCTTCTACATTTTAGTTGTGGCTAGTAAACATGTTGCGGATGCTCTTCGCTATATCTTGTTTCTAAAGCATCAATATTTGATAATCTTAAGTTATTATTCTTAAGACCTCCACAGCTTCACCTGGTGGAGCTACTATTAGCGATATTGCTTTCTGTTCCTCGGACCATCAGTTGTCTCGAATTGTTTTAGGTAAGTGCTCCATAGCCTCTTTCCATCAAAAGTTGGTGGCTTAATTCTTGCGGGTATAAAACAATTATATTCAATCTTTTATGCACAACTGTGTAAATTTTCTTTTCAAGTTTGTGAATTCACTCTGTAAGTTAACATTGTCTTCTATGATCTCTTGTCGACTTCATTTTGTAACTTAATTATTTAAATATTATTTTTAGAGATTTTAACGAATATACAGAGTGTTAAAAAAAGAGTGTAAAATATTTAAGGAGCTAATAGTATGAACCAAAATAAGCAGAAAAGTCTCAATAAACATGTGTCCGCAAAGTAACGGTTGCGGAGATATGGAATGTTTTATGCTTTTTAGCCCCTTTTTTAATTTTGCAAAACCGTTGTATATTTTCTTATAATAGTTGGTTGATGTTTAGTGAAATAAACAGTACGTATTTGACAGTTGTTCTCAGTGCACAAGTTTTCTTTCGCTATGGCTGGTTACTCTAACGCAGAATTAACAGACATGCATTTACCGAAGCGCGACGTCTTTATGTTGACGCTTATCTAAATCGCCAGATTCCTTCACAACGCATGTTTGGAAGAATTCACCAAAGATTGCGTGATACCGGTTCCTTGAGCAAACAGTGCCATTTATCCGGAAGACCAAGGTCGGTATCCACTCCTAGAGCAGAAGAAGAAATTCTAGCACTGGTAGAGCAGAATCCAGGTACGAGTGTGCGGAGAATATCAGCCGAGGTAGGAATTAGTGGTCCTCTTGTTTGGAGAATCCTTCACGAGCAACTGCTTTATCCATACCATGTGCAACGAGTACAGGCCTTAAATCCAATAAATGATCATCAAGCACGTTTGGTTTTTTGCCGCTGGTTTCTACGTCATGATGCTGAAGACCCTCGTTTTCTTGCCAACATTCTTTTTACTGATGAGGCCGGGTTCACAAGAAATGGAGTGTTTAATTTTCACAATACGCATATTTGGGCCGACGAAAGTCCTCATGCTCTAATAGAATCTGGACATCAGGCACGTTTTTCATTAAACATTTGGATGGGTATTGTAGGTGACAGGTTTCTAGGTCCTGTTGTTTTACCAAACTGATTAACAGGCGCTGCTTACCTCAACTTTCTGCAGAACACACTGTATGAGTTTTTGGAAGACATTCCTTTGAATCAGAGGCAACAAATGTGGTTCCGGCATGATGGTGCTCCAGCTCATTTTTCCATGGCCGTTAGAGAGCATTTACACAAAACTTTTCCACATAGATGGGTAGGAAGGGCCGGACCTGTTTTATGGCCTCCAAGATCGCCTGATCTGAATCCTCTAGATTTCTTTGTGTGGGGATATTTGAAGACATTAGTGTATGGTACTCCTGTAAATAGCCTGGAAGAGTTGCAGTTACGGATTAATCAAAAGTGTCGAGAAATCTGAATCAAGGAGGGTGTTTTCGAAAGAGTTCGAATATCGTTGAGACGAAGATGTCGTGCCTGCTTGGAAATGGACGGAGGGCACTTTGAACATCTTCTGTAACTTTGTTTTTTGTTTGTTAAAAGTTTCCTTTGTCGGTTTATTCCTAATAAAATAAAATGTTTGAAAAACCAATAGTGGTCCATATCTCCACAACCGTTACTTTGCGGACCCATGTTTATCAAGACTTTTCTGTTTATTTTGGTTCATACTATTCCTCCTGAAATATTTTACACTCTTTTTTTAACACCCTGTACAATCCTTGAATATAAATTATCTCCAAAATAATGGATGAATTTGTAGAATTATTAAAAATTCATGTGAATTGTTATTAAATATTTCACCTCAATCAAATCCAAATCTGTGTACCGCGAATATAATTTTATAATAATTAACGTTGTTTGTAATGACAATTTGGACAAATCGCAGGCCCAAATGTTATTAAACACGACCTACATTTCCAGTCTGTTTAATGCAAATTGTTAAAAATTTAAATTTCCATCAGTTATCGCACTGTCCCCTCATGCCACAGCCGGCGGTGAAAAGCAATTGTTGCTGATGTTCCTCTTTTTTGTGTGTTGGATTCTGTGGTTTTTTAAACATGGTCAGCGATTTTAGTCCGTTTGCATTTGTTTTATCAACAATAGATAGTAGAGAAGCAATTTTGAAGTTGCATGCAAACACAAGTGAAGATATATTTGTTCCTATCAAAATAGGAACACTTTTGTGATTTTGGTGATTTTATCTTTAAATGTTAAAGAATATGTATTTTTCTTTCAATAAAACATATTACTACAAAATATATACTATTGTTTTAAACAATTTTGAAAAATTTATTCGGTATGTTAAAGTTTAACGTTTCAGTTTTGTTTATTTGACGATTGATTAACAATAGTATACAGGGTGGTCCACATAAATATGTATTGCGAAAAAATTTAGTGGAGATTATTTGCAAAGAATAAGAAATAAGTCCCTATCAACTAATGATTAATTAAAGTTTTTAACTTTCATATTCATTAGCAAACACTTTAATAAACTTAATATAGCCTAAGTACTCGGATTGCAAAAAGGTTCTAACTTCGATACGACTTTGGGAAACAATTCTCTTTTAGTATGATAATTTGTTTGGATGTAGGGTAGTTTGAAATAAAATTTCATGGGTTTAAGTAGAATTTCTGACTTCGAGGCGACTTTAGTTAAACGAAAAAGCACAAAGTACTATAACATAGATCTATAAAATAGTTAGAAACACTTTCAGAGCATTCAAAAACGTGCAGAATTAATTCTGCGATCTCGAAAACTAAATGTTTTCGGATGCAGGTCTATACAGGGTGTTCATAAATATCATGTACATAAGCAAGGAGGTAATACTTTGGCTTATTCCATGACTAAAAATTCATATGAACATAGGTCCGCAAACGCTTCGTTACCGATTTACAGGGTGTTGAAATTTTAAGATTTTTTAAATTTTTTCTCCATATCTCCCACAGTTTTTCAGATATTTAGCTCAAATTTGGAATATATGTAACGCTGTAGGGCTTACATCATTGGGCATACCAAATGGTCGTGATATTCTACAAAGTGATATTTTTTCGGGGTGATGCCCCATTTTCCCCTGAACTTTATTATATATTATTTATATTTAAAACAATTTTACACCTTATAGTTTATAACTTAAACCTCTAATTAATAAACATATTATGCAGACCTAAGTTATGATTTCAAATGCGAGATTATGCAAGTAAATCCAGGACCTACTGGACAATTTTAAGAATTTCAATTTCATCTAACGAATTACACAAAATCGTCTTTTATTTTTTTTTCTCGATAACGGTCGCAGATACGAAAAAATCATAAGAGACCAAAAAGTTTCTCAACAAAACATAAAATTCAATTTTGATTTTAGAATCTGCCAGCGGCGCACCGCACACAAGTTTAGGAGAAAAAAAGGGGGCATGACCCCCGAAAAAATATCACTCTATAGAATATCACGACCATTTGGTATGCCCAATGATGTAAGCCCTACAGCGTAACCTATTTTCCAAATTTGAGCTAAATATCTCAAAAACTGTAGGAGCTATACAGAAAAAACTAAAAAAATGTTAAAATTTCCACCTTTTACCTGTAGATCGGTAACGAAGCGTTTCCGGACCTATGTTTATATGAATTTTTAGTCATGAAATAAGCCAAAGAATTACTCCCTCCCTTATGTACATGATATTTAGGAACACCCAGTATAGGAACTTTTATTTCTTATGTTTTTTACAAGAAAATGTTTCGCGATATCAATCTCCCAGCGCATCTGAGGATTTACATTTCCGCCAGTGGATCGCGTCTCATCAAAAATGTTTATAGATAAATGTGACATTTCCAACTTTTGTTCTTTAACAGAACCCTGGTTTCGTTTCAGTTAGTAAAAATGGGTATTAGAGGCTATATCGGCAACTGTAATATCCGGACAGACAATGGGATTCGCTGCGAAGTATTATCTTCCTTCGGCTTAAGTGTTAAAATCTTTCCCGGAATATTCGGCGGTAATTTAACCATTAAAATTCCCAGCAGTGAGAAAAGAGATTTAATGGTATGCCCGATGGCAGCTTTAGCCTTTTGTGGGAGCTTTAATGAGAACTGAAATCCCGAAATTGTAAACTCAAATATTTTGCTTCGGAATTTATAAAGTAATTTTTTTATTTTGATAATACAAGTCTATAATATTTTAATCTCAAGAAATATTCTTACGTGTCAAGGCCAAAATTCAACAAGTTTATTTTTTTTTTGTGTACACAAGCGTTCTATTTATATTTTATATTAATTCTGGAATTTAAAATGTAATAAAGCGGTTCGGGGCGGTTCGCCTCGTTGTGGAGTATATTTGATTAAATTGAGTCCTTTATGAAAGCTCTAAATTAAGAAATTTTATGTAGTGCCTGGTACGTGTTGTAATATGCATTATTTACGTTGATATGTGCCTTGAAAATCATTACTGAAAGCACAGACTTGCTCGCCTGACATATATGTTCTTTATCACGTTTTCATGTAAATGAGGTCACTTTTTATAGAACAAATTTTTACTTACTTTTTCGCATCGCTACACAAGGTGTTCCTGATTTTAATTACGGAAATTCAAAACTCCATGGATGAAGTAAAATAATGCCACTTTGTTATATAAACTTGTTTTCGAAAAATTATATCTCTAAATATGTCCTGGACAAATGAAAAGATATTTACAAAGAAGCTTATACTGTTTTGCTTGATGTGGCAGCTACGTGTGTTAATCAATAAATATTATTTATCAGAAGTTCCAGTCAAAAATTCTTCAACATGTGCTCTTTCCAATACTAGGTTTTTCTGCTTTGTATCCTCTCGATTCACTCTTCAAATAAGCAGTAAGCTTGTTATATTTTCCAATATCTATATTTCTGTAGACCTTTATAGAAGCCTTCAACATCGAATACTTCGACCACATACATGAAATGGTATATTTTTTCTTCAAATTTAAAAAATACGACAGCATGGCTTCTTGATTTATTGTCATTACTCTCCGGTTTTTCTTCCACTCGTTAAATTCGACGAACACTTTTTAGTAATGTTCCCTGGATTTCGCTGGCAATAAATGGAAAATTGTTTCTTACCCGTAGGTATAACAAAACCTACACGTTTCATTGAGTATCTACTAGTAAGAAATGTCAAGTCGTGCGAATATTTTTTTCATTAAATTCGAATAATTCTGACTCCACAAATATTATTGTGATCTGATTATGGATAAAAAACGTGTATTGCATTCGTTTTAATTGCCTTTTATCCACTTAAGAATATTAAACGCTCGAACTATGTTCTCACGTTTAAACATTCTTGCATGAATAAAATGCTACTTAAGACACTTATACAATAAATAACTATTACGACTTTTTATATTTTTACATATAAAAACGAAATAAGAAATTTTGATACGGTATATCCTGCAGTTTTTCAAGCAAATTCATTTATTCGCCTGCTTTATGAATGAAATATCACAATTGCCAAAAAAACCTGTTAAATGCATATGTTTAATTGAAACGGTGTTCTTTTTTTCATTGGCAACACTTTTCCGCACACATGCCGCGAAATTCAAATCTTGCTTGAATTTTTGTACACCCGATAGATACAAATTGTAAAGCTCGATAGGACAATATTATTCAATTTTTCTGCAATAAAAGTAATATTTTTTTTTTTTGTGGAATTATACGAAAATATTTTTTATTCACGATTAGAATTGTCAGATTTTTGCACAATAATATAACACTTTTCTACCAAACATTTTTTTATGGTAACATCGAAAATGGTATTTTATGCTTAAAAGCAAACGACTATTATAATTTCTTTTGCGTAACTTTTGGATGTCCCCACGTTATATAGAACTTTACGGCACTTATACTCTATATTTTCTTCCGTCCTGAACATTTTAAAAATACATTCAAGTCGAAAGGTCGATTTTCCCGCTACATCAGGACGAAAAGTACCAAGAGTTGAAAAAATAAATCTGTAAGACGATTTATCACTCGCAATGCTACAGTTTTTTTTATTTATATACATCTAGATGGAACGTATGTAGCATAAAGTTCAAATGATAAAATACCATGAAACCCCCTCTGGTAATTTGTTGGGGCTTATCCTTGTTTTCCGGGATGTGGAATGGATTACGGCGCTTCCTGACTTTTTCACTTCAACATTTAGCGACAGAATATAAAAAATGCAGTGTACGCTTGTACGAAGCGAAGTAGCGTAGCGCAGCTGTAAGGAAAAATATTATTTTGAGTAAAAAATTGCCCATGGATGTGAGCGTGTTTTTCACTTCAAACTTCAAAAATGTTAGATTTTTCATCCGAAATTTGACACGGGTCTTTAGTGTGGAGTACAACAGTCATAGGAAGAAGAAATTGTACACATTCTGCAATGAATTATTACAAAAAGCGGTTAGTATTAGTATACCTAAGTATACTGCATCGAAACGAGATTTAAAACTGTGTTTTGTGCTTTTACTGGAAATAATTTTAGACCGTTCTAGGAAATCTGATTAGAATCTTGGAAAACTGGGGGGAAATTCACAGAAGTGCGTGCAGGTAATATCCGTTATTAAGCAATTACTTTTATGCAGCACTAAATGCGACTAAATGTGTCTAACTCGCTCTGATGAAGCATTAGTTGGGAAGTTATAAAGACCGTTACATTTCATCCTTAAGTGACATATGAGCAATAAAGTAAATTATCCCTAAGGATAAATCAAATAAAAGCCACTTCCCTTTATGACAGCCCGAAGCAATTTAAAACTGTAATGGAAAGTCTTATAGTTGTTGCTAGTATTTCTCGTTTCAGTTTCCTAGCTTTCGGGACATAACAAAATCTAATCAAACTGTTCCTACTTTTCGATTGAGTTGTAGTACACAGAGAAAAAGGTATTATGTTCTCATTGGTACATACGTCTCAAGCCAATACAACATTCTATTCAAAATTCCTTGGAGCTATAATTATAATTATTTCATTGAATCAAATATAAACTTTTAGAATACTCAAACTGTGGTAATGATAAAGAGTAATTGATGAAATAATAGTGTACGATCGATTATTTCTTTCTTTGTTTTCTTGAGGGTAGGTCTTGCAACTCTCTCGATGGACACATATAGACAGTACAAATCTGCTACAACAGAATTCGTACCAACAGATATTACCTAGATCGTTCCTTAGTCCGCAGCTCCTATTGATTTTTTTTTATATATAACTTTGCCGAAGGTACTCATTTTAATGATAGTCATGTATCATTATCACATTATACTTGAAAATGTTTTCAATACACGCTAAATTTACAAAAAAAACGAAATAAAAACCAAATTTAAACTATAATCCAGAATGATAAACATAGTAACTGCTTATTTAATCTTATGGGTGTCAAATCGTAATATAATTTTTTGAACTTCCTTCAAAAATTGAGCATAAGAATTAGTTTATTAAAATTTTCGAGATTCAAATATAAGGAAAGTACCTATTGGTAGTATTCAGCTTTTGATTTATTTTGCTGTACCTATAGGCTCTATAGTTAAGTTTTTTCTCATGTCTATAACAATTCTAACAAATCCAATCGAGTCAGTTTTTATTTGGCGAAGTTCAGCCTCTGACCGAACACAAATTATTACTTTTTTGTCGCAAGGTACATACTAACACATTTTAATATTAATTATTTGACAATACCGTAATGAATATAGGAAAAAGAAGTAAATATTATCAAAATTAAGCTAAAATTTTTGCAAGTATTTTTAAATTCTATAATCGCACAAAATTAAATTATTTCCAGTTGCAATTTTCCCACATTGAAGTATCTACGTCGCTATTTGTCATTTTCTGTTGATTGCTAAATGTATTACAATAAATTCAGTACTTAATATTTTTGAGAGATTTCAAAACACTATACACAACGCCACTGTTTTGTGTGTTGCAAAAAATTTACTTGTTATTTTTTATACGAGTTACAGGAAAAATTATATAAATATTTGAAACTTTTAACACCCTGTATCTCCATAGAGAAGCGTTCTATCAAAAATTATTATAGAGCAAACCTTGATTATTTTCATCGGTAGAATACGCCATTAAAGTTTGGCTAAACTTTTTACACCCTGTATATATCATTGTATTATTATTATTGATTTAAAGACAGCGGACAAATTTCAGAACTATCATTGGAAATACAAGAACTTTTCTGAGCTGAAGTTTAGGTTTTCTATTAAAGCAACTTCTAGTGGATATATAAAAGTGGTAAATGTTTTTAAATTTCATTTCGATAGTACAAATTGCAAAATTCTTCCTGCTTTTAACGTAATTTGTCAGTCAAACTTTCTTCTAAATTTTGTAACTATGTATTTTGTTAAAGGTTCATTGATTTAACAACAAATTGGCTTTTTATTAAAAACTAAGAGATCTTTTATAAAAAGGATGTTCCTAATAGTAATCAAATTATGACTCTATTTTATGCAACAGAATTTCACTAAAGGTATACATTGTAATTTTTATCGATTTTGAAAGATCGTCAAATATTGCGCTAAGGGATATTAAAAGTTTTATTGCTGTACAGCTTAAATATTGAAATAATACTAATTGAAAAGTTGTGTTTTAATGTGAAATAACTAGACTTAAATTGTTACTTTTACTACAACTGTCGCCAACGTCAAAATATTTCAAATAATGAGCGATATCATTTTATGCTGTTTTTATAACGAGCGTTCAAATAAAAACGTGGTCGAAGTTGGCTCTGACACATTGGACGTAGGGAGTAGCTTATAGCGACCAACTTAACCTCATTTCTCAACGAGCTGTATAGGAGCTGTCAGTTTCAATAACGTGAATGACTATATAACTTTATTTTAAAGAATAATCGTGATAACAGTAACAAACAATTAAAGGAGCTGCGGAAAGTGTCCCCCTCCTTGTTATAACAATAAATTAAAGCAGCTGCTGAAAGCGTCCCCCTCCTTGTTCCAAGCACTTTTCATACCTGTTCCTCAAAGAATTAAAGACATTTTCTAAGATGCTCGGGGTATTGTTAATTTCACGAATCTTGTCTATAAGTCGAGCCTGCAGATGGTTTAAATCAGGAATAGGCAGTTCACAAATAGTGTTTTTAAGGTAGGGCCACAAAAAGAAATCACACGGCGTAATATCACATGACCTCGGTGGAAATTCATGTTCAGCATTGAGACTTATTAGTCGATTTTGGAAAACTTCCCTCAACATATTCATCGTCTCGCCTGCCGTATGTGGCCTTGCGCCATCTTGTTGAAAGTAAAAGTTTGTAATTTCGTTTTCTTCCAGCTGGTTAACAAAAGGAGCGATAATTTCTTCTCTATACCTTTGCGCAGTAAGAGTACCATTAAAAAAAATAGGTCCATAAATCCTCCTTCGATTGAGAGCACACCAAACTCCAATTTTTTGAGCGTGTAGAGGGCCCTCGACAAAAAAGATATCTGGTTTTTCAGAAGACCACATTCTCATATTCTGTGAGTTTACGTAACCACTTAAATGAAACCAGGCTTCATCAGAAAAAAAGGTGATATTATGAAGTTCACCGTAGTTGTTTAAAAACCATTTACAAAATACAGCCCGTCGCGGAAAATCAACTTCATGAAGTTCTTGCTAACAAGTTAAACGATAGGAGAACAATCGCAAATCTTTTTTTAACACTGTGTGGCAGGTACCGACTGATACTCCCACCATTTGTGATAAAACACGTACAGAAGTTCTTGGCGCATTTTCCGTTATTTGTTGGACATTTTCTTTTAATTCTTCAGTCCGCTTTTTAGGTCGGCCGCTTCCTTCTTTTCTTGTTACACTGCCCGTTTCACGAAAAACATTAACACAACGCTGAACTGCACTTTGAAAAATTTTGTACTCAACAACGCCGGGAAATTGATTTTGAAATTCTATGAAACATTGCTCAATAGAATACTTCCATATTCCATCAATCTTGCGTCCATTTCTAAAGTAGGACTCTATGATAAACACTTTTTGTTCTTGAGAAAACACCATTTTAAACGCTTTTTAAAACGAAAATATTCAAATTGATAGCGGCGATATAGCGCTTTGACAGATGACGTTTAAGTTCATTTGCTATACGCTACGCCCTACGTCCAAATTTTCAGAACCAACTTGACCACGTTTTTATTTGAACGCTCGTTACTTAAGTTACTTTTGAATGTAATAAATTTGGTAACAAAAGTTTTTTGATTTTAGAGCACAAACATAATAGGTAGATCTTATATAGTATGTCTGTCTGTACGTTAGTAGAAGTTAAATTCATATTATAGTTTCTGATAACATTCTGAGATTAAATTTTTCCATTAAAACTTTAGATTGAATCATATATAGTTTCGTGTTCTTTTACATTGTAGCAAGACCTCCAAATTGGCATCTACAGGTGTATTTTCAGTAAAATGGGAAATTCTTGTTGCATTTACTGCTCGTAGCAGCCGCAAGCTACTGTGAAGTTTCCAGCGTTGTGTCAAGTTTCGGTTAGAACTTTTATCGGAAAGGAAGCCGAAGTTTAATATTTTCCCGTTTTATTTTAGAAGTATGCTTTATTTCAGCGATTGCTAAATATTACAGGGTGGCCCAAATAAGTATTTATCCTACTCAAATTGAATGGTGAATCCTACAATCCAATATCTAGATTCATTCATACTTGATTTTATTTTTCTTATATTGCGCGTTTTCTCACATGTTTAGAGAAAGTTTATCCGAAAGAGTTGACCAAAACGTAAAACACTGCGTCTTTAAAAAATAGGTCAGTAAGAGATCTAATAAAGAATATATATTTGTTAAGTACTAGTAGAATAATTTCTACGATTAAATTTATCCACATTATCTTCCAATTCGCGTTTTGGAGTCAGGAAAATAATGAATTTTAGGGGCGAACCTTATAATATGGTTTACCCGAGTGAATATTGCCGTCTTCCAAGTCCGCTTGTCTTCCTTTGAGCGAAATAGACTTATCTCGGTAATTGTTTGGACGTTTTGCATGATACAATTTATACTGAATGCCCTTAGGGTGCTACCTTCTCTTTTCTTTATTGAGGGTCGGGAACCTACCTGGACCCCTCCCAGATGGTTTCTTGGTCCCTTGGTGGAAAAGGAGCTCTGAAACGCTAGTCTAGCAACAGCCGGAGCTGGTCGTGTGGTAAAATAGCTTGGACCGATTATTTATGGGCGCCAGTAACCATTACCCTACGTTTCAAGGTCACTCAGAATTCGGTTACAAAATTCTAAGTGCAAAAGAAAAACTGCCTAATATAATATTAATTTTATGATAGCAGAGTACAGTAGCGGAACCGCAACGTGAATCAATCTACTAACCGAGTAGCTGAAAGAACCCTTAAAAAAAATAATGATAGTAGTAATAGTAAACTATGTGTAACTTAATATGTCCACCCGGTATAATATAGGAATAGCTTTACTAATGCAAACCAGTTGGGTAATTACTTAAAAATTTTACTAATAAAAAAATAATAATAATAGTAATAAACATCAACAGAGTACCTAATTTTCTATCCTCCCAGTAGATAGTCAGATTTCGAGAATATAATAATGATATTTAAATATCGTACATTGAAAATGGGAACAGTCGCCCTGTACATAAAAAAAATATATAAATACATATATTTTAGTAATAGTTCAATAAACAGAATATAGCGCAACCGCACGTGATCACGTTAGGCGTACACACTGTATACTTATCAGTATACCTTATAATTAATTAATTACGAGAATAAGAATTTTACTATATAATAAAAAAACAGAGTAAATTATAATTAGCGTTACAAACTTAGTTTGATTTTCATATAAGATTTTAAGATAGTTTTATACTACAGCAATGCAATAGCTATCAATTTGAAATTGAATAAATTCAATTTTGATTTATTATTTAAATGACAGCAACCACATTTCTTTGAAATGTAGAGATAGCTTTAAAATAAACTAGATGATTTAGGGTAACTTATGGTAATTAATGGCGTTTAACTTACTAAATGCCTGGATAAAATGTGCGTCGTTACGAAAAAAAAAATTAATATACCACTTGTTGATATAGAAAAAAAAAATAATAATAATGGTACAGCTTATCTGGTGACTGCAGATCGACTTCCTTCACGGCGTCCACCCTGTACAGAGCTGCTACGGGTACTACAGCCGGTTACGTCACCACAAGGACCAGCTACAGGACCTCGAGGAAGCCAAAATTTCCACCAGGAACACCAGACAATATTAAATAGGTCCTCCAAAAAGAACAATCTGGGCAGAATCAGATAGGTCCTCCCGAAAGAAGCCCTGAAATAGGGACAAGGAAAATCAGATACGGAAAAAAAAATACAAAGAAGAAACTTATTACTTACTCGGATGGAGTGCGGCTTCTAGAGTGATCCAAGTTGAAAAGAAATGCTTGGATTCATATAAAAATCTTCAGCGAATTTTGTCAAACTCGTCACAGAAAATTGCTAAGATCCAGCCAAGCTGAGATTGTGCCTCTAACGATAAACGGTATCCAATAACCAGTACTAAACAGTGACACAATCACTTTGCACTTTTCTACGAAAAATCCCAATAAACGGAACACAGATGCGTTAATAAAATGCAGAAAAATGCGAGCCGATTCAGTTCTCGAGTCGCTGACCACACACCCAATAAATTCCTTTTTCTAGAACCTCATTTTTTGCTCTCTTCATAAAAGAATCGATAAATGTAAAACATATGTACAGCATTCGTATTTAAAATAGGAAATACAATCCTGGTTGCCTACTATTCAAACCTTAAATTTTAATTTTATTAGGGAATAATTAATATACCAGGTAACTCGAAATTAACATCTCATCAATATCACGCCAAATAAATAAAAATAAATGATTGAGAATACCCATCATCGAATTATGAACGTTACAAGGGTTTAGATTTGGTGTCACTCGGAACAATACGGCAAAGCAAATTTTTTGTTTTTCATGTTTCCTTGAAGTTTCTCAAAATGGAGTTAATGATGACGTTTATACAGGAAGTATATTCCTGATGATGAACATGTATGCCCCGTAAATCATTCAGTAGTTCTTTTTATATATAAGAATTTCGTGGGAGAAGTTACATTAATCTTCGACATCATTATATGACAGCCAAAATTGAGTTTTTGTTTACATCAACAAAAACAACGAGAACGAGGTACCTATGTGTTCCGAAAAACACCTCCCGTCTATAATAAAACCCTTCTATAATAAATCTTCTGATCGTTATCCCGGTTTCTTTCGATACCGTCGCGTTAGCCCAGAAATATTAAACCCGGGTGGGCGGATTTAGCAAATATTACACCCAGAAAAGTGTTTTTGCAACTACATGAAAAATTGTTTCTGATTTTAATTTAATTGTAATGTGCTAACATACTAAAATAATAGAATCTGTATTTTATGTATATTTTGTTATTGACACAGAATTGTAACACAATTGTTTTTAAAAACTTTACTTAAATGATAAAAAAATGTCGTATCAATCAGAAGTATATACAGGGTGACCCATTAAGAATGGAAACACTCGCGTACAAAAGTTGTTTATAGACCGATTTGAACCGTTTCTTTTTTAAGATAGATCTCCAAAAGCTCTATCTTGATGCAAAATTTGAAGACGAAATTTTGATTTTCAAGGCCTATTACGAATTTTTTTTGAAGTGAAAAATAGCAAAATTTCGTCTTCAAATTTTGCATCAAGATAGATCTTTTGGAGATCTATCTTTAAAAAAAAAAACGGTTCAAATCGGTCTATAAACAACTTTTGTACGCGAGTGTTTCCATTCTTAATGGGTCACCCTGTATATATATTTTTTATTAAAATAAATTTATTTTCTTGGGAATTGGGTTCTGGTGTGATAGTCGGTTAAAAAACGATAAAAGAAACAGCAGCTATTTCTTTCTTGACGTTTCGTTCCTGATCAGGAACTTTTTCAAAAGGCTTTTATTGTTAAAATTGTTATTGTTAATTAAATAAAACATAAAATACAAACAAACTACTTAATATTTATTTTGTATTTTAGGTTTTATTTAATTAACAATAACAATTTTTACAATAAAAGCCTTTTGAAAAAGTTCCTGTTTCTTTTATCATTTTTTTAACCGACTACCACACCAGAACCCAATTCCCAAGAAAATAAATATATTTTAATATTAGGCAAAAGATTCAAGAAGATTTCCACGTTATATATTTTTTGTTATGTACGTTTTTGGTTTTATTTGCAATTAGACTTGACCAAAAAAATCGACTATTTTTTTTGAAAGATATATAGAGAATATCATTCAGAATGACGGAAAAATATATATCGTGGGAATTTGAGCCCTTAATATTAGTTTTAAGAGATTTATCATCGCTAGTTTCGATTTTTTATTTCTGATCCCATTTTTGCGTCAAAACTGCCTAACCATCGAGTTAAAAAAAATTATCTACATATATTTTTGAAGGAAATTGAATGCCCTACAAAAAAGGTCTGATTGAAAATGTTCGGTAGACGAGCCGTTTCCATGTAATTCCATGAAAATTTATGTTTTTTCGATTTGGCTTTTTAACTTTGGAATTTTGTAAATAACGAACAAATTAATATTTAAAAAAGAACAATACAGATTTTCAAAGGAAATTTAAAGCTCTACAAAAAAGGTCTCTTAATATTTTTGCATAAATGTACTCTTTCAAAAGTTATTCACGATTGAAGTTGAAGTAAAAATAAAATTTATGTTTTTTTCTTTTTGGACCCAATTTTTCTCACTCAATGAAACAAATTGATATTATACATCATCGACAATTATTATTTTATCAATATAATCACCAAAAATGTCCAAAATTCATAATATATTCAAATTCATTCTCGCTCAATACCTATTTTTTCTACAAAAACGTAGTTTTTCTGTTTCAAAATAAATTTACAAATAACAATCATGTAATTTTACTACTGAAGATTATTTATTTATAATATTATATTTATTAATATATACGAATTTGCGTCTATTAACTTTCCTCTCTTACCCCTCATTTGTTTCGCTTTTCCTCAACTTATTAAGCCATATGACGAGTGAAAATACTCCCCCTTCTCCTTAATAATCGCAACGTCTATTACTGAGTGAAAATAACCTTGAATCTGATTTTTCTGTCATATAAATGTGAACAACATTGCAAATAAATAATTTTCAATAGTAAAACTACATAATTGTTATTTTTTAAATTATTTTGAGACAGTAAAACTACGTTCCTGTAGGAAAAGGTAGCTATTGAGCGAGAATAAATTTGAATATATTACGAATTTTGGATATTTTTGGTGATTATATTGATAAAGTAATAATTGTCGATGATGTACAATATAAATTTGTTCCATTGAGCGAAAAATATTGGGTCCAAAACGAAAAAACAAAAATTTAATTTTTACTTCAATCGTGAATAACTTTTGAAGGAGTAAATTTATGCAAAAATGTTCAGAGACCTTTTTTTGTAGAGCATTAAATTTCCTTTGAAAATCTGTATTGTTCTTTTTCAGATATTAATTTGTTGGTTATTTACAAAATTCCAAAGTTAAAAAGTCAAATCGAAAAAACATCAATTTTCAAGGCTTGATCACGTGGAAACGGCTCGTCTGCCGAAAATTTTCAATCAGACCTTTTTTGGAGGGCAATCAATTTCCTTAAAAAATATATGTAGATATTTTTTTTTACCTCGATGGTTTGGCAGTTTTGACGCAAAAATGGGATCAGGAATAAAAAATCGAAACTAGCGATGATAGATCTCTTAAAACTAATATTAAGGGCTCAAACTCTCACGATTTTTTTTTTCGTCATTCTGAATGATATTCTTGATATATCTTTCAAAAAAAAATAGTCAATTTTTTTGGCCCAGTCTAATCTACATACCAATTTTAATTAGTATTTAACAAATTATGTAAAAACATATTTTTAAAATAAGTTCCTGGGTGACTCGGTTTCTGTATAGTGGCGGCTAAACCAGAATGTAAGCGTAAAAATCGAATCAGAAGCTGATCCCCAATTCGATCCTCGCCAACGAATTAATGAATTGTCCGAATACTTGCAATTTATATTATTAAATAAAAAATTTCAGTATCATCGCTTTGCAGACATTCTAATTTTAATTTTTTAGCATAACGATCGCTGTTATGATTCTTATAGTATAAATAGCTATTATAAGAAAAAAAAAGAAAATGTGAAGCGAAAAATGTAATACATAAAAATTCACTTTGACTTGCAATTGCGTTCCCAAATTACGTTAAAACAATGGAGAATACAGAAATAACAGTTGCCGTTTGCGCGTCATTATTCATTGGGTGGCGGGATCCCCTTGAAATTGATTTATTTTTTGGATCTGGTAGCGTGTCGTTGCGGAAACTAATTTAGTGTCGAATTTCGAAAGTAATTCATTTAGTCTGCGGCTTACTAATTACGGTCGGATTCCATTCACTCGCTTAATGGATTCGGCACTTAATAGTAATACTTACTTCGTTGAAAAACGACATAGTTAACCAAAACATTTATAAAGCAAATACCGGCAATAGATTTTTAAACGTTTTTACAACCAATCGATGTTCTTTATTATATAGTACACTGAGGGAAACATTAGTTTGCATTAAATCATTTCCGTTTGTCATAAACTAATCCTAGGTTTGAATACAGTCCACTATATGATTGCGCGATACATGTTACTTGAAAACATTTTTTTTGCAATATCCAAAAATGAGAAACTTCAAGCTTCAAATTGCTTTTTTTTACTCCAATACGACCATTTTTATCAAAGATACAGCCATTTGAAAAATCGCCGAAAATTTAGATTTTTTTTTTGATCCCTTAATTTTTCCATTAGTGTATATTAATATAAAAATAAACACGTTCTTATTTATTTCAGTGCGTTTGTATTTAATATTTACCATTCATAAAATTTAATATTAAATGGTCCTGAAATGTGTAAAATTTACTTTTAGTTTATTTAACCTAATTACTTTCAAAGATATAATAAGTTAAACGTAAAATTATTAAATTATGTATTATTTCTACATAGATTATAAATAATTAAGTAATTTAAGTGACTCATACTTGACCATACAGGTTAGTTTGGTATTATAGATTATAATTTTCTTAGTGTGAGTATACATAATTTAGTATTATTAATTTTGAATTGATTTCAAAGATTCTCTCGTCATTATACCAGATGTACCTGATATCAGTATCATATGTCGACACAAATACCGGTTGCAATTTTACATCGAGATATTTTTTTAGTTTTAAAGAGTTTCGATCAATTTCCTAAAAATCTCATCTGGGCAAAACCCATTGTAGAAGTATAAATGTCATATGAATTTAACGCTCTTTACTTATTTTAAGTTTTAATGTCTTCTGTCTTAAGTTTAGAATCCGAAAAATGTCGTGAATTTACAAAATAATAAGTTTCTGGAGACAAAAATTCTGTCTAAGAAGGACTTCCGGTTTTACCTATATCATGGGACACAAATAAATATTAAATACATATTTTATATAAAAATTATTTTTTTCTAATTTCTGTTCCTCTAATAAAATTTATTATGAGCTACAGCGTAATAAAAATGTTTATGAAATATATTAGTTTTTATTTTTGCGCTTTATATTATTTACATATATAAAAATGTCGGTATTAGGAAGCTAATTTTATTCCCGTTTCCATTAATTGCATTATTCTATATTTTGGTGAATGCGCTAGTAACAAATTCCATTTTCTGTGTTTATTTGGGTTAAAAATAAATTTAAATTAAAATGGTCTTGTGTAAGTAAATCAAAATAATCTTAAATAAATAAGAAAATATTAAACGATGAAAGCCGGTACAGGATAAAAAGTAAATATTCTAAATTTTCATTGTATTAGACATTTTGAACATATGAAAACGAAAAAGCATTTGCCGGCTTATGTTCATGCAAACTTTTCAATTTGAGACATTCTGTCATCAAGTTTGGCTTGCACATCCTGTATGTTCTAGAATTTGACCGGTATATCATGATTTTATTTTTATTCCTGAATCGAAACGTCAAAAGACGTTTTTAAAAACATAGGCAGTTATTTCCATTTTTCACCAAGTGTAATGAATAGGTCAACGTTTATTCACTGAAGTTCTGAATGCGAGACAATTTAAATCCTTGGAAGTGTTGAAAACCGTGATAGTATCTTACATATTTATAAGAAGGAATTTAATCAAGATTCAACATTAAAATCATATTTGCACGAAAATTTTACTTGGCAGCTGTTCCCTCGGTCTTTTAATATACTCTGCCCTAAATACCAGGAACTGAGAAGTTTTAGTGACGAGGGAAGCTCCAAGAATTATCTATTAGAATGACATTTTTAATTTTATTTTTAAATAAGTATATATTTAGTTTTAAATATTCGACTTTAAACAGTTTATACAGTTTTTACATTCAAAGAATGGCTTTAAATATTGTAGAATGTAACATGAAATCATACAATTTCTTCAACTTTTAAATTAATCTGGAAATTAATGTAGAAACTCAACCTAATCGTTAATTGTGTATTTTAAGAAATGATTAAATGTGTTGATCGCGGCCTATCTTCAAATTTATTATTTTGAAATTACAAAGATCAAAAAGATAATAAATGAGTGGGGCTTTTTAGACATATTTTTAAAAGGAAAAAAATTTATCGAAAAAAAATATTTCAACCCCTTACAAAATACTACACATTAGAAAAAATTTCAAAAAGTGTAGTTTTTTTGACAGATAATGTTCACCAAGTTTGGTTTCTTTAGATTGATATACAAGGAAAATAAAAAAGAAAATCGTTTTTTTTTAATTTTTAGAGGGGCGCAACTTTTTAAGGAAGAGTTTTTCAAAAAATTGTATACCAAACGCCCCTATTAATTTTCACTTATAATCTCCCTAGTGCTTGAATTATTTCCGGAAATTTTCTAGAAAAATGCGTGATTGAGGAAAAATTTCCGGACATTAATTCAAGGACGTGGGGGATTCGGTAAGAAAATTTTACACACAAAATTTATTTTAAGAATTTGACATGTTTTATTTTGAAACTTATTTCGCCAAAATAAAGTAGGCTTGACAGGTAGACATTGTTTTGTGGTGCATGACATCTTTTTAATGGTTCTTAATAAAACATAAAAAACAAACAACACGTTCCTTTCACTTTAGTAATAAATGAGACATTTAATTTTTGAATTCAAATATTTACCTTTACAATACAATTCACTTAGTATTACTAAAATAGAAGGAAAGTAAGGTTTTGTAGAAAAACGATGTCTATGACAGTTTATCAAAGATTCTTATTAAAACATAAAAAAACACATTCCTTTCACTTTAGTAATAAAAAAGGCATTTAATTTTTAAATTTAAATATTTATCTTTGCAACACAATTCACTTAGTATTACTAAAATAGAAGTAGAGTAAGTTTTTGTAGAAAAGTGATGTCTATGGCAGATTATCAATGATTCTTATTAAAATATAAAAAAACACATTCCTTGCACTTTAGTAATAAAAAAGACATTTAATTTTTAAATTCAAATATTTATCTTTGCAGTACAATTCGCTTAGTATTACTAAAATAGAAGGAGAGTAGGTTTTTGTGGAAAACCGATGTCTATGGCAATATATCAATGATTCTTAAAAAAATCATAACTGCAATCAAGTAGGTTTAGGCTTGTGATGTCAAAATCGTCTTCGCTATACGTCACGTTGACAGTCATTTTCTCTAACTTCGAATTGTTTACAATTAAATCATGATAGTGAACAACCAAAAAACTAATTTAAAACCTTATAGTATATGTAATTCTTGCAAAATAGGGGTCATTCTTATGTCTCATAAAAATTTAAAGTATTTGCTATATTTACTGAAAAAAACTGGAATCAGTCCGCATCAAGAAAACCTTTTCGCAGCTATTCAAAAGATTTTAGAGGAAGATATCTCATCAAATTATTACATATATTTTATGAAACACAGACATCTGATGAAAATGAAAAATAAAAGTAATAATTATGCTCCTCGTGACTCTCCTTTGCGAAGAGAAGAGTTCCAGAGAGAATTTCAAAATCATTTAGCGTTAATAAAAGAAATCTCGGAACAAATATTTGGTATATAATTATTTGTATCTATTTATTATTTTAGAATAAATAAAAACATTACAAAGCAAAATTCTGGATAAGTACTGATTTTTGAACCATATGATAACTGTCAAAAAAAATTCCACTTATTAATTTTGTTTGCCTAACTTGGCAGGAGGAAAAAAAAATCCGAAAAATTTGAAGGTTGCCATGGGCAACTGTCGAAATTACAGTATGTAATTGGATTAACATGAGAGGTGTAAAATTTTCATCAGAGAATCGTCCCTTACATTTTTGCGGTGTTATTTAGATACACCCTGTATACACATATATATCTTATATCATTTATGACGTCCGTTATTAGAACCGCGCGCAACTGGCAGTTTTGAGTTATGCACGAAAAGTTATTAGAAATTCACACTATAATCCGTCGGCTTATCCCCAGTTATTGCGAGAACTAGAAATACTCCGGATTCTGTGCATCGCTCCTTCCTTATTAAAGCTTTAAATATTCCCTTTCGTCCCTATTCCGGAATAAAAAGGGGCGGGGGGTAAAATTTTTTAGTTATAAAGTTCTAGGCCATTGTGTACGTACATGGATTATATGAACAATCGTTGGCCGGATTCCAAAAGATCCGGAATTTAATGGCCTCTCCTTAACTCTGAATGAAATCCAATTCCATTTATACATCGGTACCCGATATACTTTTCACTGGCAGGATGGTCGCTTCTTAATTGGACAGGCCTTCTGATCGTGACACTTAAAAGATCAAATCTGTACAGGGCGATGGGCGATTTTATTAGATATGTCAACGATAGATCGCATGGTACAAAGATAGAACGCCTGCCAATATTACGGGGAAGATTTTGTCTGCTTTCAGGTGCATATCTCTCTCCTTTCTAAGTGGCTGCAAACGGCCCTTTTATTAACAGATCAATAACAAGGAAATACACAAAAAACAAAAGCTCTGTAGTATAACAACCCTAGATTCGACAAAAAACAAGTAAACGTAGTTGTGGCCAAAAATATGTGATCGTCATAAGGACTACCTACGTTGTGTGTATCCATTTTTAATTGACCGGAAGGCGCTGGCTACTAACTTTGTAGAGGGGATGTATGGTTTAATTATATAAAACAAAAGCAGAGTAAATACACCTAACCTTTATTTACATACAATTCAAATTAAACATGTGACAAATAGAAAGAACAACAAAAACATTAACAACCATTTAACATAAAATGAGAGTGCCAGGCTCACCTAGAGCTCCTGCGGGGAAAGAGCATGGCAGAGAAACCCACGATCGTTGCTCTTACCACCCAAATATAAATACAAAACAACCGCTAACCAAAGGCATACATTAAGAACCTTTGCTAATGATAATTAAAACTGGACTTATTTAATTTCTCACTAAATGTCATCTCACTCAAATTAGACATACACACTTCCAAGTAAAACTGAAGAGGTTTTAGTAACAATAACAACAACAACAACAACAATAATAATAATAATAGCAATAATAATAGGGAAGGTACTGGAGTCCCATACGGGAGGCAATCCAGCTATAGTTGAGATTTCAGGGGAACAACAACAATAATAATAATCATAGGTAAGGTACTGGAGTCCCATAATACGGGAGGCTATCCAGCTAAAGTTGAGATTTCGGGAGAACAACAACAATAATAACAATAATAATAATCATGGGTGAAAATGTTAGTAAATTCAACAAAGCTCTTACATACGTATGACATAAAGTGAGCACAAGAAATCAAAGAACAACGTAATCAAGATAAAACAAGTTAAATGTGAAACAAAGAAGTTGTTTTGCAATATCTGGGCAGACACGACAATATATACATATTTCAACATGTAATAAATAATGAGCAATCGTTAATAATAATTGTAACAATTTTATCTTAGAGAAATATACGCCCCTGAGCGTAAGACAATGAAGGCTAAACATATACAGAATTATTATCATGAAACATCTATATTTTACGTATAACGTAATCGTGGCAAAAACAAGTTAGATGTGAAACAAAGAAGTCGTTATTGTAATGTCTGGCAATCAGGACAATACATATATTTTTAACATGAAATAAATAATGGGCAAACTTTAAGTATAATTATAACAATTTTACCTTGGAAAAATATATGCCCTTGAGCATAAAGCAATGGAAGCTAAACTTACAAAGAATTATTATCATGAAACATCTATAATCATCACAATCATAAGATTATATAGAACAATTAATAACAAAGTACTTAAAGAATATTACCTGCTAACTAATACCGGTTAAACACTTAATTTTCCACTAATTCTATATTTTTCACACTACACTGATCGTCTTGCTAACTATCTGCACACTGTTCTCACTTCAACTGACTATCTTCAACTAACTACGCTTCCTTCCAGAATTTCCTACCTAAGTGCCTGTTTTTTTGTGCTTCCTTCTATCGACTGTTAATATTACTTTTTCATTGTTATACAACACCTATGTAACAAGTGACGTCGAGGTTGATAAGATAAGTACGGTTTTGCACAGCTCCAAGCTTACATTTGTACTCGGCTTTAGATGCTGTATAGAAACCGCAGATTTTAATTTTTTTAAAGGTATTTTTAATTGTGCTTTAACTAAGAAAAATATGGTGGTCTTATTTGGAAAGTATAGTTATTTATTGTATAAGTGTGTGTATAAGTTAAATGTGATAAAACCAAAAACGAAATGTCTATACTATAAATGTAAATGTTAATGTTAATAAGTAAATAAATTAAATTTGATTTGTTATAGGTTTATTATTTTTTCATTACTCTAGTAGTGAAATAAAATTACTTTATTCCACCAGTGGATAAAGTATCCACTTTAAACGATTCATATGATCATATGTGTGGATAAAAGTCCGATTATAAGTAGGTGATTGTGGATAAATACATTAAAATAAATATGATAATAATTTCTGTATTCTTTTTTTCAAGAAATATTACGTAGTTTGCAGATTTTAGATCGTAAATATGAGGTTATATTACATCAACTACAATAATGCTGACGCTGTCTCTACTACTGCTTGTTCTAGGATTATAGTAGAAAATATTAATTAATTAAATAATGTCTCGCCCAGAAAATGAGTAAAATCCAATTTTACAATGCAACTTATCGTTTTAACATAAATACTAATAAATATTTGATTGAAATTTGATTTAATTTACTGAAATACCTGTACACTTACAATACTGCAATTGTTTGACAAAAAAAATTGAATAGGTATGTCACATCATCCGTATCGTACATTTATAACTTTGTTCTGCGTCCCGAAAACGTCAGATATCGCCTGCTAATGACTGAAATCCCATATTGGCTCGACTAGTCTGGATTTTCTGGTCGATAAATATAGCAGACGCTGAAGAGCGTCAAATGCGCTAAACGGATCAGTGTCGAGCAAAGGAAATGCCGGAGTCGCTGGGGATTTCAGACGTTACGAGGACTAGGTGGACTGCAAAAAGCAAAGCACTGTCAGTTAGGCATCGTTACTAATCTGCGATGTCCCTTGCGTCAAGCCGGATTAGTTAGTTAATTCATTGTTTTGTTTGCACAGTACCTACTGTTATTTTCTGAATTTACTTATTTGTACATATTGTAGTTTTTTCTTTATTTTAAATAATTAAACAAAATCTTGCACCAAAAGGATCAATCAAAATTTGTTTTTGTAGTATAACAACCCTAGGTTCGACAAAAAATAAGTAAACGTAGTTGTGGCCAAAAACATGTGATCGTCATAAGGAATCCCTACGTTGTATGTTTCTATTTTTTAATTGACCGGAAGGCACTGGCTACTAACTTTGTAGAGGGGATGTATGGTTTAATTATATAAAACAAAAGCAGAGTAAATACACCTAACCTTTATTTACATACAATTCAAATTAAACATGTGACAAATAGAAAGAACAACAAAAACATTAACAACCATTAAACATAAAAGGAGAGTGCCAGGCTCACCTAGAGCTCCTGTGGGGAAAGAGCATGGCAGAGAAACCCACGATCGTTGCTCTTACCACCCAAATATAAATACAAAACAACCGCTAACCAAAGGCATAAATTAAGAACCTTTGCTAATGATAAATAAGACCTGTCTCATTTAATGTGTCACTAAATGTCATCTGTTACCTCATATTAGTCATACACACTTCCAAGTAAAACTGAAGAGGTTTGGTGTTAGTTAGCCGGCAGAGCCGGAAGGTACTGGAGTCCCATACGGGAGGCAATCCAGCTATAGTTGAGATTTCGGAAGATCCTTCATAACACTGGAGTCCCATACGGGAGGCAATCGAGCTTAATCCAGATTCGTTCCGCACGGGCGAAAATGTTAGTAAACTCAACAAGGCTCGTATAGACGTATGACATAAAGTGAGCACAAGAAATCAAACAACTACTTAATCATGGTAAAACAAGTTAAATGTGAAATAAAGAAGTCGTTATTGCAATATCCGGGCGGTCACGACAATATACATATTTTAACATGTAATAAATAATGAGCAATCATCTATAATAATAATTGTAACAATTTTATATTAGGAAAATACACGCCCTTGAGGGTAAGACAATGAAGGCTAAACATACACAAAGAATTATTATTATGAAACATCTATGTTTTTCCTATAACGTATTCATGACAAAAACAAGTTAGATGTGAAACAAAGAAGTCGTTATATATATACGACAATATATATATGCACATATATATTTTAACATGTAATAAATAATGGGCAATTGTTAATAACAATTGTAACAATCTTACGTTAGGAAAATATACGCCCCTGAGCATAAAACAATGAAAGCTAAACATACAAAGAATTATTATCATGAAACATCTATAACCATCACAATCATAAGATTATATAGAATTATATAGAACAATTAACAACAAAGTACTTAAAGAATATTACCTGCTAACTAATAACACTTTAAACAATTAACTTTTCACTACTTTGACACACTGCCCGTCGATCGTCTTACTACTTATCTGCACACTGTTCTCACTTCAACTGCCTATCTTCAACTATTTAGGCTTACTTCCAGAATTGCCTACCTAAACGCTTGTTTTTTTGTGCTTCCTTCTATCGACCGTTAATATTACTTTTTCATTGTTATACAACTTATACAACACCTATGTAACAGGTGACGTCGAAGTTGATAAGATAAGTACGGTTTTGCACATTTTTAAGAAAATAGAAAATAAAAAATACAAAAAGTTTTTCATTGTACAGGGTGTCCCGTAATTAATTGGTCATTAGCCAAGGGGTGATAGCTGGCATCAAAATAAAGTGTTTGGGTCCAACATACCTTAGCCAAATGTTACCCGTTTTCGTTCTACAGGGTGTTTGATTAACTTTCCATTTATTTATTTTTTGATATACCTTGAATGTTGTTCAACGGATTTCGATGAAATTTCATATCGTGGTATTACTCAGCATGTCTAATACGAAAATGGGATCAATTTCACCATTGCCGCTAGATGTCGCCACCTGCAGCAACATTGTTCCATTAACATGGCCGTAACTTTCTTTGTCCACCCTGTATGTACATTCTCGAACAAAAAGTAAAGGAATGGCATTCAATTTTTCACTAAAAAAGGTATACTTTTTTAAATAAAAAAAGTAGACCGTTTTCGAATTCAATGTAATTTCTCAATAAGATCATTAAATAAAAAAACTGTATGTCAAAAGGTTATGCAAACGAAACCTTTATGTATTCTCAAGGTCTTCAATCCTAGAGGATGTTAAGTGTATAGTCTTTCCGAAGTCAGTTGAACATGTATGCAAACGCCTAGCAATAAAATTTAATGAGTTTCATAGGCATCCCTAAAATAAAATAAAAATATAAGAATTTGCATTGCGCTGCTAGGCAATTTGTCAACAACTGAAATTTATGGCCCAATCGCCCAGTGCGACTGTGTTTGTGCGCCGTTTGCCTGCGCGCGCGTTCGTCAACTGGGCGTATACATTTCTACCACCTCTACGTTTAGTTCGACCAGACCTGTATATGGGTATGGCTAAATAAATATGGGAACAAATATTTCAATTCCGAGTTGCTGCGTAGCGGCCGAACCTGGTACATACTGTCTAGCTCTTTGGTCTTGAGATGGAAAAGATTATATCTGTTGTAGATATTTTTTGCAAAAGGAAATATAAAAATAGGAATCAAATAAAAATAAATGGTTGTCAAAATCAAAATCCGAAAGGATGTTCTAAATTAAATTAATCCACAATAATCTTGGAAACAAAACAGCAACAAATTACAATAAATGTGGAAAATGTCCACCATTTACTACAATACATTGTCTAACCCTTTTATTCAAGTTTTGACTTAACTCTCTCTACAATTTTTTGTCATGCTTCCTGGTGGTTGTTTGTTTTACTTTTATAAACAGGTGATTTTAGGTAGCCCCAAAAGTAAAAATCTAGGGGATTTAGATCGGGACTACGTGCTGGCTATATGTGTACACTACCATATTCTTAACTTCTCTGATATAATGTGCTGGCTCACCATCATGCATGTACCAAGAGTCACGTCTTAAAGTTAAAGATACATTTTCTAAAAAAAATGTAAATCATCTCTCAAAAAACTGAGATATATTGCTCCATTCTTTTTTGGTTTTCAAATAACAGCCGCTATTCCATATTTTTTTGGAAACTTTGAAAGACTGTATCTCCTAAGGAGTGAATATTTGTATGCAAAACGTGTTCTTTTTAGCTGTAGATACACCCCGTATAAGACTTGTCTGCAAAATCAATTAGCTTCTAAGATACGTCGGCTTTCGCTTACGCATCTCCTTGAAATCGGTGCCACGTAGTCTGAACCGCTCATGAATTTTTATGCCTGCTTCTTAGCTCCAAATATAAATATTGTTTCATATAAAAATCCGCATATTTTTACATACATTGCTAAGAAAAATCCCACAGACTCTTGCTAATACATTTTCGAAGGGAAATGATAAATTGTGTGGATATTTTTATTGACGTACTGTTGACCTTCGAAGAGGGGGTTCGGAGGCGATCTTATTATTGGAGATGACGGGGTTTCCATTGTACTGTCGCATGTAGCGTGGGGACCGATAAAAGACCTCGTACCGGGCGTGGACAATAAGTTACGGGACGTTCGTTTTTTACCGTTCAAAAGGTAACTTGTGCAGGTGACGTTCTGTAGATGATTCTCGAGATATTGAACGATGGAAGAGGAAACTAGGGTTAACAAACTAAATGTCCAGGATAACTGTTTACGTTGTGATGTTCTTGAAACGTTAGATTTAGTAAAAAATAAATAGATACAGTATCTACCTAATATAAAATATTACAATTATTATAAAATGGTACCTAGAAAAAAAGGTATCACTGTTGAAAAAATAATTATGCTCTTAGATCACACACTTAGAAAAATGTTATTGTATCTGTATTTCCCATGATAACCCTATATTTTTTACTCTGTTGTAAAAATATTAACCCTTTGAAGCACATATTTTTCACGAGAAAGCAGCGACATTTCCACCTTATGTTTTTGGGGTCGCTGATTACGAATCTCAAAAATACAGTTTGACAGTTGACAGCTGCCAAAACGGCGTCATATTGACGAAGGACGAAGGGACCTGAAATCTTGGATAACGTTGCTAATCAAGGAGTTTTTGGCATCGCCGATTCCGAATCTGATATAAGAAGTGCCCCTTGACAGTTGACAACTGTCATATCGATGCTGTTAAAATAAAGAGGAATTAATAGCCAAGGGGTTTTGGAAGTTGCTGATCTCAAATTTTATAACAGAAATGTCTTTTGGCAGTTGACAACTGTTGTATTGTTGTCAAAATGATAATATGGATTGTTTTTTCTTTATGATTGTCTCTCAGGGGTTTTGTGGTCGCAAATCCTAAATTATACATGAAAATGACTTTTGAATGTTAGGAGCTACCCATGTCATGACCAAATGAGTGTATATCGTAAAAATGATGGTTGGATGATGAATGATTCACCAGCATTTCAATTTGGTCCGCGAGGTACACGATTCAATTTAAATACTAGTCAGAATTTGGTCTTTCCGGAGAAATTACTTATTCTTAGCGTTATCCATGTCATTGTGTCAATGTCCAATTTGGATTCCGCAGCCACAACTCCCCAGAAGTCACTTTATCGAAACGGCAATTTACTCTGTCATTTTGACAACATCGACATGACAGTTGTCACCAGCAAAGAGGCATTTCTGATGTCAAATTAAATTTTTAACGACGAATTAAATTAAATAGCAAGTTATGTATATTTCCACCAAACACTTTAGTAATATTCGAGCGTAAACCTAATTGTTTATTTAGCTTGTGCTAAAGGTTATGCTGGTTTATTATTTTTTCCCAGGGAAATTAATTAACTAGGTATTTAACCGGGAATAAAGCATTCTTCATTCGTTTCCTAAATCCCGGAACTGTTGGTTTAATTCAGCAATTACTGCTAAGGTTAAAGTTCACTTAAATGAGTTATATGTTGGTAGCAAAGGCTGTTTTATAATTGAACACCTGTTTGCCTTGCGAAATTATATCCGTATTGGTATAGTATCAGTAAACAAAAGGTATGAGTCGTTTTTTAGAAATTCTATTGCTGATTTTACCACGCCCATACCAAATATTCAGTTCAAAGAGGTTGGAATAGAATAAAGACTGAGGTAACAAAGGCTGGAAGAGAATAAAAACTGGGGTAACAAAGGCTGCTATAATGTATAAAATTATCTTATACAAGAAAAGTTAAACACATGGTAGAAGTAATACAGTTTGAAAATGTAACAGTATAAGATAAAAAGTGATAATACGTTGTAAAAAGGAAATATACAGTCAATTCTGCACAACGTATAATGCAAGTTCAATTATATTTTCTGTGTATAAAACCCATTGCAAATACGAAATTTCCACAATTTTTTTCATTGCAACTATTGTGGAATAATATCGGTGAAAAGATATTATAGTTATTTATTGTATAAGTGTTTTAAGTAGCATTTATCCACGCAAGAATAAGTGGATAAATGGAAATTAAAACACGAATGCAATACAACGTTTTATCCATAATCTCATCACAATCATATTTGTGGAGTCAGAATTATTGGAATTTAATAAAAAAATATTCGCACTACGTGATATTTCTTACTAGTACTTAATGAAACGTGGTAGGTTTTATTACACCTACTGGTTGCCCATGGTACGTTATTATCAATTATTGAATAAACAGTTCTATCTGAATTCGGTAAAATGTAAGAAAGTAACTAATTGTGTTGCTGTGGCTGTTTTTGAAGAAGCTCAAGAAGCAATTTTCCATTTATTGAAAGCGAAATCCAGGGAACATTACGAAAAAGTGTGCGCCGAATTTAACGAATGGAGGAAAAACGGACAGTAATGACAATAAATGAAGAAGTCATGCTATCATTCGTATTTTTTAAGTTTAAAGAAAAAATATGCAATTTCATCTATGTGGTCGAAGTATTCGATGTTGAAGGCTACTATAAAGGTCTACAAAAATATAGATATGGGAAAATATAACAAGCTTACTGCTTATTTGAAGAATGAATCGAGAACATACAAAGCAAAAAAAGCTGCAGTATTGGAAAGAGCACATATTGAAGAATTTTTAACTGGGGCTTCAGATAAAGAATGTTTGATGAAGGTAATACTCGTATCTCTTTATCTTTTACATGTTGTTAAGTATATAGTGAACTTTGAATTATTTTATGTTGCTCTAATAATAATGGGGGTTTCTGGTTCATGTCGATGCTGCGAATTGACAAATTTGAAAATTAGTGACCTAAAGGACGTTGGCAGTTACCTACTTGTTTTAATACCTGACACCAAGACGGACATTTCAAAAAAATTTATATAAGAATTTTGCTTGAATGCTGTTGAAATATGCAGAAAAGATATTTCTCTCCGCCCAATTCGCCTAACACAAGACAGATTCTTTTTAAGATGCATCAATAAAAAATGTACTTCTCAGCTTGTTGGAATCAACACATTGGCGAAGGTACCCTCAATAGTTGCTTCATTCCTGAATATCGCAAATCCAGAAGCATATACTGGCCATTGGATGAGGCGCACTTCAACAACTTTATTGGTCAATAAAGGTGCTGATTTTACAACTATCAAACGGCATGGTGGATGGAAGAGCTGCTCTGTAGCAGAAAGTTATGTTGAGAAGTCTATATCTAACAAACTTGATATTGCAAGGAAAATTCAAGAAAAATATAGTTGTTCCTTACAAGAAGAGACATCCGTAACTTGTACAAATTCTTCACAAACTTCGGCAGATGTTATGCGTTCCGAAAATGATGGTAACAATGCTACAAGGGTTGTTATTAACGGAAAGGAGGTTAAATGTGATAAAACAAAAAACGAAATGTCTATTGCTATAACTGTAAATGTTAATGTTAATAAGTAAATAAATTAAATTTGATTTATTATAGGTTTATTAATTGTTCATTATTCTACTAGTGAAATAAAGTTACTTCCATTAGAGAGCTGTGGATTTTGCACCACCCACGTCATAGATTAATCAATTTTATTATTTCCATGAATCTTCGCGTTCTAACGCCGCACAGGGGTGTATAACCGAAGTGTATCCCCGTACCACCAATAAGCGGGGCCCAACGAATTCGCCTTCCGAGAATCCATAATTAACTAAATTAAATGTGATATCCTGATTGCCTGGCTCGTCGGATAAACCCGTACCCACGCAATTTAACGGGAGATGAGGTCGACGCGACGTCGTGTTTATTGTAAACAGCGCCGATAAAATGTTTTACTACGCCCACGGGTTCTTCCCTCATACAGACGTAATTCCTGTTGTTGGACACGAGCTTTGACGTGCGTACCCGCGCTCTACCATGTTTCCAAAGGGTGATCCAATTACCTGAGCTGACTTTTCAGCAGTGATGCTATGTCCGATTATAGCAACTAATGTTGTTGACTGTATAGACTTGAGTTTAAGTGGTTTTAGGGCGATAGTTTTATGGGATTCTTAAAATTTGACGTTTTTTTTTTTAGATTTCGAAGTACTCGAAAGTAAAAAAGACATTTTAAATTTTTAGATGATTTTCAAAAGGCGACTTGACGAAAAATGGCCGTAGAACAATATAAAATAAAGCTAATTGAAGCTTGAAGTTTGTAGTTTCAATATGTGGAAGTCAAAATTTTTTATCGTTGACCAGCTTTAAGAAATCGTAAGAAATCCAGCGGAAAAAATTCCAAATTTTTGCTTCCCTTTCCAAAGATCCACGGGCTTCAATTTTTTATTCACAACGTGGTGAGCGTGGGGTAGTCAGTCTTTGGAGCTTATAGATTAGTATTATTTTTTTTAACGACTCCCTGTACATACCTGGGGTAGTTAGGTTTTGGGGCTTACAGTTTACTGTTTAATGTTTTTGGACTACTCGCTATAGGTGGGGTGGTTAAGTTTGAATATACACTGAAAGAAATGGGCTTATTAAACTGTTTATCTAGAATAATGTGTATAGCGCATATTAAAACTTTTATAACCAATATGCAACTTTTATTACAAAAAAAAGCAATCATCTCCATACTCATTATTCAATCAGTTTAACTGGAAGGTGCTTAATACACCTTATGCATCTATGAAATAAAGGTTATAATGAATTACTTATACATTATTAGGTGTTATAGACTTTATATTCCAATTGTATAGTAGGGAAGATTTGTTGTATAAAGACCAGTATCCGAATTTGTATATAACAATTGTATTAACAGAATTATTCGTTCTTATACTGAATATGTTTCCGTTTTTAACGTGTAAAACGCATTATAATGGTTAAGTGATCGTCACCTCTCGGTGCATAATCGGTTATGATCGTTGTTAAGTTATATTCATAGTCTTGTAATAATAATCATATGTCAGACCCGAGAGCGAAGTGCGCCGACTCAATAAGAAACCTGGCTATTCCAGCCGCTGATTTAGGGTTCGCCGCACAAGCTCATCCCTTCCCTTCTAAGATTTCAGTAGCATGCTATGCATGAAGCAGAACGGTGCTCAGCTATCTTATACAGTCCACTTTTATTGTCCATAGATGTTCAATCATTGTCAAAATAAACACACAAAACCACAACGTCTTTATTATCTTTACTCAAGAAGAGAAAATACAACAATCGTAAAATTTCCGACAGTCCGCTGTGCATCGACTTACACACGTCTAGTTTGATGAAATGTATATGCACATGTTTTGTGGGATACATGATCATATCGCGTTGTGTGAAATGGAAAATTATTATGTAAGTATCTAACTCTTTTATGGCTTGTAATTGTTTCGTTTTTTCAAATGTAAATCTTGTCTAAATCTTAAAAATTATTATTTTGTAGGTCCTATTAGAAATCACTGATGTTAAGTTTTACATAAGATGGAGGAACAGAAGGTAACGGTGACAAAGAAAAGCATGGGTATAAAGTCAATCAACCAGAGGAAATAAAATTATATGGAAAGAAGCTCAACCTTTCTGGGGATGCTTCATTCTTAAGGTGGAAGAGTTATAGTGCAAATTCTCATGTAATACAGGAAAATACGGGTGCATCGTTGCTAAGAAAATAAACTGGACAGTTTTGGGAGCGATTTGTCATCATTTTTAGGGCTTAAAAGTATGTTTTATGTATGTTTACATTTGAACCTTAGCTTGTAATTACAGTTATCCAATAAAATTTCTGAAAACTTAATGTCATATGTTTTTAACTCATACAGAGTATAAAACAGTTTAATAGGTACATTTATTATAATAAAACTTATAACCAGTACTAGATGTTCTAATAACGATATGGAACACTTTAATAACAGTTATTGCTATTATTTCGTAAAGGGTATAAAAAACGTTGTACACTAGTTATACAATAATTTAATAAAGAATAAGGTTTATAGTCACTATACAACTGTGCTAGCAATACGCGTTTTATATCCAATATTCACCTGTTTAACTGTCACATATAGTATACAATGGCCTTATAATGGCATATAGAATTCTAATAAAGAATAAAACGCATTTCTTTCAGTGTACGGTTTATTGGGTTATTTTAACATATTTCAATAGGAAATTAACGGGTATGTATCTATATGGTAGTGAGATTTGAGATTTGCGTTTAATTTTTGTTATACAGCATCTTTTTGGTTTGATCCGTAGCTCTCCCCCCTCTAGATCCGGGCCTGCCACTTGTCAGCTGTTTTACCTTAATTCATCCTCTTTAAGTTGAACTATCCGAGAACTTCGTACGATGATTTGTCGTCATTCAAAGCAAAAATGATTTTTGATAATAATTAATTATTCGGGAATTAATGACCATACAGAGAATCAAAGCAGGGTTTTGAGAACTTCAAAATATCCACTATAAGACGTTCTTATTGTGTTTTGAAAAATTTTTTTTCAATGCAAGAAACTTGATTCAAAATAAAGGTACAAAATTTTGTATTTTAGGATTTTTGCTAAACAAGTAGTGAATAAACTAAGGATATTTTCTTTTTTCTTTTAACTTCAAATTGTTCCAAATAAATCCTCGAGAGTTAAAAACGCTGCGATTTTTGTCATTCTGATTCGAATGATCGAAATTGTCACTTTTACTAAAAATCAATTAAAGGATAAATTTTGTATTGTTTATTCATTTTTTCGCGAATATCTCAAAAACTACAATTTTTATCGAAAAAATGATCATAAGCAAAAATGAAGGTAATTAAATAGCAAAGAGATTGCTTTTTTTATTTTTGTAGGTGGTATAGAATCCGAATTATGACTCCCAGAATTTGAAGTCAATTTCAAAGGTAGCTATAATGGAAAAATTAAAGGTTTTTCGAGGAAAACTTATATAACACTTATTAATGTTCTTGAAAAGACCTTTAAATAGAGTGATGGAAAGCATGAAAACTAATGAAGTTATAATCAAAATAAAATGATTGTCTTGATTTTTGAGAGCAAAAAATTGGTATTAAAATTAATGACTTGACGGAAAAAAAATTAAACGTATTCCTTCTGCAATTTACTTTATTTACGTATTAACAGTAGATTTTGAGAATGTGAACTATTTTAGAAGCCTAAATTTAAAAAAATATTTCATTTACTTTTGAATAAAATTTTTCAATTTTTTAAAAGATTGAATTTTTTCAAAATATTTCAAAACCTAGCAGTTAGAATAAGAAATTGTTTTTCTTACTGAACAATTTGCTATTTTAAAATTTTTGTAGGACAAAATTTAACTGAATTATGACCGTTAGAAGCTCAAAACTAAGTTCCAAGACTGCCTTTCCTGAGCCCTTTTAGCTTACAAATCTAAAAAACTAAGTGCTCAAAAAAACTGGAAATCACAAAACTTAAAGTGCTTTAAATTCCCTACAAATGGTTTTTTGAGTAAAATAACTAAAATTACAAAAAAGTTATGGTGAAAAAATTAATAGCATTTGTGTATTTTGGAGCACTTGTGAACTATTTATAATATATACAAAAATTTTTTCATTTGATATTAATTTAATAAAAAAATATTAAGAATAAATTCAATAAAATTAAAAAAAATTAATTATATCATCATACTCACATATAATTCTTAGGAAATTTTTCTATAAGGGTTGGGTTTTTTTATGAAGGGTAGGTCTTCGATACGGGTTTTTTGGGTGGCTGAAAAGTTGCAATATATCATAGATCATTTAAAAACCAATAAAAAATTTATAATTCCACATATGCATAGGTACCATTAAAACATCTCAAGCTTTCAATAATATTTTTTGTTTATTTTATTATAGGGGATGGTTTTTAAGGGTTGCAACTTTGTAATGAGTCGTTAGCTTTCTAATGAATAACAAAAGAAACGCAATACATTGTGAATGCACCAAAAGAATATTTTAAACTGTTAAAAACTTTTTTTTCTATTTTTTGACCATAGAAAGATGGTTTTTAAGGATTTTTAAGGGTTGAAAAGTAATTAAATTTCATAAATTATATTAAAAAACGTG
This sequence comes from Anoplophora glabripennis, assembly GCF_000390285.2. NCBI lineage: Eukaryota > Metazoa > Arthropoda > Insecta > Coleoptera > Cerambycidae > Anoplophora > Anoplophora glabripennis. Next base: position 1,351,318 of record NW_019416352.1, on the reverse strand, counting down.
AAAGGAACTTTATCCAACATATTTGAACATGAATTGAATCTTTAAAATATGTAAATCTGCGATTTTCGTATTTTTTTGGTACAACGATAGTTTTCATCCCCAAATAAAAAAAAGCACACATCTAGACAATATAACTTTTGAAGTGGGGAGTCAGATGAGCTTGTATTCAAAAATCCATGCTATCCGAAAAAATTGGGAGCTTTTACCTTATTTTCCCCTTCAGTGACAGGGCTAAAGGTCGTAGAGTTAAAATTTAAAAATCTTTTAACATAATCCCAAGATTCCAAAACATATATAAAAACCCTCTACGTAACCACTTTTTATGTCACGTATTTCCTGGACTTTTAAACATAGAGCCAGGCGGACGAAGTGATAAGAGTTCTGTTAATGAAAGATAATGTGTTTGCACAATTACGTATCATATTTCTATTACAGACTAAGTTAATGGTTTTGTCTACTCAATCAACTGACCTTTCGTTCATGAATTTACCCTTTTTATGTCGTTTGCGTCTAAGCTGTTTATAAACGCTCTATTTTAACAATAGAAACACCATAACATTCATTCGTAAATCTTCTTGAATCCGATCAATGGAATTGCTTTGAATTTTACTATAGTTGACTTACTTCCAATCCATCAGTTATTTCCATAATAGTGTTTGGTGTGAAATCACGAATTTTAATTTTCATTTGTAACCGCTAGACTTTCTGTAAGCAGAATAGAATCATTACCAAAGAAGATATGGTTTTCAGTCAACATTTAGTGATATACACTATCATCTTTGCTGCACCACCATTTTTTTCTGGTAACTTCATTGTTGAGAAACGAAGCAGACTTTTAATTTTCAAGATACATTGGATGTAAAGAAATACACAGGGTGATTCACAAATGATGACCAAAAATGAAACCTCGTGTTCTTTGGTGAATTTTAAGGAGGTATATCGGGTTTACTCAAATACACAGATGTACTTGAAATTTATTTGGCCTATTACCCAGTGCTCCCTTTGTGCGTCATATTTTTATGAATTTTTTTTTTTTTTGAATCTATATTTTGAGATATTGTTGTTGAAAGTTGTTCATTTTAACATAGGTTTATATGGCGAAGATAGACGGTGTGGCTCTTTTTTTGTGAAACAAAACTTTTCCATAGATAGTACACAGTATTATCTTATTTTTGATGTAAAGCTAATATAAGTTTTGAACATAGTACAGCATTAATACATAATTAGAAACAGAAACCAATAATTGCATTTCTGTCTGACTTGAGGATTAATGTGGCAACGTCGCAATCAGCTGACAGCAAGGAGGAAATACTTTTGAGAGACTTGATAAAAACGAAATTGATTTCAAACATATACATGTTTCCTAAATCCCATGTACATTGTTCTCAACAATAAATTATCCACAACAGATGATTTTTTTGTAATGTTGTTAAAAAACTAGATTAATTAAAAAAGACTAGGAAGCTGTGATATATTTATTGGAATAAAAAATACAGTTGCTAAATCCTTTTAATATATCTAATGGTTTATAAAAACATCGTAATCATTACCCAGCAATATTTAGGGTTACATAAAGTTTTCTTTACTAAAGAACATAAATATTTCTCAGCAAACTTTTGTAACATTACTAAAATAGAGATTAAAACACGAACAGTGAGTAATAATGTAATTTCTATCACACAACCTTCAAAATTGCATCCAACATTTTCTTCGACTTGGACGAGAGATGGGCGCGAGTGTCATTTCATTTCTTTAGAACTAAATTAACATAATTCTCGTTGTTTTACCAGTTCACATGATTTACGGATGTTAAATAAAGGATACAAATCTTCGCGAGGATAATACGATATATTTGCTATATATAATAATTATATTGTACATAGTTTACACACAATACATTTTTGAACGCGTACGCATCTTTACCCGAATTTGATGCGTAATATCTCCGATGTCCGAAGTCTGTAGGTTCGTAGGGTGTACAACTGCTAGTCAATTATTAGCGCTGTTGCCACATCTACATAGTCTTTATGCGTTCATTAAATATAATTTAAAACTACTTAATTATGATATTTTTATGTTGTTAATTAGTCAATATGTATGCTATGTGTATGTGGGTATATTTCTTTGCCATATAGATAATGTTTATCGCAAATAATTTCAATAGAATTAAATTTTTTCAAATTGGCAGCGGGTTTTAGTCCCATAAGAAAAGCATAGGACCCCCCTGCGCTCCTCACTTCCCTCGGACCCCATTATATCTCCTTATGGGGAGTCTTTCCGTTAAACTTAAAAAAATATAATTTAAAAACTATTAAGTGAAATAATTTGATAATTGGGCACATGTATTTATATAAACATTGTCCAAAATCTGAGGGCTTCGAAAAAAGCCTGATTTTCGAGTGAAACTTAAAAAAACAAATAATTTTCTTTTTTTAATGTTAATTTTTGCAATAAATCTGAAAACACTGAATATTTCCAAAACAGCTGAAGATAGGTATATGACATTGTGCATGAAATATGTCTAGAATATTCTGAAGAATCCAAAAATTGAATAATAGACAGGGTGTTGCATTTAAAATAAGAAAGTTGGTATTTACCACTGTTACATGTATGAAAAGTTTTTGTTGAAAACAGTGCGACGTATCCGAGTTTTTTCGAACACGCCTTCATTTATTTATTATTGAATATATTCTATTTGGCTGATACACACTGTATATGCAAACGACACTATCCCATATTTTCATTAGAAATGAGACTGCGATTTTTAGAGGATAAACCTCTCGGAAAACTTCTATTTAACGACTAAACTCTGCTAAAATTAAAGTAAATAATTACCCCCACATTGTTTTTATGGCCCCAATAGGGGCGAAACTGCGTAACACCAGGCTACATTTCTGGAAACGTATATTTTGTTTAATTTTAATTTGTTCTACGCGTCTGTTACTACCCTCCTCTATGCTATTGAGCGCCTGTTATAACTAGGTCAGACGACTCTCAACAAAACTCATATAATAAAAGTTAACGGAGCTATCCAAACTTATAAAAGTTGATTAGATGACAGTCCTAATGTTACGTCTCCTATAAATGTGTATAAGATACCCCACGACAGGGCTTCGTATTTATTGTTCTTGAGATAATTTTTGATATATCGAATCTGTTTGAATTAAATGAGAACTTGCAGAAATAAAGGTCTGAGTTAAGTTTCTTTTATTCGTTCTTTCGTCACAATAAAATCTATTGTACTTAATGTCAATCCAGCTCTTATTAAATGAACGATGTTCTGTAGAAAGGAATAAGTACAGTAAAATTACAACAAATAAAAAAGTATTATTTGTTGTTAATGTTAATTGGGCAAATTTAAAATTTTAATCTGGGTGGTTAATATAAGATCTGTGGAGATATATCTGAAATCTGTTCGTTGTCGAGTTTATTTTGATCAAATTAAAATTTTAAATTTAGTCAGTTAATATTGAAACACCCTGTATATTCATAATTCATAGCTACATTGTAAGGAGTATGTAAAATTTCTCATATTTAAATTAGATCAGAATTTTATCATTAAACTACAATGTGTGCATAATTAATGATAACACCGATTCTAATGAAATTAAACCAATTATTTTGATTGTTCTTTTAGTACTAAGAAACAATTAAATTGTTTATTCTGCTGACGAATGGCCTTTACTGTTTACTAGCTGTTATAGATGTACAATTCACTCCAGGACTATGCCTGTAATGCGTAGAGTTTCCTACGTATCATGAATTAAAAGGACGATTTGTTTTCACCTAACGACTAGATGTCTAAAAATGATATTCTAGTTCATTTCTTATTCACAAATTTTCACTAGAAGCGGTCTATCACGATTTTGTTATTTTCTTTTTTTATATTAAAATTATTTTATTTGACTACTGGCTTAAAAAAAAATCTAAAAAGTACGATTGTGTCAAAAATGACAGTTGTTTATTATATAATTTTGGCATTGGCTTTTATTTCCAATAAAAGTTTTGCAAAATCGAGATTGAAATACTTAAAATTATATATTTCCATTTCTCAATTATTATTATTTACCCAATAATAAATAAATGCCAAAAGTATTTGTAAGTTGTCCTTTTCATGTAAATAGGTATACATTATGCTAAAAGAGAGTATGAGTACTTGAGAATTAGAACAGAAAAAAGCAAAATCAGGAATTGAAGAGAAAAATTGTGGAGCCATAACCTCCGTACACCGTTCGAGGGCATTAACTAATCGACATAGAGTACATGTCACAAATTATGCACTGCTCTTTTTGCAAAGAACTTATTTTAGATTACCTACAAACTGTGGTCACGAAGTGATTTGCGTGGAAAAGTAAAAATATGATTTAGTTACATGCATAAGTAGCATACTACATACAACTATGATGCACTTCTGGTGAATACAAATGTTCCTTGTAAGACAAGGGTTTAAAGCGATCGCATTTGTGAAAGTACAATACAATTTGACATATGTAGTATTATAATATTTTAAAAAATATACTGAAATTATTTTAAAGATTGATTTAAAAACGAAAAGTGATATTACAAATGTCAGAATTTATCTAAATGCATAAGATTGTTATATGCGCTGTGATGCAAAGCATAAATATTTCGTTGTTTATATGCTGTTATATTTTTTACTTTTTATATTGAAAGTTTATCGTACTTTATAAATAAAAAAAGATTTCAAAAACCATACTTCATTTGGAACTTTCCCATTCTATTTTATTATTCCGAATTGAATTACGCAAATAAACACAAGTTGAATATAATCCATTTCTAATGAATGACTAATTTGTGTATCGAAACGTTTATTTAAATTTACCGCCACCTATCCTCATTCTAACTCTGTTGCGCTGTTGCCGTTACTTCTTCCCGTTTATTACTTGGCGGACAAGTCAGGACTTTTTATGTTTGATAATTTATTTCTCTGTGTAATGTGCAATAACCTACTCTTTCTCTTCTTCCTATCTGTTAATTAATGATTCAGGTAAATTACTATTTTTTTTTCGATTTACCATTTACATTTTTTAGCCCGTAAATCGGTTGTACAAAAATATTAGTATCACATTTTTTGATACAATAAATGTATGTTGTTAAAAGAATTCGATTTTCTCAAAAACGGTACAAGATATCGACTGATATACGTATACCTTTTTTTAGCAGAGTGAGAGAGAAATCGAACTATGAAAGAAAAATGTTAAATTTGGCAACGCTGTCAAAGATTTAATTGCCCAAATTTCGTTGTTGTCATGATGAATGAAGCCCTATTGGAAAATGTTTTATGAACTACTACATCTATTTTGATTTTCCCCTGTATACCCCTTCATTTTTGACATGACCTTTCCGGACACCCTGTATAATGTGAACTGAGTGAGGTGTTTTTTTTTAGTATTGCATTGAGAAAAAACAAATGAAGTTCTTTTAAATTATGTCGCAACTTTGCCTTAGATAATTCCAACATTAAAATTTAAGTACCTATTTTTTTATACAATCTGTTAGCTAGACCTACGTTATACTCCAAATATAACCTCTACAGAAAAATCTTGAGTCAGCTATTTGCTTTCAATGTAATCAATCTTCCTATTGTCGAAAGCTGCTACTCGCTGCTTATATGGGGATTACGAGGGCCTATTCAGAGTACGAACTTTTAAATTTCTCGCTGCCGTATAGATTTTTTAATTTACGCCTCGCCTACGGCGACGCTGTCGTCCTTTCCCCTAATCGAACCCTTTAGATTAATGCGTTTTTTTTTCTGTTGCAGAGATGAAACAAGAACTAGAGGATCTAATGGCTGACGTTAAGAAGACTGCCAATAAAGTCCGTGCCAAGCTAAAGGGTAAGATAATTAGTGTCTTTTTGTTTTCGGAAATAAATCGTGGGTATTTTTGGTACGTATCGATAGGAAGGTTTGGTACAGACGTAAATTGAGAGACGTTCGTTCATAATCTCTGTGAATTTGTCATCAGAAAAAAAGAAAGCGTAATAGAATGTACAATCTTGCATTTAGGTGCGTTTCGAAAAAATATTCGCGAAAGTACAACAATATAATATTATAAAAACAAAATAAAGTTAAGGAAAATATTACAACAATGATAAAATTATAACTTAAAATTGTCATTTATTTTTAATCCTGTTTCTTAAGTGCCACAAACACTAGTTATGTGGAACGAAAAAGCCTTGTTTTAGAACAAAAAAAGAGTGAAATTTCTTTCGGTGTAATAAATTTTATGTACCTTAGGGTGGCCCAAACAAAACGAATGTATACAGGGTGATCCGAATTTTATGTAGGAAAATTCGAGGGCAGATAGATCTCTTTAAAATAATGTGTTTGCCATATAAATATAGGTCTGGAACGGCACCGTTTTAGAGATACGGGGTGTTGAAGTTGTCAAAAAAAATTGATTTTTTGTTTATATCTATTAACCGATTTCAATAAAATTTGGTACATATAATGTATGATAGTAGCCCTTATATTCCCTGAAATATGATCTTTAAAGGTTCAACCAGTGGTGTACAACTGGACAGGGGTCACCCCTTTTTTTACAAAAAACCCTACGCCACTGCATTTTTTGCATGTTATTGTTACTGATTTATATTTTAATGCACAAAATAGGAAAAAGGTGACTTTAATTTTTTCCCTAAGATTCGCCGTTTTCAACTTATTCATACCAATACAATCCCCTTGTGGCAGACACTTCTAACGATAACATTTCAAGAATATTTGTTTATGTTTAAAAGTAAGTGCAATTTGTAAGCACATCAACAAAATTATTTACACTCCTTTCTACACCACCTGTGAGGTAGTGTTTTATATAAACAAAAATCAATTTTTTTTTAAAACCTCAACACCCTGTATCTCTAAAACGGGGCCGTTCCAGACCTATGTTTATAAGGCAAACACATATTATTTTAAAGAGATCTATCTACCCTCGAAGTTTCCTGCATAAAATTCGGACCACCCTGTATATATATATTTTTCGTGTCTTGTGAATATATGTTAGTTTATCATGTTTTAAGAGCACCCTCAAAAAATCAGCTCAGCGCTTTAGAGGTCGCTCAATATTTTTAAAAATTTCCAAAATCGTCAAAAATTGAATTTTATTTTAAATTTTTTTCTCGTTATTTTATCATTTCCTATGTTGAAAAAAAACTCGATTCTGAAAATTTCAAATCAATATTTTAATTTCTTAAGGTCACTCATAATTATTTTAACTTTTCAAAGTAGTGTCCCTATGTTTTTAAACGACCTCTAAAAAATAAATATCAACGAACTAATAATTTTTTTATTGAATTTGATGAACAAAAGAATAGAAATAAATCACGAGACATTTAAATTTTAAAAAATTAAAAAATTATAAATACTTGAGACAGTGTGGTGTGGTAGTAAATTTTGCCTCGAGTGTCTCGTGAATTATTTCTATTCTTTTGTTCATCAAATTCAATAAAAAAATTATTAGTTCGTTGATACATATTTATTTTTAGAGGTCACTCGAAAACATTTTAGATACACTACTTTGAAAGTTAAAATAATTATGAGTGACCTTTAGAAATTTGAAATTTTCAGAATCGAGTTTTTTTTCAACCTAGAAAATGACAAAATAACGAGAAAAAAAATTCAAAAAAAATTTCAATTTTTGACGATTTTCATATTTTCACGTGACATGAAAAAAAAATCGTTTTTTTTTGGACCACCCTAATGTACCTTTTGCAAATTTTGTCTAATTTAGAGATGTTTCATATTTAATATAATTTTACAGTATCAGTTTATGGAATATTTCTTATTTTTAGAATTTTTCTTCTGAAAATTTACCTACACTTTTAAAGGGTATGAATACTGTGGGACAGAAAAAAATTTTAATAAAAAAAAAAATGAAATTTTTTTCAGAGAAAAAGGGTAGTTTTGAAAAAATTGTTTTTAAGTGATTACAGACTGCACAAAAATTAATTAGAAATTTGTCTCAAAAGACGGTATGAATCGGGGTCGAAATCTGGTTTGGGTCATCAACTTTAATTTTAATTTAATTAAAAGTTGATGAACAGAAGCATAGGACTGGAAAAGCCGAATCGCACTGGAAACAATTGGATTTTGTTTTCTTCAATGTCCGGAAGATTTTCCAAAAAAATTCGAAAATTTTTAGAAATTTATTTATTTTTTCTTCAATTTAAATGTTATTTGCGGTAAAAAAGTGAGAAAACCTGAAAAAAATTAATTTTTTTTCAAAAGTTTAACTGTTTGAAACAAAGAAACGGCTCGCTAGATCGAGATGAAACTTCACAGGGTTCTTCTGGGTATATCGAACTGTAAAAGTCATGCTTAACATTAGTCATTTCGTGAATTTAGTCATCAATTTTATAAAAAAACATAAATTACCCTTTTTTTCTGTTTTTTAAATTCGTGTAAGATGAAAAAAAAATTCTGAAAAATTGCGGCAGCATGTTATAGGAAATTTATTCCAGCTTTCGAAACTGCTCTTCGATTCTCTGTACAACCATTTGTCGCCGAGATATCGATGATTGAAGACAAAAGAATCCTTTTCCATTAAAAGTCCGATATTTTGATGAAAAATGGTCGTATCGAAGCTATCTGGTCCATGCAATGGCTTAGTCGAACAAAAATTTTCCAAGTGTGTGGACTCAACAAAAAAAATTGCAAAATATTTTTGTCGCGCTATTTCTTAGAATTGCCTGATAACTGTAGCTCCTAAAAAATTTCGACCGAAAGATCTAAAAACTAGAATCTTAGCTTTAAATTGCTTTTTTTAAATTCCCGATACGACCATTTTTCACCTAAGTACAGTCTGTCAAAAGTCACGGAAAATTTCGGAAATTCTTTTGACCCTTTAATTTTTTGCATTAGTTTATTACATTCTAACTATAGAGTAAATACTCATTCCCAAATTTTACGGTTTAATTAGGAACAGTTTGGGAGATATCTGGAAAAAAACAGCTTTCAAGGACTCACCTTTGTTCATCTAAACTTTTTTTCTTATTTCTACCCACATAATGTACTGGTAAAAAATTACATACTAACTTCGGTTTTAATTAAAATATTATAACAAATGAGTAAAATTATCAAAATGCTCAATATTGAGTGAAAATGTATTCAATAATTTTACTCGATGGATTCACTCTGTTCCTTTAGTGCTTTCAGGCATACCAATTTTTATACAGTGTTGAGTAACCAGGAAACAATTTTTTTCCTTCCGCTGAGGGCTTCTCTATTATATTTCTGTTTTCGTACATGCTTTTTGTTAATCGGCCAACAACTCTGTAACATTAACAATGGTCTCCGGTCCAATTTTAGCTGTCCATAATGGACTTGTACATTGTATTTAGAGGCTCTCTCTCCTGAAGGCCCAGCCACTTCCGGTCGGGTACAGGTATTCGGCTGGCGTTATCTGAGGGCGAGTTTGACCTACTTCGCAGCCTTGCATTGTTATCATTATATCAAGTTGGCAGACACTGGCTTCATTCCAAAAGTGAATATGATCTGATTTTCGGGACTTCGAATGAATATCTGCCGGAAGGTGCGCTGTTTATAGCGCGATCGTCCATAAAAACCTGTAATAAATTGGAGTCACTTAATTGGGGTGTCGAGATTTAGGTTATAAATGTTGGCAATAAATTTTGTTAAGTTTCAATCGGATCCGCCGCTTTATCAAGCAATTTGTGACAGTACAAGAGTGGAATTCGCATTATATTTAAGGCGTTTTTTTGTGGGAGAGGAGCACCGTGGACTTTGCCTTGTTTCTCAATATCGTGGAGTAGTAAAAGCTCATTATGTATGCAGACAAGTTAAAAATGCAGTACACGTACATCTAATTTCATAAATTGCTTCGTATTTTATGTGGGCTACCTAAAAGTTTAGTAAAATATTACTAGAACAAACATCAAACACAAAACAAAAAAAATGATAATTTGTAACGAGAGTGTCAAAAGCGTTGATTATGAATAGATCAATATAAATTGTTTTTTTATTTAATAATTTTGCCCACTTTTTCTAGACATGTGAACCTATAAGTTTATTATTATTTTTTATTTAAATGCAGAGTAAAACAAACTTTTTATTATAGATAAAATAATTGACAAATCGTTGCTCTTGCCTGCAATGTAAAATAAATTCGAATTCATAAATTAGTAAGTTATGATCCATTCCAATGAAGGCATCTTTTTCTGGAGTAAACGGCATAATGCGTTCTGAAATAAAAATATTTTTAACATCAAAATTTTGTTTCTGTTATAATTTACTAGTAATTTGACGAGATTCTACAAGTTTATCTGTGAAAACAACTGATTGATTTGAAATGTTGAAGCAAAAGAAACTATAAAATGATGGCAGCAAATAAACTCAAACGAAAACAGACACCGACGACGGACGCCACTGAAAAATGCACAAATATAAATTTAATGTCATTTTATTAAATAAATTCACATGGAGAGGGCTATAGCAAGAATGTTATAAATATTTAGGAGTTTTCTTATATTTTCTAATTATTGGCGGATGCGCCGATGTTTACCAAAGCATTATTTCACGAACAGCTCATTTTACGTAGCACTTTTCCTCCCTCTTTCTTGACTATATTAATAATTTCGAAGTCTGCTTTGAAGCAGACGGCTTTATTAACCTTTTTATTACCTAAATTATTAAGAAACTTGAAATGAACAATTATAAGAAAATATCTAGTAATTAACAATATTGCGTTTGTAAACAGTTAGATCAAACAAGTCACTTTTTGTTTCTAATAACGCATTTTATTATAATGATTTTATACATGGGTGACATGTATAGGATGGTGTAAATTGTACCACAACATGTCTATTTACCGGGTATGTTTTACACATTCCTTCAGGGATTTTGACTATTCGTTATATTCATCAATTATGTTAATATTTTTAAAACGATTTCAAATTTATATCTACACCTAGTCAATTTTCAGTTCTCAAGTGAAATGTCGACTTTTACATAGTTTTAAATTGGTATAGAATCAGTATAAAATTATTTAAGTATTAGAAAAGTTGTCAGTTATATTTGTTTTTATGAATAAATACGTATTTCAACAATTCTACTAGAAGTCACGGATTTATATCTGTTGTGCTGTTAAAATATCAATACCTACAACTTTGTTATGTCATAATAAATAGTTTATATTTTATACTTCTATATTTTTATATAAAACATTAAAATTTTATCTTCAACCGACACAAAACTATGACATTCTTTGACTGTCAGAAACCTCCAAGGTTGATATTTTCCTTACTAAGAAAAAAAAATGGTATCTTAGCAACAAAAATATTCACTTTTAATCCTTAAATTAAATGTGTTAATAAAGCACAAATTAATAATTAAATGGGGGATTTTGGTTGGAGCATGTTTTAGCATGTTTTATTAGAATTAAAGTGTTTTTTTGTCTCGCAATTATGCGACCGCTCAACTTCGCTACAAAAGTAACACTTTTAATCCTAATATAACAATATACTTAATATTTAGTTCTGTACATACAACTTTTTTAATTCCTGACTGTCTTTTTTTGATACTATACTGGATGTCTCATAATTAGTGTCCAATAATTTACCACTTGATTTTATTGCCAAAAATAATATTTTTTCATATAAACATTGGTCGACAAATGCTTCCTAAGGGAGCTACGCCCCCCTAAATGGGGCCTGAAAAAATTAATTTTGTAAATATATCCGAAATGGCTTGATGGAAAATGATGAATTTTGACATCGTGAACACTCAATATGAAGATCTATTGGTTGATTTTTGGAGTATGTACTTATAAAATAACTAAAGGGTGTCCTAAAAGTAACGCTGGATATGAGATGTCCGCCATGTTCATTCCTAAGACTTGGCAGCGTCGTTGCGGTTAGAAAAAATGGAGTTCTGTATGACGGATGAGCGAATGAATATTGTGAAAATTTATTACTGTGTGCAAATTACGTGGAATTTTTGGTAGAAGGAACGCCCTGGATGAAACAACTGTGAAAAAAGAGAGACAGTGTGGTGTGGATTTTATGCTGATGGGGCGATTGGTTCTTTTTTCAACAATTTCAGTTTTTTAATCGTTAATTTTATGATTTAACACTAAAACAATTTTTTTCTATGCCGTTCGATTGATTACACAGGTCAACAAGGGTCAAGAAGCAGACACACTAATATGCATTCTCGAAGGATTTTGGTGCGCTGAATCCGAATCTGGCCGCAGAATTTCTGTATCACATCAGGTTTTTGAGATATCCTAACCTAAAAGTGCAAAAAACACTGTTTTTCGTCTTATTTGAGGTTATGTAGTAATGCCATCTATTCCTTTTCAAAAAATACATATAATTTAAAAGTACAAGGCTCCCTCCTTCGAATGCCGTTGAGTTTGCTCAAATATCTTTTTTTTTTTCGTTGAGATATCACATGTTGAAATTTCTAAGTTTATCAGTTTCTTAATATGTGAAAATCTACTAAGGATTCCTTAGACGTCAAACAGTTGATTGCAGTTCAGAAACTTCATACTCGGAAACTTTCAATACATACGAACTCAAACTCACAAACTCCAAATCCCTAAACCCACAAACCCCAATCCCACAAAACCCGAACCTACAAACCCCAAGCCCACCAACTCCAAACCCACAAGCCGTATGGGTATGAAGTTTCTGAATTGCAATCGACTGCTTGATGTCTAAGGGATCCTTAGTAGATTTTCGCATATTAAGAAATGGAGAAGCTTAAAAATTTCAACATGTGATATCTCAACGAAAAAAAAAAAGATATTTGAGCAAACTCAACGGCATTCGAAGGAGGGAGCCTTGTACTTTTAGGTTCAATGCATTAGTTTTTTGAAAAAGAATAGATGGCATTACTACATAACCTCAAATATGACGAAAAACAGTGTTTTTTGCACTTTTATGTTAGGATATCTCAAAAACCTGACGTGATAGAGCAATTCTACTGCCAGATTCGGATTAAGCGCACCTAAATCCTTCGGAAATATTTATTCAAGTTTCTGCTTCCAAAAAAGTTAAATTTTGTTGGTGTGATTATTTAAAATAATAAAAAGTTGGTTTCAAAATTTTGTTTTACGACAAACATAAAAATCACGCTATTCGCTATTTCTCTGAAAATATAGTTAACATTTTTTTTAGAGTAGATTGAAAAAAAATATATTTAAAATTCATTCATTTTTGTGCTTGTTATGATTTTTTAAATATCTGAAATCATCCCATAACTTCTAGCCACCCTAACTCTGTTAATTTTAATAGTACAAGAAAAAGTCAAGAGGCCATTTTTATGTAGAATTGTATGCTTTACAACTTTTTTTTTCTAGCCCTTACCCCTTTTGACTAACATTGCGATTTAAAGGCCCATTTAATTGGCGAAAATCTGTACCAAGCCATACGATACGTAACAAAAAAGTTCCCCGATACATATTTTATTTAGTCCCGCTAAGAGACCGTGCGATTTTTTTGTGTATTTCTGTCCGCAGTTATAGAACAGAGTATAGAAACCGAGGAACAGAACAACAAATCGTCGGCCGACCTGAGGATACGAAAAACGCAGCATTCGGCGCTATCCAGGAAATTCGTGGAGGTGATGACCGAGTACAACCGGACGCAGACGGACTACAGGGAGCGGTGTCTGGCGAGGATAAAGCGGCAGTTGGAAATTAGTAAGTTTCCCTTTCCGCGGGCGGCCGTCCCGATTAGAAATCGGCGGGAGGGGGCGCGGGGGCGGTCGGGAACGGTAAGGGTTGCTAATGGGCGGTCGGATTACTCTTTGTAGCCGCTCGAATATTAAAATGTTTTTGTTCTTGACAGGTGGTTGCGTAGGTAATGGGATGTAAGGGTCGATGTTCGGGGAGCTGTGGGGAGGTTCATTTTAATTAAGGAGGACGCGGTGATTGGAGTTCGTCTGCGTGTTTTGTGGGTAGTGAGGGGTTAAAAAAAATAACGGGAAATTTTGTTTTGCGGGATGCTAGGTGTGTCTTAATTTAACTGCCGAATGTCTGCAGGTTGTTCCTTGATAAAAATTAAGGAAAAGGTCAAATGTCAGTTCTGACTCCTTGACCTATGACCTGTTAACAGTGATTTTTGTTAAATAAACTCTTTTATAAAAAATTAAAGGAGCAGGTTTATTGCTCCTTGAACATCTATTAATGATTAAGGTGATAAAAATTTTGTTTGCGTTATATTTCTCTCAATTTCGCGTTAAATACTCATCAAATATTGGGAAAAAAACAAAAATTATAAAAAAATTCAAAATTAAAAAAAAATAAATTTGAAAATAATCAAACCTCATTTTTTTGCGTAGTTTTGAAAAAAACTCTTAAAAACTTGAAAACTGGAAAAAAGGATCAATAAATAATAAAATGCAAAATACAAAGATTCAACTTAAATTAATGCAATTAACTTTAACTCGATGAAATACGGCAGGCGAAGAAAACAAATCGCATCAAAACTGGACGGAAAATGATTAAAAAAATTTCTGAATATTGGGTAATTAAAAAAAATTCAAATCTCCAATATTTTTTTAAATTAAAAATTTTTTTTTCGACATTAGAAATATTCAATGTGAATTTTTAAAGAAAGATAACAAAAAAAATTTTGAAAAATTTTTTTTTTAAAATTGTTTTTTTTTATATTGATTTTTTTTTCGATATTTGATGGCTTTTTAACGCGAAATTGTGAGAACGCAAAAATGTTTTTGTTATCTTAATCATCATTAATTGATGTTTAAGGAGCAATAAACCTGCTCCTTTAATTTTTTATAAAACTGTGACGATTCGGCAAATAAAAGGAAAACGGTTCGGCCGATCGATTTCAAAATTTACAGGCCTCATGGGTATTGATCTAAAGAAACCTACGAACATTGGTACTTTTCGCAATATTTGCAAAGTAGTCGTTGATTTTCCAAAACAACAGAAAAAGTGTTTTCTTTTGTAATTTTTCAACTTAATACCGAGTATACAAAAAAATTCCCAAACATACGAAAAGGCCCTTGAAGAGGGTTGATTCATGTTGACAAAACTCACCTTCCTTTCTCTGTAGGATCATTACTTCAGGAGATATCGATGATCAAAGGAAAAGGTGACTTCACTCAATAGCCGTTATTTCAATGGGAAATAATCGTGCAGAAAATAAAAAAAGACCAAATTGATGCTGAGCTATCGAGCTAAATGGCCCTGGTATTGATTAAACAAAAAAAAATCTGAGCCTATAGACAGTTTTGAAAAAAAAAAATGTAAAATTTTTAAGAGATATTTAATTTTTTATTTAGTAAATCTCGGGTTGAAATAATGTTAATTTCGTTAATACAATAGCTTCAATGCTCATGAATTTTCGCGCTACCTTAATGAAAAAAAAATCATCTCGATACGTTCATTATTAACGCGTAGCGCGCATGCTCCGCCTCGCTCTTCCCACTCGTTCGCTAGACCGAGTAATAGAACGCATCGCCGCTATCTTCTTTTTTGCAATTAAATAGTTGAATTCACCTTAATGTTAATGTAGGACATGAAAATATCGCTCTTAATGTATACTCTAGCCAAATTTCGGCTCTTAATATTAATAATTAAGGTCACTGCGATTAAATAAAAAAAATATCTCAGCTTCTAATCAACTTAAAGCAACGATTTTTTTTTAAATTCGAAGAAAAATAGTACTACCTAAACTATAGAGGTTACTATTTTATTTTATAATTTCCTATCTTAACAATTTAATAAATATTAACATTTTTTCAGTCATTTTTAAACAAATTAAATTTGAAAAATTAAATTCAACTATTTAATTAGGTACAAAAACAACTAATGATCGAAACTCACAACAACTGTGAGCTTGAGAAAAGTGAATTGAAAATACCATCTTAGATAACAAATGCCGCCAACGCCAAACCAATTAAGTTTTCGGGCTGAAATTTTTACCACTTATTAAGGGTGCAAAAAGCCTAAAAAATCCTGAATTACAAGTGTTTGCGATGAAAATTGTATTAATTATTAGCAATTGAAAAATGCGGACATTTTCGACCATTTTTGAGCTCTTGCGCATAAACAAATTATCGGATTTTAATCGGACTTGTCTTATTTTAGAGATTTATTTAATACCTACCTTTTTTGTATAAACCTTTTTTCTCTATGAATAGCAGTTTTTTTATGCGAGTCAAAAAACCACCTTTTCATAACTTTGACCATTGTTTTAACAAAGTTTCCCAACTAATCTCGAGTTGATTTTTTGATATTTTGTTTATAACATGTTTCTGAACAATATTCCGCAGAGAAAATTCTAATAGTATTTTTTTCCCGAAAAAAAAGCTATAATGACTGGCCTACAAAGGAAAAAAATTTAAAAACATTCTTTCTAAAATTATTCAAAATTCAAAATTTCACTATTTTTCCTATTTTTCAAGTTTATTTTTTACATATCTCGAAAACTATTATAGTTACAGAAATGAGCTTGTGTTTGTTTTAAAGAGGATACTTGGGGCTATGAAAAATATAAATATTCCGAAAAATAATTTTGAAAAATGAAAAATTAGCAGAATTTTGAATTTTTAAAAATCGTCAAAATCGGCTATCAACATTAAATTTTTGGCCCAATTTTTTTTTTTATAAAATACATTCAAATAATCTTAAAAGGTCCTGAAATTTTCAGAGTTGCGGTTTTTTTCCAAAAATATGAATATTTAAATTTTGGCAAAAAAAAATTAATTGTTAAGTAAAGTTAAGAAAACATAGTTTTGTAATTTTGAGCAGAAAAAAGTTCATTTTATGACATAAGAACATAAAAACAGAAACATAATTAGATAATGACTTCAAAATGCCGTTTGATTTTTAATTTTAGTCTTGATTTTTTTTATTCTTTGAAATATATTTCTTGGTCACGAATATTTTTAGAAAATCACTCTTCGTAAAAAGTTTATTTTTTTTTCTCTTGGACAATATTGAAGCTCGCCCCCTTCTTGTCCCAGATTCTACAATAATCTTTTCTTTCTATTGAAAAAATGCTACACTTTTCTGTACATGATGATCGAAACTAAATGATTTTGTGTCATTTCACCACCACAGCGGGTAGAACAACCACCAACGAGGAGCTTGAGGAGATGCTGGAACAGGGCAACCCAGCTGTGTTCACACAAGGTGTAAGTCGTCGCCGCCTCTTTCTCCCGGTCTATATCGCTAATTCCCGTCTCTCCATTTGCAGATAATAATGGAAACGCAACAAGCCAGGCAGACCCTGGCCGACATCGAGGCCAGGCATGCTGATATCATCAAGTTAGAAAATTCAATTAGAGAATTACATGACATGTTTATGGACATGGCGATGTTGGTGGAGAATCAGGTAGGTAATAATTTATTGTCCGCATGTAGGTCGCCGGAATTTATGCAACCTATATCGATGTCGCGCCTCCCCGTTATATGCGATTTTAATGCATATCGACTCGTCTGCGTTTGATGTCGCCCTGCGTTTTTCTCATGGCTGAAAGATTTATTACCCCGATCGATTTGGTTTGCTAATAGCTGGGAATTGTGAATATACAATGTAGATATGCAAAAAAATATATACAGTGTCTCAAAAGTGACGTCCGAACTTCTGGGTTCTGATTAAGGGGACAAAAACAAATCGAAAATCAAGACTGGAAAATTTTCAGCTGCCATTGCAGGATGTCATTCTGTTAGCAGTTACACTAAATTATCAGTTTCAACATGATGGAGCTCCATCACATGATTTACGAGTATAAAAAAATTATCTGAATCAAAACTTCTCAGACAGATGGATCGGAAGAGGTGGACCATGGCCTCGTAGATCACCAGGTCTGAATCCCCTTCATTCGGATTATTTAAAAGCCCGTATGCAGGCTGCTGTCGCGTTAATAGACCAAGAGATGTTGCAAAGAATTCATGCTTCAATGTTGAATAGTGATAATCTTTGTCTTGAAGTAGAAAGCAACTTATTTGAATAGTTTTTGTAAATACTTACCTACTATTGGTTATAAATTATTTGTCTTGGTCCCCATAAGCACAGACCTTAGTTTTGAGACATAAAAATGGATTTTATTTTTTTTAGTTTTTTGAATAATGTTTTCAATAACTCGACAAAGAAAAACAATCGGAAAATTTTCCACTTTTAATTTTCAATTCCTTTTTGTCTCCTTATTCAAATCCCAGAAGGACACACACTTCTTATTTGTGGAAGGGCGAAATGGGCGGTGACTATTAGACGCCTTCATTATAGCCATCTTTCTCTATCGCACGGATTTCTATGACTTACTTTATCGCTCTCACGTAACGGCCGATGAACCATGGGGACTTTCCGACCCTGTATACGTATTTAGTATGTGTATATTCGAATAAACCAGTACTATAAGTACTATACCATAACTACTATATTATAATAAGAAAATAAATGATTATTTAATACGAATGCACATTTAAAATGTTTCTACTCTCAATGATATTTATTTCATTTTATTTTTGAAAGAAGGGGTATTTTTCAAGGGTTGAAAAGTTGCAATCGATAAAAAAGATTTTTTAATCAAGAA
The DNA here is from genome assembly GCF_000390285.2 of Anoplophora glabripennis. Taxonomy (NCBI): domain Eukaryota; kingdom Metazoa; phylum Arthropoda; class Insecta; order Coleoptera; family Cerambycidae; genus Anoplophora; species Anoplophora glabripennis. The sequence goes on along the minus strand of NW_019416352.1, from coordinate 1,332,774 downwards.
ATCAATTTTAATTTGATAAAAATGCATGATTAAAACGTTTCAAGTTGAAAAAAAAATTTTGTATACTATTTTCATCCAATGGGGTGTTTTTTTTTAAAGGTTCTTCCGGGATAAAAATTTGGGATACATTAAGTTTCATGTTAGATAGCACATGAAATTACTCATACTGCACAAATAAAAAAGATTTGATTACATAAAATGCTTAAATTTGTATTTTTTCTTTTTTTCCAATAAGGGGTGGTTTTCACCCCTTAAGAACAAAAAGCACACCTATGGCATATATAAGTTTTGAAGTGGGGGGGTAAGATGAGCCTAATTCTAAATTTTGAGAAAAATCGATGCAGTTATAAAAAATTCGGAGGTATTACTATATTTTCAGCTACAGTAACTGGGCTATTACTTTTAAAACAAATATTAACAGTAATATTTCATGTTCTGAAGGTTATAAAATAGCAGTTGATACCAGCGTCGGACTGTTATGTTTAGTGGCCCTTGCTAAATTCCGCGAGATACCGAAAAGAAATAAAAGTCAAGAACAACAAGCTTTATTGCGTTTTAACGCAACATTCGTTGGAATTTCTCTTAAAGAAGGCGTACAATTAGGAATTTAAAAATGTAGTTTTAATTTGGTGAACATACAAGATAATAGATTATTTTATCATTAAAATGCCATAATATGCCTTCAAATCTCGAATTAGTCGTACTTAAGCACTAACTAAGAAAAGACAAATAACTTTTATTATAACTGATAAAACTTTACCGAAAAACGGTAAACTATCACTTCTCTGTAACTCAAAAAAACAATATTCAAAGTATATTTTAATTTGAGCTTTAGAAGCAAACTAACAAGGTGGGTTTAGAAAAAAATATATTTTCTTATAAGTAGAGTTCGGGACCCGGTCGGATGATCATAGCCGTCGCGTCGACCTTTCGCTACAGCGCATCGTACGAAACCGTTAATAACGGCAGTTATTGGCTTCGCGTTTGCTTCATGCTTCATGTATACGTGTATATTCTAATAATGTCGAACGCGCCAAAGGGTAAAAAACGACCTTTCGATGATAAAGTACAGAAATTTATTTATTTTTATTTATACCTAAGTACCTGTTTATTTATTTGTTTACGAGGAACACGCCTATGACTAGCCGACGAAAACCCCGAACTCTACTTATAAGTAGATTTTTGTGTATTTTTACGTCATCTGAGCACATATTTGACGCTTCTGAATCTTTTGATTCCAGAACAACTTGCTCCTGGTCATCTTAAACAAACTTCAAATATCCATTTTCCTTTAAAGGGAGACGGTCTGATGATTTGTTTATTAACATAATTTCTAAAGGTTTTTTTATTTTTCTCCGCACAGTTTTCCGGAAATTTTAGATTTTTTAGATATCCCCTTTCCCTCACTTCCAGAAATCGCGGGTGAGCTGCCCAGACCAGTCCGACTATGATTGATTACCTAACTTTTATTTAATCTGTTATTTCTTTAACCACAAAAGTTAATTTGCAACAAGTCGTTCCGATTCTAGTAGTTGTATATATATTAATATTAATAATTTTACCGTGAATTATGTTCTTGAAAAGTATACAAATACAATACAAAGCCACCGAAAGCATAATGTATTTGCACAAAACTTCAGCTTCTGTGAAACCAGAAAAACGAACTTACCACTTCCGCCACATAAATGTACACAACTATATCTATAATTTGTTTTTCATTTGTGAAGTTGCAATTAATATTTTTATTTTTGTAGATCTTAAAAAGACAAAATACATATAGGTACTGAAACTATAAATTTCTACTATAAAAACAAAACATCTTTGTTCGAGTTCATTGTTATGTGGGTATATGTAAAAGAGGATCTTTACGTTTTTATTCAATTCTAGTAACATCAATATATTCATGAATTCTCACAAAATTCTAGTCTATTGGGGGCAATGAGATGTAAGTCATCAAGGTGAAAGATAATGGCTATGAAAACAGAGCGCCGTCAAATGCAGACTTTGTTACTAATCGATTTGTTCAATAGTATATTATGTAAATTCTCAAGCGATATTTTTTAAACATTATTTTCTCTACGATATGCAGAGTGTCTATGAAAAAAACCTTCAGGTAGTCTCCTTGTTTTCGAACGTTTATCGTTAAACTTAATAAGTAAATTCATTGAAACCGTATACATTTCAATCAAAATATAGGAATAAAAATTATAATGATTTTTCTCATTCCTTCTAAGAATGGATAGTATACAAAAAGTAAAAATCAAATGCCTCTGAAATTAATATTAATTTGAAATTTGAAAAATTAAAAAAAATTGTTTATGGAGCTACTTACAGGTACTTTATCGAATCGATTAGTAGTTACAATTTAACCAATTTCATTTGAAATTTGAAATGAAATTTGAAAAAAAAACGAAAATCATTTATATATAACCTGATATTTATTTTTGCCATCATACTATTCGCTAGCATTTGAAATGATATTGGTTAAGACATTCTTTTATATTTATTTATTGAATTTTTAAAATATGTACTATACCACTTTGATTTTATCTTGGATTGTTTTTTAAATAGAAATATACACTCGTCTATTTTTATCTTGTGCATAAATTGTATTTCTTTACATCCAGTAATTTTTTAAGAACTAAATTGCATGTTCTCAAAACAATTTAAGAGAAAATAATTAAGATACTGGAAATCGTGCAATTACTTCTAAATTAAATCCCAGCGGGGCTACAATTGCATGATAACCGTTTTAATCTAATTTTCATGTTCTTTTAAAAAAGTATATTTAACTGTGTTACTTACTTTAACTAATTTATTAACATTATATAGTTCACTACAAATGAATTGAAATGTGAAATTATAATAAGTTTTTAAATCAAAATATTAATAATTGATTATTTTGTTATTTTTCAAATCATGTAATGAGCTATGTATACCTATATGTAATTCTTGTTTTTATATGCAGTTCCTTTATAAATGAAAAATTAGATACTCTTGCGCTGAAAATCATTTTGCATTTTAACTGGTTAAATTTCACTTTTTCATACCTTTTCTCTATTCGGGATGTAATTTAAGTAAAAACATTTCAGGAGATGAACCCTTAGATCATTTTAAGAAGAAAAGTTCGTATAAATTTATGTCCAAAACTGTTGCTCTCAAGACAGTTTTAGAAAAATTTAACATTTTCAAATATCTTTGAAGATACGAGGATCGTTCAATAAGTCCTTCCAAAAAGATAAAAACAAATTATTTTAGGTAGATTTTTTTTTATTTCTCAACATACATGATCTCCTATTAACTCTATACACTTTTCCAAGCATTTCTCCAACTTTTTTAAGCCATCTAAAAAGTAAGATTTGGGAAGGTCCTTCAGTTCTGACTTGTCAACTGTTGTGCTTCTTTATCTATCTTGTGGGAACATTGTTGGTGGTACTCTCTCAATTCGGTGACTACATTTCCTATGCTACGAGCGCCATCTCTTGAATTTTCTAAGGACTTATTGAACGATCCTCGTATTTTACATAGACTGATGAAAGTTGGACTTGGAAAATTTCTGTACATCTTTTTCTTTGAAACAAAATTAGGAGTCAAACGTGTCAATCGAATTTCCAAAATGCTCAATAATATTGAAATTCTGGGCTCATGTTAACCAAAATGTACCTTTTAAAACATAAGTCCAGAAGAACTTTTCTTTTTAAAATTGTCTCCTCCGAAATATTTTCAAATATGTACTTAAGTTACATCGGATATATCATTTCTTACTTTTTAAGTGTTACTAACAATCTTAGCATCTTCTGTTTAATATAATAATTTGACAGTATACACGTATACACGTATTAACATTTACCAACTCCATTAGAAAAGATATTGTTAAGAACATTCATATCGAATAAAAAAAATATCAGGGTGAAATAAAGGAGCTGCAATTACTTTTGACTAACGTAACCTTGTCGTTCTGGCATGCAGTGCTTAAGTCCACCCTTAGGGTATCTAACCTTCTTCCACCCGCTGGGTATTTTAGGGCGAAATGATAGATCGTATCGAGTACCACGTAGAGCATGCCGTGGATTACGTTCAAACGGCAACCCAAGATACCAAGAAAGCTTTAAGATATCAAAGTCGTGCCCGACGGGTGAGTCCATTCCCTTAGTTTATAGGTTATTAGATGTAAAGAGCGCTTTTAATTTTGTTCTGTTGTTATTTCTCTACCCTCGCCCTCTTCCTTACCGTACCCATTACATTTATGGTATCTATTTTGGTTTTCGCTTTGCACCCGTCTAACTGTAACTTACGACTAACTACTCTGTGTGCCTTTGTCACTATCTGTTTTTAATGGTTTACTAAATGTTTGTACATATAACTGTTGGTTGCGCTGTTTTTCTTGGTGTACTCTCCCCGTCGCCTACTTCCCGTCCTTTCCCTTCCTCACACCCATCACGACATAGGGAGAGCTCGTGGACAGGGTGGAGTATCACGTGACAACCGCACAGGATCATGTGAAGGGAGGACATATGAACCTCAGCCAAGCGCAAAAGTATCAGTCGAAAGCTAGAAAGGTAGGTGGTGTTCTGCTGCAAGTCCCTTGTCTCCTTCGCAGTTTTTCCCTAGAAAGCCTAGGCGCTGTCACTTCACTTATTTTGTTTTTTAAGTGGCAAATGCTATTATATATCTCTAATATGATTTAGTCGCTTGATGATAGCAAAGTTTTATGTTCTCGATATGTATGTACGAGGGGTCCTAGAAAATTTGTCTTGCTGATAATGAAACAAATGGTTTATTTATGATTTTTTCGATCATATTCTTTTTCAGTTTTACTTTAGTGTGATGGAGCTTCATCCTCCTGTACTACAACTATTCATTCGTGAATATTTTTAGAACTATTCTGCTCTTTTGTTAAAAATGTTAACACTGTCATTTTTTTGTTGTTGTAAAACGCTTCATAAACCACAAAATAATGGACGGATTAAAATCAAACACCCAAACAGAAAAAGACTGTCAAATATTGAACCCTACTACACCTCTTCCAGATTTATTTCAGAAAGCATCAGTTAATTGTATTCAACATACAATTTTTTGTCTCATGGTTAGGCAGACATTTTTTTTAGTAGATCTTGTACTTCGGAATGTATGTAGTTTATGTTTGTAATATTTATACAGGGTGTTTCTTTAAAGATAACCAGCTTAATGAAAGATTTCTGAGGTCAATATAGAATGATGAAATTTCGCTTATTTGTCAAAGTTAAAATAATCGAATTTCGACAATATTTCAAAAATAATGTCGACAAATAAACTTTAAACAGTATTGCATATACTCTGAAACAAGATACAAATTAATTTTAGATTTATTATCATTTCGAACCTGTTGAAAAAACCAGTCAAGAACGATTTGGCGCCCTAGCGGAGCGAGAGCTGGCAATAGAGTCCGAGACTGGTAAATTATACTTAACTGCTGCGTGGTGTATATTTTATCTGCTCTCACAGTTCTTTATCGTTCATGAAATAAAGAATAGATTTTATTTTTTAACATTTCTTAATCAATTCATTTTGACATTATTTGAAATCTTGCAATGTCGCCGTGGTTGTTTGGATTTTGTCGTTTCTAAGGTGTTTATAAACAAAGCTACATAAAAGTTGCAATTTTGCTGGTTTTGAAACATTATTTCTAAATGAGTGATTTTCAAATAGAAAGTGCAGCAAATACTATCTGCGATTTATTGCCCGAGAAGTGGAAAGTGCGCTACGGACGAGCATATAGAAATTTCAAAGAATGGTGCCAGAACATAAACATTGGTGTTTCTGAAATGTCACTGCTAGCGTATTTCATGGAGAAGTCAAGAACTTGAAAGTCACCGGTGAGTTTGTGGAGTGAATACTTAATGATTAAGTCAACTATTTTCATAGAGAAGAACAAGGATATATCAAAATACCCCAAGCTGAGAGCATTTTTGAAACGTAAGAATGACTGCGATACACCTAAAAAGTCGAATGTTTTTACCAAGAGAACAAGTCAACGATTTTCTCGTTCAGCCACCTGATAACACATATTTGCTAATGAAGGTAGTGACGATCTTAGTCATTGCAGGAGCATGCCGTTTTGATGAGTTATGCAAACTTTGGACGTCAATTTCAAAAATTTCGATAACATTATTGTAGTACAGTTCTAGATTCTAAAAATGGTATGTCATTGTACGTTTACAATTACGTCTGGGTTTCTCACCTAGAAATTCTCAAGAAATATATCAGGTTTGGATTGGAAATTAAAACTGAAATTTCACGCTTTTTTGAGCTCTACCAAGTAGGTAGATGTTACAACCAATCTGTCGGCAAGAATACCCTTTATGTGATTCCTAATAATATTGCACAGTTTTTGAAACTAGAACATCCTGAAACATATACAGGCCATTCATTCCGAAGAACATCGGCAACGTTAATGGCTAAGATGGGAGTTGATGCAATCAAGAGACATGGTGGGTGGAAATCAGCCACAATTGCAGAAAGTTATGTTGCTGACAGTTTAAGTAACAAAAATGAAATGGCCAAAAGGATTCTTTACAATGATACTTCAACTCCAGGTTCTAGTAGTACGAGTACATCGCATCATGCTGTTTTAATGGATCAGTCAGATAATATTGAGCCTCCAGTGACTGAAATGGAGCGGTCAAATCATTTTGAGAAAAATGTGACAATTAGTAAACGCGAGGGGAAAAATTATAGGTTTTATAAATGTTTCTAAATGCAATATGTGTACAATTACTATGAATATTCATTCATAATAATATAATTAATAAAATGTAATGTTCATCAAATATTTCTATTTATTTGTTCATAAAATTTCTAACTCGAGATCGCTTTTTTGCTTAGGGAGGTAGGTTACCTCATTTACCTCCCGTTGTCCATAGCAACTTCCACTTCTACGGTAAAATCCATTTACCTCCTTAAAAACAACGTTTTAATAGTCTATTTACTATAGTGGGAGCAGATAAAAGTTATTTGATTGTCTGCTACATATTTTTCGTAGCTTAAATCGCTTTTGGAATAGTTTGCTTTGGGTCACCCCCTATTTGCAATTGTCAGAAAAAAATGTGATTTTGTTTTACCATGAAAGTGAATGGGTTTGTTGGCTGTCAAATAGTATATCATTTTTACTCAAGATATGTCAAGTGTTCGCTATTTTTGACCAATGAGCACAAAGTGAATACATTTTTTGATATTGTCACCTTAAAAAATCAACCATTTGGCTCACTGTCAGTTACCCTATTTTGACATCAAGAATCTGTTATTAAGCTTTATCCCAATGTTAATAATATACCCTGTAAATTTAAAATTTGCTAATTGTGAGCTTATTTTATATCTCAATGTAAGTACTACATTTAAAAAAAATATATATTCTAATTCTTTGTTTATTTAAGATTAAATTAACAAATACTATTACTTAAAGCAGTATTCATAATAATTATTTCTGACATATCATTATCTCTAGTTACAACTATGTTATAGCATTTGTCACGTTTTTAAGTACTACACGTTTGATTTTTGACGTTTTTTAAAGGGTTGGTATTTTTTTATTTTTATAAACATTTACTGGAATGTGTTCCTTAACACCAAATAATAACTTGTATGAACATGCACATACACATATAATCTTCAATTTAAATAAATTGAGTTACTTATCAAACCTTGTACGCTACATCTGCGGACAATAAAAAGTTTCCAATATGCTTGTGACAACCTCCTTATTAGACTTGTTCTTTAACCCCTTTGAACGTTTTAGGTCGGAAACTTGTTTTTGTCCATGATTGTACATAATCAACACTATAAAATTGAAAAACCACCAAATCGAGGTATATTTTGAATAAATGGTTTTATGTTTGCTTAAGAAACCCGTTCCAGTCAATGAGAATGTTTGTTTTATTTTCTTTGTTTTATTTTTTCTAATTTTCTTTTTCCAGAAAAAGATCCTCATCATAATCTGCCTCATAGTAGCTCTCATCATATTAATTATTATATTAGCAGTTACATTGTAAGTTTTTCGAGGCCATCGCCGACTAGTGAGCATGCTAAAAAAACGGGTGTAGCTGGAATTTCTAACACATTTACAAAAAGAACATTCTTCAAATGTTGCAATATAGCATTAATGACTGTACATTTCTAGTGTTGACCCCTATGGTAGCTCCTGTGGACTTGTATTTCAATAATTTATCTTAGAATTCTAGTTGTGAACTGTTATGTTGTATTCGGCGCTTTGATCGCTAATGGAGGGGACCTATGGAAGTGATTTAACTACTGTTTAGTAGTTAAGAGTTTTATCCTCTGTTAAGATGCTCTGTCTAACTAAAGTAACAGTTAATATCGCAAAATGTATAAAAAAAAAGTTGAACCCTTCTTCGTAGAAGATTTAAAGTATATACAGATAAGCTTAGGTATTAAACGACATACATATATTATCAGTCTAAGCAATACAAGAAAATTGTAAATATCTGTTATTCGAATTTTACACGAACAGTCTCTGGGGATGTATATTTTGTTTGTTTGGGAAACGCATACTGTGATTTTAGTACTTTACTAAATTTGAATAACAAATATTGAACATTTTTTATTGTTTAGCATTGTATTGAATATTTGGAAGTTTTCTCTAAGAGTACTCCTAGTTCTAATGCCAAACAATTGTTTTTCCCCAAAATAGCAGACCCTGCGTAAAAATATCGCAGAGACCGAGTAATTATTATATGGAAAGAGGATTAGTAGCAGGTAGCATAACAATCTTGTATGTACGTCAAAATAGATTAAAAAATAAGAAATATATCAGACAAGAATAAAAGCTATATGTGCCTAATTTGAGGAAAGTTTTAGACCGAACAGTATAACATTTTTTTAGCGATTAAGTTTTAACCCTGACCTGACGAACTTTTGACTGAAACAGCGTAGACGTGTTTAAAATGTAATTTTGACCTGAAACAATCAAACAAGATATAAGATATCTTATTTGAATTTGAAAATGATCGCTTACTATTGAATTTGAGATGCTAAAAAAATGATTTACTACCTATCCAATATGCATGAGCTTACTAACACTGATGGGAAACGAGTTATAGGGGTGACCTTATGACTTGGATCAACCGATATTTTTTTCTGTAAGTTATTTTCTGTTTACTCAAAAAAATATTTAATTTTATTAACAGATTTGTACTAAAATTAGTTTTCAGAATTTGTTTATTTTTCTCCTACCTCTAAAAATGGTTATATTTTTAATATTTGTCATGTTTTTTTTTTAGTACACATCTGGTTTTAACGCTTTTTTAATTATTTATTTTTACATGGACTGGAATGTATTGCTTAACATCACACAATAAAACTTATTAATGTGATGGATTAAAACCTTTATTTGGGTAAATATTAACAATTCAATACTAGAAGTGGTTGTACAGTCCATACGATATTTGTTGAGAGAATTCCAAGAAGACTCCTGCATCACTTTTTTGGAATTAACCACATTCGACAACCAAGGTAGAGCTTGCAGTACATATAGTCCAGGCGATAGAGCCGTAAAAGAAGTCATCTATTTTGTTGTACAGAAAAATCCCAAATATTACGTAGAATAAGAATCCGAGCGTGCCTATTCCAAAAAACCATTGCTAAATTCAGGGGAACCACAAACATACAAAAAGAACAAAAAATGACCCGTTTTTCGACATATTTTTCCCAGTAACATTGAAAGGAAGCACTAAATAAAAAAAATCAATCTTTATTTTTTGTTTATTTGACGATTTTCTATAAAATTACAACTGTGAAAAAAAAGTTCAATTTTGCATTAACAGTGGGCGAAAAATAGTAGGAAATCAATTTTTAAAATAAGTAAATATTTATAAATATTGATGAAATTTTGTGAACAAAAAGTAAAACATATCATGTCAATTCTACCTTAAAAATTTTGCACGAACGATCGCGTGATTTTCGATTGACAGGATTGTTAAATAAGAAAAATTCAAAAAGGTTATCGCTTACCGTGGTTAAATTAAGGTTTAGAAAGGACATACAATTTTTTAGAGATACTTGTTATAATAAACAATGATCGATACTAAAAATATGTATTTTTATACTTTTATAACCATTTAGAATTTTTTTTAATTTTTCAACATTTTACTCTATAAAAAATTATTTATTGCCTACGAAATTTTCTATGCAATCAATTGCAAATTGCCTCGGCAATAAATAATTGTTTATAGAGTAAAATGTTGAAAAATTAAAAAAAAATCTAAATGTTTATAAAAATGTAAAAATAGGTATATTTAGTATTGATCATTGTTTATTGTGACAACAAGTATCTCTAAAAAAATCTTCTAAACCTTACAATATTTTAAATTTCCTTAATTGACTCCTGTCAATCAAAAACCACGCGATCGATCGTTGCGAAATTTTTAGGGTAGAACTGACATATGTTTTACTATTTGTTCACTAAGTTTCATCAATATTTATAAATATTTACTTATTTTATAAATTGCTCCAAATATACATGATTTTCTACTATTTTTCGCCCACTGTTAATGTAAAATTCAACTTTTTTGATTCGTAGTTGTAATTTTATATAAAATCGTCAAATGAACAAAAAATAAAGAATGACTTTTTTTATTTAGGGCTTACTTTAAGTGATACAGGGAAAAATATGTCGAAAAACGGGTCATTTTTCTTTCTTTTTGTACGTTTGTTGTTCCCCTGAATTTAGCAGTGGTTTTTGTGGAATAGTCAAACTCGGATTCTTATTCTACATAATATTTGGGATTTTTCTGTACAGCAAAGTAGATGACTGCAAATACAAATGGCTCGAATGCTCTATCGCCTGGGATAATACTATGTTCCGCAGTTACAAAGGCATGTTTCTTCGTAAGTGTATCATCCTGTGCATTTTCAGTATAATTATTAAAATAAATGAATGGAGGTGAAAAATAAAATTATTCCCAGTCGAAGAGCATCATGTTTAACGATATAATTATGTATAATTATGTCTAGACATTTTTTCCAAATGAAATTAAAATACAATTAAAAAAAACGAGTACTCCACTGTACTGAAAAAAACTAAAACACATTTTAGTCCTAAAAATCTACTTTATATACAGGGTGTTGCATAAATGTGTACAAAAAAATTTAGGACTGCATTCCTTGGAAAATTTTAAGGGGGTCTTTCATAAAAAAAATTAATTGGAGCTTCCCCTAAAATGTTGCACTGCATAAAAGGTGTAAACTGGTTTTTTGAATTTTACTCAAAAGCGGTTGAATAAGCAAACGAAATTTGGAATAATGTATATTTACCTTATATATATTTTCATATTCTGAAAATAACGTGGAAAAGGTCAAGGCACGCCCTTGCGTCGGTAAATTGTTACAGTGGTTCCGATAACAGAACTTTATTGGCTTATTTTGTTCTTGGAATTCTATTTTGACAAATATTGTACAGACTTGCATAATTGGTTAAGAAATGTATCCCAGTCAACGAATGGTATTTGGTTTATTTTTTTAATTTGTTTTTTTTTATTTTATTTTTTCAGAAAATGATCCTCATCATAATTTGCCTCGTAGTAGCTCTTATCTTATTAATTATTATATTATCAGTTACCCTTACGGGGGCTTAACTGGAATTTTAAAAAGTAATACGAAAAGAGCTTTCTCCAAACGAATAATTAATGAATGTACGTTTCTGTTGTTGATCCCAAACGTCGCTCCTGTGGACTTGTATTTCAATAATTTATAGTAGAAGTCGAATTGTGAACTGTACTGATTTACCGTGACCCTTTGATCGCCAGTAGAAAGGTCTTTTTGGAGTGATTTAATTACTATTTAGTACTGTCTAATTCTGTCTTATTAAAGTAACAATTAATATTGGAAAATGTATAAAAAATTGTGCCTATTTTACCTACATAGAACAAGATTCAAAGTGTGTACAAATAAGCTTAGTAATTAAACAACATATTAATATCAGTCTGAGCAATACAAAAAAATTGGAGATATATGTTATTTGAATTGGAACATATAGATTTTTAATTTAAGAAATCTCATGCTGTGATTTTGCTACATGGTGAAATTTGGATAACAAATATTGAAAATTTGTTTTTGTTTAGACAAGAATATTGAATCTTTAAAAAAATTCTCTAAGAGTACTCTTAGTTCTAATGTTAAAAATATTGTATTTCCCATAAAAGCTAATAGTTGATCCACTTTGTGGAAAAAGATTTCAGGGTAATTGCTATTAAGTTTTTCGAGACGGAACAAATAGTAGCAAAAATATTTTGGATTATATAATAATTACATTTGTACGTCAAATTGGATTTAGAAATAAAAAATAAATTCTTGAATTATCAAAGTAAAGAAGCTATATCTATATCTGAATACGAGGAAATTTTTAAGCTAAACAAAATATCAATACAAAATTTTTTAGCAATAAAACGTAATTTGTTATTCAATTTTGCTTAAGTGGTGGTCTTCTATAGCTTGTAAATATGATAGTTTTGCAATATGCAATATGTAGGCTTGGAAAATGTAGAGTAGATGATCCTCTTTAGTTTAAATGACTATATAGGTAATCAATACGAGGCTTAAGTAATCTTTTAATTATTTAAAATACGAAGAAACTGCCGTTTCGTATTTAGTTACTTTTTGCTTTGTTAAGTTGTGGTAATCTTAACGAATTTCTTGCCCTAGCTTTTTTCTGTCTAAATATTGAAATATTGGAATTGAAATTGCTACTTGTTGCGCCATTTGTGTGAATAAGGCTTAAGAAAATTAAAATATATTTAAACGAGAATGACAATATCGTTACTCAAGCCTCGTGTTGCGTTGTTATACACACAGTTGCACTATATAAAACTGTGATTTCTTCTTCAGTAAGTAAGTATAGTGTGATAATTCATATTGCATCACAACATCCTTTGCAGTTTGTAGTAATTTCACAATACTCATTTTAGTTTCATAAAAAAAGATCCTATTAGTAAAAACGCAAATGTATGACTATTCCGGTATGCTGCCAAACTTTGAAACCTTGTAAGTTTTATTTTGTTTTTTTTTGCCTATATTTTTCAGATATGACTAGTTTTATTTAAAAATTTGCTTTTTTTGTATATATTTTTCCCAGTTATCAGAACTGATATATTTAAAATATTGTTGATGTTATATTTTTGAACTCTTCATTTTTCTGCATTTAGTCACCGTTAATTTACATTTTTTGGCATTTTAGTATTTTTATCCAGATTTTATTTATTAAAGCATTTATAAATGATATATTTATTTAAAAAACTACTAACAATGCCAAAGACAATTGTTTTAAATTATTATGTAAAATTATGTTGTGTATATATGCATATTATTTATACGTATTTTATTTATGTCGTATCTTATTTTATTACTTACCAATTATTATTTGCACATATTGTTTATATATTGTATTTATAAATTATTAAATTTTCTTTTATATATTTTTTTTGTTTTATTTTTTATGTATAATTTTTCGTTTTTTTTCGTTTATTTGTGTTAATTTCCACAAATCTAACACTGTCATTTTTTTCATATATAGAAGACAATTATGATATTAATCTGCTTGTCAGTTGTAATTGCGTTAGTAGGAGGAGGAGCAGCAATGAAATTTTTATAAACTGGAAGTAAGTATTGAAAACGAATTAAAAAATCTGATTTACAAGCTCGTTTTAAAAAATACAGAAAACGTTTATTTCTAGGTTAAAAAAATTGAAGATTTATCCATACGTGAAAAACAAAATAGAATCAGAAATTATAAACGTTTGATTTCCACACTGCCAGGTCTATACAGGAAAAAAAACAAGATAAATAATTGCATACATACTCTTGAAATAAATTATGATATTTTAGTGTTCGCCTCTTCTTAGAGGGAGCTACACTAAGAAAAGTGGTTTTTATGACAAATAAATCACTATGGTGGATTTATATTAACAATATACAGGGTGCAACTTTGGATGGGGTGTCAAATTTCTTTTCTCATTGAAAGGTTTGCTTTCTCAAATTCTGTTGTGAAAACTGAATTTGTTCTAACCTTTTTTTTTGTATCTTCCTACCCGCCACTGGACATTGCTATTAAAACACATTTTTCTTGATTCATATTCAAAATTTTTAATAATATCGCACAAAAATTAACAATGAATACACACAAACACCGCACCATCACGAAGCCATGTCTAAATTTTTTTTAAATTCAGACTTTAATCTCTGAATTCTGACTGATTCCTTCAGTCTTTTAAATTAAGGTCAAAAAATATATGTTTTTTTCTTATTTAAAACCAAGTCAGTGTGCTTGTTTGTTGGAGAATATTTTTATAAGAGTTTTAGTCATATCTTGACCGAATCTACTCCCCAGCTAATTTTTGTAGGCTTACACTGTGACACCCTGTATATGGGTGATATATAATACAAGTGTACGTTAGAGTGGCCCAAAAAATATTTTTATTAAAATATGTTAGTTTATTATGTTTTATGAGCCCCCTCAAAAAATCAGCTCAAAAATATTTTTATAGAGGTCACTCAAGATTTTTAAAAATTTCCAAAATCATCAAAAATTGATTTTTTTTTATTTTTTCTCATTATTTTATCATTTTCTAGATCGAAAAAATCTCAATTCTGAAAATTTCAAATCTATATTTTAATTTCTAAAGGTCACTCATAATTATTTTAACTTTAAAAGTAGTGTACCTAAAATGTTTTCGAACAACCTCTAAAAGTAAATATCAACTAATAATTTTTTTTATTGAATTTGATGAACAAAAGAATAGACATAAATCACGAGACACTTAAAAAATTTCTCGGGGCAAAATGTACTACCGCACTATTAGTATCAACTATTTATAATTTTTTAAAATCTAGATGTCTTGTGATTTATTTCTATTCTTTTGTTCTTCAAATTCAATAAAAAAAAATTATTAGTTCGTTGATATTTATTTTTAGAGGTCGCTTGAAAACATAAGTACACTACTTTGAAAGTTAAAATAAAAATGAGTGACCTTTAGAAATTACAAAAATCTATATGAAATTTTCAGAATCGAGATTTTTTTCAACCTAGAAAATGATAAAATAACGAGAAAAAAAATTAAAAAGAGAATTCAATTTTTGACGATTTTGGCAATTTTTAAGTCGAGCGACCTCTAAAAAATTTTTTTTGCGCTGTTTTTTACGAAAAAAAAAATATTCGTGTTTATTTGAGCCACCCTAGGGCACTTATATCCTTTTGCTACTCAATATGAATGCTTTAAAGCAGACCTGAATTATCAGTACTTTTCTATACAGGTTGATCCAAAAGTGTCCACCATTGCTAACTATGTTATTACTGGACATACAAAATTGGTTGCACTACCAAAGTTGCAGTGATTTTAAAACTATTAAAACCCTGTGAACAAAAAAACAATTGAAAATCTCATTTTGTCGAATTAATGTTGACCGTTTGTGCTATTGTCATATCACATCAGGTGATCAGATTGATATTATACGAGTGCAAACACAGTGCTTAAGAAAAAATAGAAAACTTTTTAAAAAATATTTCAGATCTACCAGATGAGGAAGTTATACTTACATTTAGCAACATATGTATATCCTCATACCTGAATAGGTTAATATTATTATTACTCGTATAATCTTATATTATATTATTATAATATTATTGAAAACAATTGAAATTTGTTTAATGTTCTGCAAAGCAATCTGTTTTTGCACAATTGCCATTGCAATTTTACTATGTTTGTCACACACAGTTTTTTAAAAAAATATAGGCAACACTAATATTGGGGAGTTGGCCAGTGGCGGGGTAGGTGATGATTTAAGTGCAGTTTAAAAAACAAATTATAAATAATTTAAAATAAGTTCATGTATAATTTTTTTTTAAATAAGCTTTTAGTGCCACCATGCATTGTCATCCAAACTAAATGTGTATCAATTGGTTGGTGATAACAATTTTAAAATTCAGTTGCAAGATTTGACCCATACTAACAAGCCAAGTTAAATAAAAGCTTGTAAAAATAATAAATTCAGATTAATATTCTTGTGAATAGATGCTATTATTTATAAAAAACTGACACCCATATTAAAATCACACCCTGTATGCATGTCAGAAATCCCCAGACAAATATATGCAAAAATTTCAAGAATATTGTATTGCACCAAACCAGTATTTATTTAAACAATTAATACAAAAAACCTCTGTTTTTCACAAGTAAATTTTTTAAATTATTATTTGGAACTTGTAATAAAAAGCAAAATTCTAGTATATAACTGGAAAATGAACTAAAACCATTTGTGTTACCTATGTCAAAAGTAGAAGACTAAATATTTTAGGGATTATACATGATGTCTCCGAACAACACGAGAAAAGAAATTTTTTACCTGAAAAGTGTGACATGTACAGGGTGTTACAAAATTCTCGGACACAGACTGTGGGATCATATTAAGCTAGAGAAGGTGATAAAAAAGTGTCTTTATGATTTTTCAGACCAGTATTTTTCGAGATATAACAGTATATATTTATAAATTTCAATTTTCAATCATTAGATAAACAATTACGACAAACGAGTTACAACACACATTGTGCTACTGCTCTAATGGAGTTGCTTATCACCTCTGATGTTTTTAAGAAGCCCCAAAATAAAAAATCGCATGGCATTAGGTCTGGAGAACGAGGTGGCCAAGCCAACCACACTGCTTCACCTGCACGATTATTTGAAGCTTCGAGAGCGATAAGCATATCTATCATACTATGCACAATTTGAATAATTGTGGCCTATTATGTTGCGGTTTGTATTGACAGGTACTTTTACTGTACTCTAACGATGTCAAAGTATTGATAAATGCTTTCTGAATTGTCATTAATTGTTACAGAGCTGTCTGTTTCAAACAATACAACAAACAATGCTAGAGATGGTAGGTACGCAACTCCGTTCGAGCTGTAGCACAATGTGCTGAAGCATGTTTAGCAGCAGGTGGTGGAAATTTTGAACAATTCGTTTGTCATAATCATTTATCAAATGATTTAAAATTGAAAATTTTTATTATTTTTGGACATTTAAACCTGCCGTATCTCGAAAAATATCGGTCTGATTGAAAAATGATAGACATTTTTTTATGACCTTATCTCTTAACATGATCTCAGAGTACGTGTCCGCGAATTTCGCAACACCCTGTATGCCACTGAAATTCCCAAAAAAATAAATATTAGTTGCAAGGTATTTTTATTCTAACAATTTTTATAACTTATTCGGAGACAGCGTGTACATTTATTAAGTAATGTCAATTTCCTGGAAAATTATTTTATGCCTGCAAGGAAAACTAACTTCACTCCCAATGTAAATAGAAATCCATGAATATGTATCTATAAAGTATTTCCTTTTCATTTCTCACGTGTGTAATCTTGTTCGATGCATTCATTGAATGATGCTATAAAATAAAAACTTTAGACAATAATAGTATTCTATTTAAAATTAGCTCTTCTATTGGAAATGTTTATTGTAGTGGTAAGAGGCATCATTTGATGAAAAATTTCTGTAATGTACTTTTAATGTAAATTCTCTATTTACATTTAAACCTATAAATAATATATCTTCCGCCAAGTGTTTGAGTTTTATTCAGAAATAAATGCTGTAGTTCTGAAATATTAGTTTACTTGTCTTTCTTTACACAAATAATTTAAATGAAAAAAATAATCCTATTACAATTTTTTTATGCTCTTTTTTATAGTTTATAAATATGTCTCGGATAAATAATTTCAGGCAATGACTTATTTCAGAATTGCACACGAAAATCTTTGTAATAATATTCTTTATGCCTCTTTTAAGGAAAAAAGGTATGCCTCTTTTTAGTCTATTTTCTAAGTAGTTTATATATGCCATATTTTTCTAGGCAGTAGCACAAATTCAACCATAGGTACACGGAACACAATCACATTACACTACGCTGTGCCACACATTATTACACATATATTTTTTTAATAAACACTTCAAACCATTTTCTAGTGACAAATGGCACATTGTGTAGTGTAATTATTCCTGAAAATAATTAACTGTTTTCTTGTGTGTTTACCAATTTGCAGAAGAAAATCATGATTTTAATCTGTCTGACGATTCTGGCAATTATTATCACTTGTACCATTGGAGGATACCTTGGACTGGTTTAAATATTAATTTTGGTAAGTATTTCTGTACTGGGTGATCTAAAACTATGGGCGAAAAATTCAGGGGGTGGATCCTCATCCTAAAAAAATTGATTCTATAAATTTTTTTGAAAACTCTAATTTTAAAGACCCTAAACTAGAAAAGAAACAAGATTTGAACAAAAAGAATTACATTTTATACAATCATTACAATCCTCTATTTAAAAAAAAATGGTTGGCTTCGAACAAAAGGATTTTTTTTGTAAAATTTTTGTTGGTTATGTTATTTAATTTTCTGAACAAAAAAAAATAAAAGGATTATGACTTGATAGTTATATCCAATTTTTTAATAATTTCAACCATTCAAGGCTTTAAAATTTTTATGATTTTGTTCATATAAATGAAGAAGTTTGTTGTCAATAACAAATGTATCAAATTAAAAAAAAAAATTAATAAATGCAAAGGGTATGAGAATAAAGTGTAATTAAATCAAAATAGTTTTATGATGGGAAGTTTTGAAAAAGAATTTTTATGAATTTGTACTCTGGATAGGATCTCTCCTTGAACTTTTCTCTCGCATTTTTTGAACACTTATAATTTAAATTAGGCAATTTTTGAAAGTAAAATATGCACCAATGAAATCAGTACTAAAAGGTGATTTGTTTAAAAATAGTTAGGTAATTTCAAATCATAAATCATATACCGGGTGTTCCAAATATGTGGGTAATCTCCCGGATTTATAAAGGGGACGTTAAAATAACATGACAAGTTCCTATAAAAATTTTCCCCAGAGGCCCCCCCTACGGAGATACAGGCTCCTAAAGGACGCCACTGAAGATCGATTTTTGTGTAATTTAATTATTTTTTAATACGATGAACAACAGATAAGACTCCTTAGAAATTGACCCATGAAAACAATTTGGCTTATTTGGTTTGCCAGCACCATAATGTCAATTTTTGTTACACTTTTTATGATAAAGGGTCAAAAATAATATCTTTCGGTAGCTTGAATCTTAAACTAAAAAAAATTCACTCTTGATTGATATCGATAAAATGAACTGTTTTCGAGAAAAAATCTATTTTTGTTTAATTATGATTTTTATTACATAATTTTGTATGTCGGTTCAACATGAGCTCCTTCTGTTGTCAATCATATTAAAAATAATTAAATTACACAAAGTATTTTGAAAGTTATTAAATAAAAATCGATTTTCAGGGACATCCTTTAGGGGCCTGTATCTTTGTAGGGGGGCTCTAGGGAAAATCTTTATAGGAACTTGTTATGTTCTTTTAACGTCCCCTGTATAAATCCGAGAGATTATCCACATATTCTGGGACACCCTGTACCTATACTAATTAAAGTTTAAATGACATTTAATTATATACAATTTTTGAGAAATAATTAACTAATAATCATTAACTAAAAATGAAGATGCTATAAAATTTTAATATAATTTTAATGAGCATTTTCACTAATTAAAAAACACTTAAGGTACCTACAGATTTATTGTTAATTACAAAATAAAGTAAATTTTCCGTAGGAATAATAGAAATTCGTAGTAGTCGCCGATATTTAAGTAAATTAATTATTTTACATAGATTTTACCCCAATTTTAATATTTGCACCAACTAATTCTAACTATAATGAATAGTTGTTTAATTTTTTTACTGATCTATCCTGTGTCTTATGTAAGGTATACATTTTCAAGAACTTCATAATTACTTCTGTTTCAGGCAAATCCACCAATGTTTCGAGTAATCATCGTAATTTGGCTTGCAGAAAGGTGTAATTTAATTTTGAATGATTCCAGATTTTGTACGTTCCGTTTAATCTTTCTAGTCTTTAAGTTGTTGAAGTTTTAGCTTAGAATATTGTAATATAGTTACTACATTATTTAATTAGGAGTTTCGAAACCAAAACATTTGCTATAGCAATAAGAGTAAATAAAAATTTTGTTCTTAAACATGTGTGATATTTAAGATTTTTGAAATTTACTTTAATATTTAACTTTTAGAAATGTTATTGTGTATTAGTGTACAGAATATTTAAAGATAAGTTTTCTGTAAAACAGAAAACGCATATTTATTTGGGCATTTTAAAAATTAAAGTGCCACTTTTTCTTAAACAAATTGTTTATATTTATATTACCCGATTTAGGGGTCTGTAACTAATTCTGTATAAAATATTTTGAAAAAGTAATCGGTTATCAAGAACTTCTACTGATATTAGGTTGTCTAGTGGACTAGATAGTGAAATTAGAAGACAGAGTATTGTTCTTATATAGAGAAGAGCACAATCAGTAGCGTTTTGAGAGGCCTAAGTGTATCCTTCACTTTTGAAGACAGTACCTTCTTAATGTACCTGCTGCACCAAAATTTAGAACTACACATCTGTTCATTAGAGATCGTAGGTACTGTACTGCACACCCGCGAATTAACAATTACCTAGGCCCAACCAATGCTTTCTCGACTTGGTGCAAATGCATTAATTTTATAAACGATGGTAAAGTCCCAAAGTATCAAATCAGGTGATCTCGGTGGCCATTCTATTTAAATTTCCTCTCCTTTACTGTGTAGCGTACAACCAGTGAGTTCTTAGTGTTTAGTGAATTAATGCACATGCACCAGGAAACATTCCTTGTCTTCCGACACCGATCTACCCCTAAACCCCGAAATGAACCCCTTCGTTTGGTTTTGTAATTGATTTGACCATTCAAGTAGGCTTTCAAGGATCTCTATGATAATGAACATAACAAGTCTTTCGTCATTTAAAAAATCTTGCGTGTGTAGATAATTTTATACTGGATATTAACTAGTGTAGTTCCAGTGAACTGCGGATTTTGAAATAGTTGAGAAGTAATCCTTTGCCGAACTGGACGGTCGCCTTAAGACAACTAAAAATATTTTTCACCGTTATTGAAAGTTCATTTTAAACACTGATCTTTAAGAGGTGAACATGAATCTACTTATACACAGTGGACCAAATACAGATCTTTGTTACACTTTGTCATATTTATTGTTCCTTTTGGTTGCATTAGTTGTTATAAGAGACCGTTCTGTGCCGAAGAGAGTTCTCTTGCACCAGAAAAGTTATAAGTGTCAATTCAATTGGAAGTAATATTTTAAACGTAACTGTATTTATAACTAATACATTTCTTGCGTCATTGGATGTTGATGCAAAAAAGTGAGATTTGAGTAGTAATACTTTTCATATAAGTAGTTATTCTTCGAAGATATAAAAACATGTTGTAGAGGTTAGGCTAATTTAACAAAATATGTGGTGTTCCGCATTCTAGGTAGATTGACGAGTTGATAAATTCATTTCTATAGTTTATTAGAGTTTACACTGTACAAATATGGCAATATTTATAATAACAACCGGCCTTCTGCCCAGTGCGGTACTGTAAAAAGGTGTCGTAGTGTTTGTCAAATTAACAGTAGCCGTGCATATAGGTATAGGATAACATCTATTATCTCTTACATATCATATATGTGAAATGAAATTTTGATGTATATATTTTTGGACACAATTTAACCTTTTAATTTTGATATATGCTTAGTATGTTTGGTAAACATTTTAATTTTTATATTTCTTTAATATAACTCGTAAGTTTATTTATAGTTAACGTTACCTTGTACATAAATTTTTTCAGGACTTTACATTTTAATTTCAGTAAAAAGTTATTGATACGAAAGTTGAAATCTCTAAAAAAGGTTGTATGGTTGAACTGGTAGAGAAAATCTCCTGAAATTAATTTGTTGCTTACCTTCAAATTTACAATGCGTGTACACTTTTAAATAAACCATACAACTTAAACTTTTTCAAAAAATTAAAAATATACACCAAACCCTGTACCTACAATTCTATTTGTCGTGTAGTATCCTGCATATTCGGATCGTATATCTACCCATTTCTGAAGAAACTGTAACGAAATTGTACATAAACATAGAGAAGTAACTGAAAAAAATGGAATTGCATTTTTATAATGTGTACTGCAAATCCATTTTTAAACTTTGAAGCGCTGGGCAGAAGGAGACGTCGCAATTAATATGTGTATCGTCCTTTTCAACTTTAAAAAGCACAAACCGAGGAACAAACCTTTAGTCTATAAATTTACTGAGATAGACGCAAGGGTTGTCGATTAAATTACATGTTAAAGTTGTTTAGGAAACTTAAATTGTACACAGTATGAATAAATGAGTGCTTTTGACACTAGCGAAATTGTTATTTCTTCCGTTGTCGCTTGTGTTGAGAGTAAGGCCCCCTCACTCGTGTGTTGTGACCTTTAGCTAGTTTAGCACCTTGTCTGTGTCTCTGCTCCTCGTGTAATGTCATATGATTGTGCACTATCATCCGCCAGATGGCACCCTCACTTCTATTTTTCCACTGTACTACTTGTAAATACACTAGCTCTCGTTTAAGGTGAAGGAAAACGAAATATGCTTTTCAATTTTACAAAACTCATCGCCTGATGAAAACTTTTCGACTTTTTGTGGTATACGAATAAAATTAATAACAAAAACGAAAAATTTAATCAAGAGAAATAAATAACGTGCACATTTTTTACCTAATTTCCACAGTTTTGAGAAATCTAGGCTTCATTTATACGTTACATCTATTTTGTCATTTTTTTTTAATATTTTTACAAAAAAACTACTTTATCTCAACAACTAATGCAAAAACTGTAAATATTTTTATATTTTTGCACTGCTTTGTATAAATATCCGAAATTCTAATAGTCTCAGTCATTAACGTATTTAATAAAAAGCATCCAGCTATTTTCTGACTTCCTAATTTTTCATGTATCAAAATTAACGCACCACTAAAAATGGACACCAATTTCAAAGTTGATTTTCTCGAGAATGATTTGATTTTGACAATCTTTTCTTCAATTATAGATTTATATTTTTTGATACCACCTATTTTATTCTAATAAAGCAACTCTAACCTCGTCCGGTCAAAATGCAGATAACAACCAGTCCAATGTCGCAAGGCAAGCTTGTGGAAGGAAGCAATTAAACTTTAAAAATTGTATCGAGATAAAAATTTTCCATGTTACAACATTAGCTGCTTATAGAAAATGAAATTTTAATGTTCACAAACAATGCCTGTTACAATTAAAAATAAATTTTTCTGTCACCTTGAATTGTTCATATTAAGTAGTAGAACGTTAGACAATAAAAGAAAACTATATTGTATATTATTAAACGTTATAGTTTCTAATCAAATTCTATGCAACATATTTATACGAGTGGTGTCATCTGGTGGACCTGTATCTATTGTAAATTAGATATTCATTCTATAATATATACATTCCAAATGGAGTTTAATTATAAATATCTTCCACAAGATTTTAGTAGTGTCTTATTCCTGTCCTATTTCCACCTTTTTAGGTACCTACCACTGACAGTGGCCTTTTTTCCACTCTTTTCCCTAGACTGAAATTTATAGTTTTATCAAAAAAATCAAACTTTAATTTGCCAAGATGCACATTTTGGATTTATATACACCACTGGGATTTACCATCAAAACTATATAAAACTATTTGTCTTGAAAAGTGTTAAAACTGTTAAAAGTAACTTTAACACGCGTGTCAAAAAATGACATTTTTAACATCAAAAATGACAATTAAAAAGCCCACTTTTAACAGTTTTGTAGAAAAAATAGTGTATGATATACTTGTTAAAAGTGATTTTATTTTGTTCGTGAAGTTAAAAAACTCGCTACGCTCGTTTTTTAATCATCTTCACTCACAAAATAAAATCTTTTAACACGTATATCATAGCTAATTTTCCAAAAAAAAGGTAGGTTGCAATTTTTCTTTAAAAAAAAAACGTTAAAAATCGGTATAGTTAAGTTAGGTCTAAATCTAACGTAAATAAACTTACTCAGTGGTTTGTACTCCAATGAGTCCAATGCACGTTTGTATGGTTTTTCTTCATTTATATTATGTATATTGAGAATTGAGACAATGAAAATGACATTTTTAACAATATTGAACGTTTTAAATTGTAGGCTGCGCCATCTGATTTTAAATGGATATACTTGGAGGATTGGTCAGATATCAAAATTACAGATATCTATTTATGTACGTTCGTTTTTCATATCCAACATTAATTTTGAGCTATGTCTCGTAGATGGCGGCGACAAGAATATGTGCAAAATACTTGTACAGCCGTTGTATTCAGAACAAGACCTGTTGTTTGTATAAACATCGATAAGAACAACATTTTAGTTGCATCTAATAAAGAACAAGAGGAATATTTTAAAATATTTTGCACATATACTTTCTCTGCCATCTAGGAGACAGGTTCCAGAACTAGTGCTATTTGTCTACTTTTATTTACATGTCTCTGTTTTTAATATTTTGACAACCCCAAATACAACCTTACGTGTTGTGGTTGTTGTGGTTGTGTTTCGGAAACAGCTGTCAGAATTGTGATAAAAACTTGTATATTTAGATAGTGGAAATTACCGCTTATATATGTTGGGTATTTAAACCAAACATTTAACCATTCTCACAGCAGCTTGTCAGAGGTTTTATTATAATTTCAACTTTACGAAACTTATAATTTTCATTATTTTAGTAAGTCCTTTAGTAATAATGATCAAAAATATAGTTTTACTTTGCGTGGCTATTTTAAACGCTCACGGTAAGTTATATTTTTTTACATTTCAGTGAATAAATTAGTTTTACTATTTACCAAATATTTTTTAATAAGTTTTATGAATATTTTGTGTCTTTTGTTCTCCAGGAGCGCCATATGATGGAAATGACTGGAATGGTAAATGGTTTCCTCATTCACCTAGCGAGCCGGATTTGAATCCCAAAGTTTTAATTTCAGGAAAAAGCAACAACATACATGACAGTCGTCATGGTGTTGTAATGGGAGTAAAAAACCCATCTTGCGATGATGCCAAGGTAAAACTGTGTTAATATAATAAGTCAACGTTGAAAACTTACAATATGCTAAATTTTTAGTATAAATTAGAAACTGACTGGTACATGAATCCTGAAAATTACACCTGCTATGAGGATAGACACTTGTATATACCAAAAAATACCATTCATCCAATACACAGCATGGAACATATACCTGAAGAATATGTGGTAAGTTCAAAAATATACTTTTAAAGTTCTTGAACTATATGTCAAGTTTTTAGGCACTTCATAGATGCATGAATGAATCGATAGAATATAATGAAGCGATTCCAACATTGTAAGTAATCTTTTAATATCATTAAGTCTTTATTTAACTCAGCCTTTTTTTCTCACGATATTAATGTTTTTAAAAATATTACTCGACTATAAGTTCTTATAACATTTTATTTAAAACAGTACAAGTTTTATTACACTGAAGTTATATCTGTGAAATACCTATCGAGACCTTGAATTTAATAGTCAGCTTTTATTAGCATTTTCAAACTGTTTGTGTGTGAACAGTTACCATTAAATTTTACATTTGAGTGAGTGTAAAAATAATTACACTGTATTAAAATACATAGGTTTATTTTTATTTTGGTGTTAAATAGAAGCAATGCTAGAAACTTTGTTATTTAGTTTTTAATTTAAATAATAAAAAATTAATCGATGTTGCAATCTTTAACAGTCAGTTAACTCATAAATAAAAAAGTAAGGGTAATATATGTAATAGAAATTTTAAATTTTCTGAGAAATAACAAATTTCCACTGAAACTTTATTTTATGCTGGAAAAATAACTTATGAGATGTATTCTTTTCTTTGAAATACAATTGTGAATCAATTGAATTGATCCAATATCTAAAATTCCCTGTGACGTGAATTCTGTGAATTTTTATTTCTTTTACATCTTCAGATATATTAAATAAATATATATTTTATATTATACCCTTTGTCTTGGAAATGACACATTTTCAAACAAATGTCATATTTTTTATGACATTTATCACCGTTTAAATTTTAGCGGAAATCATCGTCCGCTTTGGGGGGCTTACGGCGAATACACTTTCTTACCCAAACAGCGTTGGTTGCACAATTTGGAGCATGGAGCGGTGGTGATGCTATACCACCCCTGTGCGGAGAAGAACGAAGTCAAAGCCCTGAAAAGTTTGGTTAAATCCTGTTTATACAGACATATCATCACGCCCTATGACCAATTGACCCCAGAAAGGGTAAGACGATAGTACAAAATACAAAATCAGATAGTGTTGTTCCGAAAGTTCTCCGAGTTTCCTGAAACTTCCTTCCAGTTCTTTGTGATCTTGTTATCCTTTTAGAATTCCATTTCTTTTTTCCTTAATACTCCCTCATCCTCCTCTGAATCGTAACTTTATTATTTTTACAATCACGCATTTTCTAGCCTCTCGCTCTGCTCACCTGGGGCCACCGCTTAGAGATGTCAAAAGTCTCCCCTGAGGTGGTGGTTAGTTTCATCAAGGAGCACGCTCTTAACGGCCCTGAACAACTTTATAGGAACGGTCACTACATGCTGATGCTCAAAGAGGAGGCCAAAGTCGTTTCTACCGTCGACGATTCCGACCTATGTCCAACCCATTCGAGTATACATATGAAATAATGCCAATCCGTAGACATAACAGTATTCTAATCATCTAAGTTCATAACCATTCCTATTTGGCGTGTTTGGAATCTCAACCAGGGGAACAGTATTTGAGGAAGAGGGGACGACTGCTATTTACACATTCTTTCCGGACTGATCTGAACAAAACCAACCTCTTCTTTACACAGTACTTACTTGTGCAATTATAATCTGTGCCATTTTACTCGTAGAAATTTAATATACTACATCGGTGTACTAGAATTATAAGCACTGGTCTACTTGTGATTATTTGTATATTTCGGAGTTTAATCCGTGGCCTATTTTTAAATTTTTTGAAGTATATTTGAACGTAAAGCGTTAAGTGATTTGTTTTAAAGCACAAAAACGAAATACTTACACTAAGAATTAACTGTTTTAATTTTGAATACATTTTTGTAACATGTACACATTTAAATTAATATATTATTGTTGAAACGGGAGCAAGAGGTTTGCAATTTTTATTTACCTGATCCTTTTCCCCTTTGAAATAGAAGTAACAGCACTAACAGCAGGATTGCTTCGAAGATTAAAGGTACTATTGAAGGGTTTTAGGTTTTAGGGAAGTAACCTTACTAAATTTAGCAGTTGAATCTGCATTGTTTCGACCAAAATAGTTCATTACGGGTACTCAAAACAAATATATGGGTTAAAACATTAAATTTTTCTTAAAGTTACCAATGCAGTACAAATTTGCTTGATACTATTAGGTACTTTAATAAATGATATAACAATTTTACGTTTTGGTAAACCAATTATATTTTGTTTGGCCTTCTTAAGAAAAAATATTTACTACTGTAAACAAATT
This sequence comes from Anoplophora glabripennis, assembly GCF_000390285.2. Classification (NCBI taxonomy): domain Eukaryota; kingdom Metazoa; phylum Arthropoda; class Insecta; order Coleoptera; family Cerambycidae; genus Anoplophora; species Anoplophora glabripennis. Next base: position 1,305,246 of record NW_019416352.1, on the reverse strand, counting down.
TGTCATAAAAAGCCTACAAAAAAATCAAACAAAAATATAATACTAATAAATATTCTAGTAAGAAAATTAACAAAATTTTTAAACATTCTCTAAAAAAAGAAAACATTCTAATAAATTTAGTCATCTTTTCACTGACTAACAGCTACCACTTAAAATTCAAGAAATAAGACCTTTATCACATCTCACTGTGGGCTGTTGTAAGCGTCGTATTTTGCTCGCAATTTGGAATAGACGTTCGTTAGGTGAAAATTCACTATTAATTAAACATAAAGTTTCATTGAAATGCCTGGAAATTATAAATGAAATATTGTATTTCAATCAACGGTGGCGCGGCAGAAAAGGACTCTGCAATCGTCTTAGTCCTTAGCCTGCATACAGATGGCAATACCAAAACGACTGTTTAAGTATAAATCTAGACTCTAGAGTCTAGACTTTCAGTCCAGTTTCTTAAAACGCAAAATTTGAAATGATGAAAAACTAACCGGTGATTTCGGAAATAAGTCTGTGGAGTTTCAACTTCAATTGTCAAAGAGAGTTACTTGGCATTGCAGGGATCTTTTTACAGATTTGGATAAATCAACAATCAGCCAATAAAATTTTTGTGGCTCTTAATTTTCTTGTTCACGGTAATCACGGTTAAAGGTTAAAAAAAGACATGACAAAGCTTGGTCTCATTTTTGGTTAGCGGAATGAAGTTGAAAATTAGCATTTGAAATTGCATAAATTCGCATATATATATTTGGATTAAATGTACCTAGTCAAACGAATAGATTCAGCCTTGCTTTAATAATGCAGTACAGTACCTACTGACTGTTGAAAAATTGGAGCAAAGTAATTCAATTTCGTCGCTGTTGACGAGCAAAGGTGAAAATGAGAATAATTTGAAATATTGCACAAATTCGCAATTATGTATTTAAATTAAACCTAGTTAAACAAATAATTAAGGCATTCCATAATATTATACTTCCAATTTCCAATTATTGAAAAATTAGAGTAGAATAACTTACTTTTGTACCTAAATGATTTGCTGCTGACGAGCTCGTGATTTATGAAAAAACTCAAGGACCACAAAATTTTTGTTTTCAAATGTTTGACATGCGAATGTGGAAAAGGAGACGTTACTCTTATGATTTTTTTTTTGTTTTGGTGACAAAAGCTTTTCCAATATGGCTGTACAGGAATATTCACATAACATTCTATCTAGAAAAAACGGCGAAGCTAAGAAAATGAATCTTGCATTTCCGATATGCAAAGGAAGCTATTTTTGAAATGAAATGAAACAAATGCAATTCAAAGAAATTTTTTTTTTGAAATGAAATGAAACAAATGCAATTCAAAGAAATTTTTTTTTTGAAATGAAATGAAACAAATGCAATTCAAAGAAATTTTTTTTTTGAAATGAAATGAAACACCCTGTATATGATCGTTTTTTTGGATTCCTGTCCTTTTTACAATTACAGTGACATTTTACATAGTATTTTCTGACTCTAAACAATAGATAAAGTTGTGGAGACAGTGTATATTTACGCCCTTCCTCTATTAAATTTACTAAACAGACCTTTGAGACAAAAAAGTGCTATACCTACCTACTATAGAAAGTTTGTATAAATAAATAAACCCATTGTGTTACAGACAAAAAACTTTTTGGTTAAGTTTTTTATGTAGATATAATTTTATAACCTAAAAGATGTCCGCTTAACGAAGTTAGCTCATGTTCAAGGTTATTGGCTTTTTGAGCGACAAGGCCTCACGTTGGGCGCCATGTCGCGGAATAGCTCCCGTCACGAGCCTCGTCGTTCTCTGGGATTTAGGTTGACGACATCATTCTTGGTCAATATTGATTAATACGATTGAAGCTGTTTGTGGCTGGTTGGAGCGGCTTTGGGATTTTGGAAAGATATGTAAAATTTCCAATTTCCGAGCCGCGTCGTCGCGCTGGGGCTTCGGGTCCTTTGGACATCGTCCTTGACATGGTCCTTGACCCTGATTACGGATGATTTGACATTTGTTGGCATGGAAAGTGTGGTGAATTTTCAAAACTCGAGACTAGTAATACTACATATCAACCTGAGAAGTTCGAGAGAGGGATTTAACATTCAAAAATAACCTTAAAAAATAAATCAATCACATATCCGAACATAAATTTCTCGCTGTTTCAGAATCCGGGGACAAAAAAATTGTATTACCATATAAAACGTATGGGTATGGTGGTTCCGTCTATCACACTTTGATTTTTTTTAATCGTGGGGCTGAGTAATTTATCTGACTTAAAGGACTACTACTACTACTATAGTACGATCGTATTCGATGCAAAGTAATAAATCATTGCCTGTCAAGGGAATCAGTGCAACACATTTTATAGGGGGTTTTGGAAATTAAATAATTTTTTTATGCATTATGGATTAACAGTTATATATTTATGAAGGACAAAATGAAAAACAAAGGCATCTCCTTCGCACATTGGGCGGCAGGGCAACAATACATTTATTACTCCCTAGTCCCTTCATTCTCCCTCATATGACTTGTGTCTTGTGTTTTTTGCGGCGGCGCGCGTGCCGGCCTGGCGTGGTCAGTTTCGTTTCGGTTGTATTGGTGCTGCGTGTTTCTCGCTCGCGATATTTGTGAGGTTATAACTGTTACAAGTGCAATTATATTTCTTTCGGGCTATATGTGTGTTTCGCGCTATTATTTGAGAATTTGTGAGTGAAATCATATTTCTTGTGCTCCGTAACAAAAGTGTTTTTAGTGTTTTATTTGTGTGCTGTGTGTGTGTTTCGGGTTGTTGTTTGTGAATCGTGTAGTGGAGTGAAGTTTTTTGTATTATTATTGCTCTGTTATCGTTATATGGAGAAATTGAGGCGGTGCCTGGATGTTCGCGAGTCGGATGTACTACTGTGGGTACAAAAAAATCTATATTAAGTTACAGAGAAAAAACGATAGAAAAGGATCATCCCATGAAACTGAAGACTGGTTTGGTGGAAATGTGTTCTAGATATACTGGAGTAAGCGAATTATCTGTTTTCAAAATTTTAAGAGAGAAGAAAAATAAAGGAGACGTTAAGAAACCTAAAAAAGGGGGGTCGAAAGAAGAAATTAATATTAAATGAAGATGAGAAAAATGCAGTTCGGCGTACAGTACATAAATCATAGAATTTATATTTTGTTTATAATTTGTTAACATTTCTTGTTTGATAGAAAAATAACTTATTTTGTTGAGATTGGTAGATAATTGTTGTTAGTGTTTTCATTTGATAGAATCATATCATAGGATTTATATTTTGTTTTCATTCTGTAAATATTTATAGTATATCTGTTATACAAGGTTTTTGCTTTGAAACTTCGTTCTCCTTATAAAAAAAAGAATCGTAATGGGGTGCGATGAAGAGATCAGTTCGCGTCTGGAACCCTGTTCCTACAAAAATCCCTTTATTCTCATAAACTATTTGTTTTAAATGTAATTTATTATAAATCCAATTCGTTATTTAAATTCCACATATGTACTACATTTCACCTCTGTACGCGCCACTGTTTATTGTTCCCTGCTCTACGATCAAGCTCGCCAGGTTAGTATTTGACGTATAACCGACCACTTCGTACACTCGATGCACCTGGCCGACTATAGCTAGTACCAGAACACAGTGCGTATGCGGCGGTATTTCAGATTTTACATTCAATTTCATTTTAAATTTGAAACGGTTCATCTTACGCCTCCTAAAAATGATGACACGATTTTCCTTTGATAAAAGACCGACAATTTTTTGCTCTACTTTGCATCGAATACGATCGTACTTTACTTCTATCAATGAGGTGGATAAAAAAGCTTGCTTAAAATATATTTCGTTTGTCTAGGACATAATGAAGATGTTATAAACCACTTTTTAAATAAGATATTTTTTTCTCAATGAAGGATTTAAAGATAATTAGAAAGGTTACTTAACTTTTTTTTAAATAAATATTTAGAATATTTTAAATTAGATGAAAAAATTCATAAGTTAAAGTTTAATTAAAATACAAAGTGGCCAAATCTACAGACACGAATTTTAAGAGACAATATTTTTTCGCTGTCACGTAGACGCTTCTAAAATATAAAATTTATATATATTGGATCCCCATGCTTGTGTTAATTATCTAAAATATGCCAGTAAATTATCTCGATACGTCGTTAAAATCAAAGTAGAATCGTGAAACCTAGAACTGTACTCGGGCAGGATAGAAAAACTTTTTATGCCTCTATAAAAGTCGTTTTCAATCAAATTTCTTGTAAGAGCCGGTGGACGGCGGTCGAAAATACGATTCGGACTTGAATGCCTGGTAGTTTACAGGTCCCCCTGACACTTCGCTTTTGTCGGGACAGTTTAGCTGCGGGGGGTAGCAGCTACGAGACGGGGCGCTTAGAAATTATTATCCGCCGGCGGTGCCCTTTGTTTCATGCCGAAATATATTAGTTTTTTTAATCACTTTCCTAAATAAGTTCTGGGTTTTAGACGGAAAGCTTCGAGGTAGGAGAGATTGTTTAATTTGGGCTACGAAACAGAAATAGTATATCTTTACGTAATGTTTATAGTCTTAGTTCCGTTTAAATTTCAAATGTGTCGTCTTGAATTTCGATCATCAATTAGTTAATTTGTAAAAAAATTGTCCTACGACCTATCAAGACTTTTTGCAGAACTAGGTGTCCTTAATTGTATAAATTTGCATATTTTTCCAAAACATACAAAACTTTTGCACAATCCGGCAATCGGGTCTTCGTTAGACCTTTCACCTTTCTTAAATGATGCAAAGGCGTCGCCAGCCAATGGGCCAGGGGGGCGGGTGGAAAGATAAAAGAGAGGATGAAAGAAAAATAAATTGTAGTTACTAATAGATACAATGATTTAAATTCTTGTAGAAATACTTTTAATAAAACCTTTTTAATACAAGAAAAATATACAAAAAAACATTTTAAATAACTAAGAAATATATAAATTTACTAAATCTATGGGTAAACCTACACCTTACACTTTTCCAGTAGTGGAATTGTGGGTATCATCGATCATTATTTACAAAAAAATATATATAATATTACAAATAAAACAGGTCATCATATGCGTATTATCTTCACTTTTTTTTTCTTTACACTTTTTTGTATTCCAAACCGATTACCAATAAAATTGATTTATTTGATCAAGTGCATTTTTAAGATAGGTACCCACTAAACACGAAACGTAAATGAAACGTTGTAGGTTGGATGTTTTACTAAACATTTGAAACATTAACTAGAAACGTTTCTGTTTCATTACAGAAATGTAGCACTTGAAAACTTATTTAGTGAAACATAGCCGAAACGTTACAATTGAAGAGAGTTTGAAACATTACTCGAAACATTCCCTTTCGATCTCGGAAACATAACAGACGAACAACCCTTTGCTATTTTTGCTTATCTTATGGAACATTCGGCATTAGTTAAATTTTGCTCTCAATCCCCAATCCTTCTCAAGCGTTAGTTCATTTGCCTTTGTTATATAAAGACATAATTAGAAAAAAAAATGTGGTAGCATATTTATAACACAAGTCTAGAAAAAATGTATGTTCGTGACTTGCGTAGACTGCGCGTAACAGCCCGAGTTTATTTGTTTCCCGTGTGTCGTTTCAATTCGTATTATGTTAGGTTAGGTTTGCGGTTTGTCAGTTTGCTTGGTTTCGTTGTTATTCATCTTTACTTTGACGCTATTTTATGTGATAATTTGTAGTGTGTGCAGTTGTGGTTATTGTAAGGTGCATATAAAATAATGAATATTGATGCAAAATGTTTAAAACGATATGTGTAGAGATTTCCAATTTTGCGTCACATCTACCTAAATATAGTTATACCCACTACCTATTACAGACAAGAGGACAAGGGACAAGAACTAAGAAAATGGAACAACAACTATACGTTTCGATATAATTTGAAGAGCAACTACTTAGTCAGTGAGAACTATTTGAAATATGGATGAATCAAGTGAAATAGACGTCATTTATTTTATATTTTGTACAAATGTTTATATTTGTTTATGTGTATAGGCATGCTTAAATAAAAGAGTTTAGGTATACCTACAGATATTTACTTTGTCAAGATATCATTTTGTATCCTTATTTCTGCTGTATAATTTATTATTATTAAAAGGATATATGTAATATTGACCATGCGTAGAAGAAATTATAACTTTATATTATTTTTCAGTAATGTTATTTGTTTTTCATGTACCTACCATTTCAACATTCATAATCATAACTAACTTTTTCTAATTATCAGTTCGTCATTGTTACCATATTCATGATGGTCTCAACATTAGAAAATTTCCATTTCAGAAGCGTATTTGAACAATATAAAATGTGTAGCTTTTTTTTAATGCTTCTGATATTGTTTTGTGATATTTTTATTTGTACGATGAATGGCAAAATTCGTAATCCATATTAGAAACTTTTTTCAGTGGCTTCTCAAAAAGAAAGAAATTCTTAGTAAAAGTTGCCGCATCCCCAAACTAGAAGAGCATATTTATTTTTTTTAATATACAATGTAACTTTTTTTAGTTCGAATTAAGTCATTCACAATACAAATAAAAATATCACAAAGGAGTATTAGAGATATTTAAAAAAATACTCACACTATTTATACTATTTCAAAAACGCTTTTGAAATGAAAATGATCTAAAGTTGAGAGCATTATGAGAACAATATGGTAATAAAATTATTATGTTACTCAAACATTTCTGAAAATATACTGAAACGTAAAACAAAAATATCGAGGGCATAAATGGAACATAAAAAGAATGTTACTGAAACCAATTTTTTGAAACGTTTCATTGGAAACGTATTTTGGGGAGGACATCTTGGGCTTCTAGAACGTTACCAGAACGTTGCGTGGATTTTTTATGAAACGTTTCAAGAAAAATGGAAACGTTTCTGAAACATGTCAGAAACTGAAAAATGTTTAGTGGGTACTCATTACATTACTTAAAATAATAACAAAATAATCAATCTTGATCTCTACTTAAGAATAATCCTGTCTATAATTAATCTTTTCATGGAAATAAATCATTAAATAATTTTATTTATACTCGTTTTTGAGGTTAAGAAACCTTTTATTTTTTTAAGTTAGGTTATGTTTTATTTGGAGTTCTTAAAATAAAATTCACATACTTTTTAAAAGGAACTAACTATACCAGTGAAAATAACATAAAACAATCATTTATAATAAATAAATAAATAAATAAATAAATAAATAAATAAATAAATAAATAATAAACAAACAAACAAACAAGCAAGCAAGCAGGCAAACAAACCAACAAACAAACAAACAAACAAACAAACACACAAGCAAGCAAGCAAACAAACAAACTAATAAACAAATAAATAAATATATTCTTTTACCTGTCGGTAAAATTCAAGATATCTGCATCGGTAAAAAAATATTTGGGCTAATTATTTTTTCAGTTTAATAGAAAGGTTTTCGTCACTTTTAATGAACGAATTTCAAGCGAATACAATAATCAGACCTTTGTTTCGGTAATCGTATATAGTATTATAATTTAAGAAGAGCTTTAGCAAAATTGTCAAAAATTCATTACTGACCGCCCCAAGAGCCACCGGATTGCATAATTAAATTCGGGTGTCGCATTTCGCAACCCAGAGGACAGCGGCCTACCTACTGTCCAAAAGCTAAAACGGATACGTTTCGAGAAACAATCCTCACGCCAATTAGGGTGCTCTGGACATCGGCACAAGTGTGTCACCGGGAATCCGAGAATATAAAAGAAACTACTAAGCCGGAACAAATCACGGCACCGCGGGGGACACTTACAAGAATTCCACACGATATTCCGCATTGTTAGAAAGCGTCATTCCGACATATACGGGCCATGTGCAAAGCCAGAGGTTCCCAAAAGTTTCCCAAGCGTTATAAACGTAGATATCCGCGAGAATGGGGTGGCATCTATTACATTAAACAAGCACTTAGTTTTGTATTTGTGTTGTTTTTGTTTTTGTTTTTTGGCAATATTGACTCCGAAAAGTGTAAGTTACGCAATGCAACAATTACATGCATACAGTGCTCTTTTTTTAAAACCTAACATAAGCCAACTTTTTTATTTAAAACGATAAACTAGTACTTCCAAATGCAAAGTTATAGGAAATGACTAATTCTTTTCGTTGTTTTTGTTGATTGTTCTAAAACGACTACTCCAATAAAGAAATGTGACATATCATTTTTTATTTAAAATTTCAAGATTTGTCAATTTATGTTAAAAAATACGGTGTTGCCATTTAAAAAAATATCGTTTAGTAGCTACTGCAGAAATCTGGCAGCATCGCAAATAATTATTTGTAAATTTTTCTTAATCAAAATATTTTCTACAACCTTGCATTTGGAAGTACTAGTCTATTACTTCAAATAAAAAAGTTGGCATAGGTATTTCAGGTTTAAAAAATATAGCACTGTATTTTGTTGAAATTATGTTGTTTAACTTTCTTAAAACTATAAAAAAAACCAATTAGGGACTGATAAATTGCCTTACAATCACCTGTTTGGTTTTACTTTGAGCTGCGGCATTGTTCCGAAAAACTCGAATCCCTGGATAGCTTTACAAATTTGAATTCTATAAAAAAGTCGCAGATAAATGTATAAGATATTAAGAAACTAATATGTTTAAATTTGATGTTGACTTTAACTTTCAAGGTCAAATCAAGGCCAACTTGAGAATGTTAAATGGAATTCCCTATTTTTATCTCGCCCCTAATTCTCGTGCTTTACGAAACGGATAATGATGAATCTCCATAACCCTTGACGTTATGGGAAGACATTTTCAACGTGAATTTAGTACAAAAGTAATTCTACAGTCTCAAAAACACTTCATAATTATCAAGCGACAGATTAATAACAATTCACAGATATTGATAATTATATTTAAGTATTTATAGTTTTGTCATTCGGAGATATACGATCTCAAACAAGCTGTAATCATAAAACTACCTCAACTTTTGAGGACCGCTGACATTATCCTTAACCTGTTACGTCAGGTGCACCGAAAGCTCCAAAAGAGCATTACGGGGCCCGTCGAGGCCATTCTTCTATTGAAACTTGTAACTTTTATACCTAGTTTTGCGAAAAAACTTCTTTTGATAGCCATGGGAACGCACTTGACACTTGATATTTCCCCGACAATGGTCTCTTTCGAGCGAAGGAGGGTCCCATTAAACCGATTAAACCCGTATGCACCCCGTTTACGGCATATAAAATGTTTTATTGGTAACAATGACGGTGTTTTAGAAAGCTAGTTGATTGCCATAGAGGCAGGCAGGTCCAGGTAGGTTGATTAATGGTATTAGTCTGAGGGGATGTGCGTGGCGAATTTTAAAACACACACAGTATCCACTCTTCTCTTAAAATTAATCGTTTATAACTGCTTTACTTATACGTATATGGTTTGCTAAGCAACAGTTGTTATTTTCTTGTATCTAGATGTAACACTTCTTGTCTGTGCGCAGTTAATAAAATATGATATATTGACATTTTTATAAAATAGCATGCAGTTCAAAGTACGCTGATAAGCTTAGGTAACTATACAGGGTGGCCAAATGAAAACGAAACAGAGCCATTCAGCCCTATGCTGTATGAACATTGACTTCATATCAAGGTTGAAATTATATGAAAAAATGACATTTAGACAGACATTTCAATAAAAATGGAGGTTTACTATGCTGTAAAAAACAAATTGATTGAAATTTGTCAAGAGTTTGAAAAGACGTCAAGTAACCTTGAAAACTTCAAAACTTGGTATGCACTAAAGCAGAAATTGATATAAAACTGCATATCAAGGTTGACAAATGTCAAGAATTGTAACGGAAATCGAAAACCTTCACGTTAAGAAACTTGAAACCAATTTAATCAAGAATTCTTGTTGCTCCAGCTAGGGCAGCACACACAATTTATTCCTGTGCAATATTACATAACCTGTGTATCCTTAGAAATGAAAATTTGGATGATAATAATGGTAAGTGTAGCTTAATTTCGATTTAACAAAAGTAAAATCTAAATTTTATTTTAGAAATGTTGAATGATAAATGATGAAAATGACGAATTAGAAGAAGATAATTATACAGATATAAGAAGAAATAATTTGCAGTAAGGCCGTATTGTAAGAAATAGGGCAATTCAAAATTATTTTGGAAACATGAAGTTTCATGCCATATTTGATTTAATATTTGTTTATGAATAAAATAATATTAAATATTAATAAAATATATCAATATTAATATATAATTAATATTAATAAAATAATATTTTATATTATTGAAAATATCCATATGAAATAAAATATTTTTAATTTAATATTTTAATTACTTATAGATTTTAACAAGTTTTCCTATGCCACATTCAAAATAAATATACTATTTTTTAAATAATTGAAGTTTTTTCTAACATTTCGATGCGACTCCTTAACATAACGGCTCAAATGGTTCAGGTGAAAATGCAAAATAATTAATAATAAAAAATTAATGTAAAAACTTTTATACTGAAAGATTTTCCTTGATCTCTTTTTGTCCTTTTCTGTTTATTTGATTCATGTATTTTTTTCTTTTGTAAGCTAATTCTACAACTTGGGGGTGCCCATATATTAATATTTTTGACAAAACCTCCAAAAATTTTTTTTCTAGATTTGTTAAAATTTCAATTAGAGCAATACCACCTCCAGTTAATTCTTGTTCAAAGTGAATTCTCCTAGCTTTAGATTTTACGTTGGATTCCCATTCGTTAAAGATCTTAAAATGTACTTGATTAATTTTAAATATTACTAGCATTAGCTAGCATTTATTATATATTAATTCATGTGTAGATAATGAAATATAAATGTAAATTATATCTGATAAGCAACATTTAATTTTAAGTGACACACCAATATGGAAATATGTTATGCCCGCTTCCAATCGGCAGTACTTCTTTGTTGGCTATGATTTTCTTTATTTATTTCAACAGAAAGATTGTTAACTGCTTCACCATTTTATGTTGTGATACTTACCGTTTATATACAATTAATAAATTCAGAATAACAAAATTGATGATTAAGAATCTTATAATAAAATTTTTGACTGATGTCACCGTTTCTGTTCATAAAGATTGTTTCCATAGTCACCAGTATCTCCCTATAGCAAATAGCGACGTTGCCACAAGTACACTTGAAATAAATTTCAATCAATTTTAATGTCAAGGTTTTCTAATCAAGTGTTCTTAGTGCATACCAATTTTCTCCAAAATTGAAGAACAAATCAATTTTCATTGAAATCACTTCAAGGTTGAAATTAATTTCAATGTTTTTACAGCATAGGGCTGATTTTCAGGAATTGCGTCAAGATTGTAGAAGAACGATCAGACCCATCGATTTTAGATTAAAAGGGGACATTCTTAGCTGGTATTTTTGACTCCGCCACTTTCACCCCCAAGCAAGGGTAAGCATCACCCCAAAATATTTAAATGGCATTGGGGGTTGAGTAATATTTCTTTTAAAAGCTCTTACAATTCTCTTTGCAACAGACTTTAAATTTTATAATTCCGCCCAATACTTTCAAAAAAATTTACATTTTAAATTTTAAATTATGTTTAGTTGCTTACTTGCTACTTAGTTGATTAAATGTTCAAACTGATGACCGCCCGCTTCCATACAAGAATAAAGATTTTGCTCCAAACGTTCGCGCACATTCCGAAGCATTTCCGGAGTGATTCGACTGTATTCGTCGACGATTATTTGACGCAAATCTTCCAGCGACGCTGGCTGTGTCTTATAGATTTTACTTTTTAGGTATCCCCACAAAAAGAAATCAAGGGGCGATAAATCCGGTGATCGTGGAGGCCACTTAATGCTGCCTCTTCTCTTACTCCAATTCCGTAGAAAACGTTGGTCCAAATACTGACGGGCAATTAACGCATAATGCGGAGGAGCACCGTCCTGTTGAAAAATCAAATGATCTTCATCGTACTCTGGAACATTTCCAATAATATCAGTCAAGGCAGGGTCAATAGCGTCTTCCAGTAATTGCAAAATACATTTGGCCAGTCAAATTACCAGGTAGAAAAAAAGGACCCAACAGCCGGTCACCGAAAATTCCAGCCCATACAATTAATTTTTCCGGTTGCTGTGTATGCACCTCGTGAAAAACTCTTGGGTATGAATCGGAGCAATAGCGGCAATTGTGACGATTTACCGTCCCGTTCAAGAAAAAACTGCATTCATCAGAAAAACAGATGTTAAAAAGGAACTGTGGATCGTTCATAAAGTTCCTGAACTAAATGTATTTTGTATGGATGGAATTTATTGTTCTTCAAAATGGTTTGTATGCTAGTTCGATTGATCCCAGACACAGATGCCAGCTGCCTCGTACTTAATGTAGGATCAAGATGAACTTGTCCTAAAACTGCAACTTCACTAGTTTAATTAACTATAGGTTTTTCAATTTCTCGTGGTGTATTGTTAAAATTTCATGACATTTGTATATTTGTCAGAAGCGCAGTTATTACATCTGACGTGACAATATGTTTGTGTCATCGTGCAAATAATGATATGCCTTTATATGTGTAAAACAACATTTTTACACAAAAGTGCATTATCAACTTAAAGAATAACATAAATAATAATAAACTGTCACAATCTAATCTAAATACTATAAAAACTATTACATTTTCAGACTAATAATATGTTCCTTTATTGCTGTTTTAAATCTGGAGACAGTGGAGCAGGACGTAATATTTACAGGCAGAGAATTATACACTTTCACAGCATTATAGCTCAAAGAACATTGACACGTAGCAGAATAGTGCCTGGGCATAACAAATTTATTACAGTGTCGAGTAATTATGTAATGAATATTTCTAATACGTGTTAGTTTTTCACACAAGTAATATAGTTGTCCCCGAATAAGAAACATCACATTATCAAACTTTCGAGTATTATAGCAAAATTTTAAACAACAATTTTGTAATTTCTAGACTGTTTTTATCTTTCATTGTAAGTGCTGGACAATACAAAATGTTGCAGTAAGCTAAGGATGAGAGAATTAATGTAAGGTTAAGTTTAATTTCAATTGAAAGACAATATCTGCGCATGTAGAGCATTTTTATCTTATAGTAACACTCTTACAACAAATGTGACACAGCCACTTCATACCTACCAACACATACTCCTAAATTTTTAACAGATGCGGAAGAAATTAGGTCAACTTCATTGATGTTGATTTTAAAATTATTATTATACCCTTCTTCATTGCCAAATATTATCAACTAGAATTTCGGTTCAGTCAAAACTAAACACATTCCGAAACTTCAGCAATTTTTTTTCGATATTTGTACATATTATTTACCGCCACAAGCATCTTAGCTAGGGATAAGAATAATAGATTTGCATACTGATGAGAATTACAAAACGAAAAGAATTTAAAAAAGTCAGCAGTGTATATAACAAAAAGCAATGGTTCAAGTATACTTCCTTAAGGTACATCTATATTCAGTGTAATATAAACTGACGAAGAATTATCAAAAGTAACTGTTTGTTTGCGAAAATTTAAGTAACTGACCGTAAATTTTACCGCATTATCATCTAGTCCAAAGTATTTTAGCGTCTAAAAAAGAATCTGCCAAAAGTGTTACTATAGTTTCGATTAAATTTAATTTTTTTTCAAAAAAAATTTAAAAGCACTGCCAATTCAAAAAGATGTGTATTTTACAATAATAGAATTAGAGCGATAAAATTTTTAGGGGACGTAACTAAAACTCTAAGCTTCCCTGCCATAATTTCAAAATGACTTAATTTCATACAGGGTGGTAGAAATTTAATGCCGAATTTAGTCAACTTTTAACCATCTTAACTTATTTTTTTATAATGGAACACCCTGTATATTTTTGCACAACCTGAATTTTGTTCTCTTTCGAATTATATAATGGTTCCTTATACCTATCTCTTCTGGTTTTTAAGGTATTTATTGTTTTTCGGTCAGTCAACGGATATCGCATAATCTCTTGAGAGGATGGTTGTGAAAATTTTAGTGGAACTTCAAAAAGCACCTAATCTGTCACCAGTGTATTGTTGTCAATTTAACACATATAGTGAATGTTTATTTGAGACATATTTATTATTAAAAAATAGAAAACGTTATGCTGAGATTCTTTTCCTGTATAATGGATATCAAAATTGTTATACATTATAGAGATTATGACTGCTGCAGTTTTGACTTTAAAAATATGCAATAAGAACAGGATCCAAAATCAACTATGCCATAATTTGGCACTTTTAACAGTCAGCGTAGTAGTTACATCAGTGACTCCCTAAACGATCAGCGAGCAAGTTAACATGCAGCAGCAATTTAGATAAGAAATTAGGGAAGTGAGTAAAGTAAGATGATTTGTCTGTATGATTAAAATTTTCTCCGGATTTTAAATAGGTATCGTTTTTATACATCATACTACTACTACTACTACTACTACTACTACTACTACTACTACCACCACTACCACTACCACTACCACTACCACTACCACTACCACTACCACTACCACTACCACTACCACTACCACTACCACTACCACTACCACTACTACTACTATTATTATTATTATTAATCAATTTGGTTATAAATGTAAAAAGATTTGAATAAAATCCTGATGTTTTTTTCATAATAGTTTATTAGATATTTAAACTGATTAAAAATATTAAAAACAGAACGACATATTTTGTTCACTCAAAAAGGAATATTTACTATTATGTGACTTGGCAGCTTTTTATTTGTCACCAACCTGTTAAAAATAGTAACAAAATCAATTCCAAAAACGTTTTTCGATCTACTTGGCTACCAGAATATTGTACACGATTTTAGTAAATAAACCGTAATAGGATTTCTGGGTAAAAACGATCATTGATGTCCAAACACTACGTTTTGATAGTTGGGATCAAGTTAAAGCTAATTATAAATTACCATTTCAAAGGTGTTTATAGGTCTAGATCATAAAATTTCAAACATCCAATCTACGAATCTTTTGAAATCTACCGTATCGACCTTATGTCATTAAACAAAAACCTACTTACTTTTGAGGTTTTATCGAGATTATGTTGTAAATTAAGGGATAAGCATCTCATCCGTATTACCGGGAACTTAGGCGTTTCCTCTTGGCCCCACAAATTGGTTTTACCCGATTACAGGTGTAATGTAGGTAAGCAACAAACAAACTATGATTTAAGGTTCGTATAAGTAAAAATTATATTATTTTTTGTTTGCAATAAATCCACAAAACAGTGCATAGTATCCTTATAAGAAGATTGTATATGGACTTATTTTAAAAACACTCTGTGTATTGAATGCAGTTTAAATTGAATCCACAGTGATTAATATTGGAAGCAGTATGTAATACATACGTTAGAAAATATACAGAATATCCAAGATGGAATGAACATGATTGAATTATCGTGCTTAGTGAGTTTGGTCGAATTTGGGGTTCCACAGGGTACGGTACTTGGACCAATTTTGTTTCGCATAAGTAAATAAATGATTTCCTCAAATCTGGAAGTATCGGGTATTGTTTTCTTATTTGCTGATGATACATGTTACTATATTGTTCTAGTACTTGGAGTAAAATTGAATGAATAGCTCAAAGAGATTTAGAAAAAAGTAAATGTTAGTTTGTTGAAATTTCTTTAACAATAAATTTACAGAACTGACAATAATTGGACGTAGACATGAACTAAAATTAAGGCCAAAAAACAAAATACATACAATAGAGCAAAAATATTTTACATATACTGCTTCTAGATTGTATAAGTTGCTATCATAAAAATTTAGAGAACTAGATAATACTACTAAAAAATTGCCTTCAAATAGACACGTCACTATAGGAGTAAATGGACTAAAAAAATCGATGAATTGACGTCCGCTATTTTATTGTTGAAATGTGCAGGGGAGTGGAAAAGGTGTCTCATCTCGTAAGTACATTGTTTTTTTTTTAAACAATTTGGGTCGAAAATCAGTTTTTCTAATATATTAGAAAAATTATTGATTTTAGAGAAAAGAGTTCAACAGACAAAATATGCACAATAAAAAGACCTACAAGATGCCGCCTGATAGATTAAAATCGGATAATTTGTTTAAAAGTTATTACAAAAAAACATCAAAAAACGTGGAAAAACGGCATTTTTATAATTATCCATAACTTGGTTGTTAATTGTTGGAATTTTATAAATATGCCTAAAAGTTTTGAGTTTTATTGTTAGTCAAAACTGTGCGAAAGATGGACACTGTGGGCCCAATAGTTTTTGCAAAATTCTATTTATTTTTTATCCAGTCAAGAGCAAAAATGCATAACTTTAACCTTCCGTCTCACCAAAAGTTAACAAAAAAAGGGTTTAGAAAGTCGATTTTTATAGCTTAAAACTTAACAGATTTATATTTAAATGGAATTTAGATTTATTGCCCGGGGCCCTTTTGATTTTTACATAAAAAATAGTCTTTTTTTACCACTTTTTTTTAGATTATCTCCAAAACATTCACAACTTTATAAATAACGACTTGTAGTGTATCTCAATGTTCCATTTATAAGTATATTTTTCAAGGAATTCCCAAACATACACAAATAAGTTTGCGTCTGAGTTAGCTTCATTGATGATTTTTTAATATCGTATTGTCTTGGGAACGCATCAAAATACTGTTGTATGTAAATTAAACAAAGTTTTTATTCTTTTTTGTAATCCCTTTAGGAATTGTATCGTATGCTCTCATGTACTGGTCTAACTACAGTGAGTGTTTCTATTTATTTCCATGTCTTGTTTCAAATGAAAATATTAATATTGTTTTTCTTTATTTTTGGAAATAAATTCATTATTATTCTGCAAATTGTTTATTTGTGTTTGTTCTCGCATAAAGAAATTTACACAATTTTTAAACTTCTAGCTTTTATTCGTAAAATTACCCACTTTGACTACGCCAGTGATCCTGTACATGCCTTCAGAATTGTAAATCAAAAACTGAACGTTTCAAGGAAAAGTTCCGTCATAAATTAGGACCCGCAGAGGTCGATGATGACTACCGCTGGACAAGGCGGCACATTTAGCACAACCTATTCTTAGGTCCCTTATCTACAATGTTACATGTAAAAACTCGGCTGGGACATTATGTTTTGATAGGCGTGAAAGTCAGGCACTCCTATGAGGTTAGTTTTCATTGTTGGCGATTTTTCTACAAACCCCGGTATAATTAGGCTACTGTGCTGGTATTATCGCTGTTGATGGTGGTCTCCTTAGTAGATTTTAGTAGAATTGAATTTTCTGAATGTGTTTATAACTCTCTTAATTCTATGATAAGCCTTTCTAATACAAGAAGTATATAGGTCAGGAAAATAAGCTGGGAAATGATCATTTCGCGACTTTTTGTTTCGGCAAGCTGAATTTATCACTAAAGATGCTAAATATTATCTACAATAACATATTAGTTTCCACAGTCATAAAAATGGGGGGAAGATTGTTTACAGGGTGGTTAATTGTATAATTTTTACGTAAGTACACGTTTTTCGTTTATAACTTTTTTCCGTTCATTTCCATGAGAAAACAGTAAAGTACTTTTTTGTCGTCTTCAAAAGACCTACAAAACTAGCCCTCGAGCGTCAAAAAATATTGATTAGAACAAAAGTTATAAACAGAAGTTTATTTATGACTTTTCAATTAAACATTTATAAATTGCGTTATTATTACCAGAACTTTTTGGCATCGCATCCTCTCATTCCTTATCACTGTCTAATAACTCGCACGAAATCTGGAATCGGTAAGTTGAATAGTTTACAAGTTATGGCCTTATAAACAAATTAACTAATTATTAATCTGGACGATCCCAAGGATCTTCCACAATCGCACTGATTTTTTTCATGGAAGATTTCATGATAATACATTGAAATCTATAATTTTTTTTAACTGCAAATTTGCATTTGAAAATAATATATTTGACAGTCTGTAACTCCGTTGTTTTTCAATGTATCTTGACGATTTTTTTTTAACTTAGAGCTCTTTTCATAAGCTTTCCGAATATCTAATAATATATAATTATATCACGCTCGTGCGTCGTATATTTCATTTTGCAAGCAAGGTTAAAAAATAAAAAAAAAAATCCAGGTTGCATATGAATATGCATTGTGGAATATGTTATTGTACATAATATTTAGCATATCTAGTGATAAATTCAGCTTGCCGAAACAAAAAGTCGCGTCCAACTCTATATTTCCTGGCCTATGTAGCATAGTGCATAAAAATATTAAATCCACAGTTAATTCACTTTTTTAGTTTTCCATAGCGATTACTATTACTTTTATTATGCTTTCTGGCAACTTCATGTGTTTTTGATAAATGATACCAAAAAATGAAAATAACCATACGCTAAAACGGGCCTTTCATTCTACGGGGTGTTTTCTAAGTTGATGTCATAATACTCAAAAGAGTTTATATAAAAATATATACAGGGTGAGTCGGAAGAAATACACTAAACTCCAGAAATGGATTCTACACTACAAAATAATAAGAAAAACTCAAATGTTGTTATGTGATTTTCATTTGTTTTCAAGTTATAGCATAATTACAAATTTAAAAAATGTTAAATCAGAGTATGCCATGTTCCAAGTTCAAAATTTATGTTTGTCAGTGTTACAAAATGCCAATAACTTATTCAAATTGAGAGTATGCAAATACAGGATGTTCTGAAAGTCAGTAATCTCAATTGTTTGCAAGTTACAGCTTGTCAAAGTTATTTTTTCCATTTTTCTATTTAAATAACTTATTTAATTCAAGCTTGATTAGTCTCTCATTTGGCACACCCAGTAAGTAGACGAAGCTCTATTGGACCAGTCAGAGAAAAGTTTCACTAAGTATGCGCCACTAGAGAGCATTTTACCTAGAACTCAAAATTTGTTTTGTTCATAACTTTTTTCTCTTGCTAGACATCACAGAAATTTAAACATTATTGAAAAGAGAGACACTATCAGAAAAAATTATGGACTCTTTGTTCAAGCCGATAAATGTAACCGTTTACCAGGAAATCCCTATTGCTTGAAAACAAATGAAAACAACATTTGAGTTTTTTCTTAATATTTTGAAGTGCAGAATCTATTCCTGGAGTTTGGTACGATCCTCTCGACTCACCCTGTATAAAAAAATAATATAAATTAATAATAAGAAGAGCAATATAATTAATAAATAATAAAATATATTTTATAATAAATAATTTATATAATTTTATTTATGGTGAGGTTTTTAAAATACCATGGGCATTTTATTAAAAAAAAAACAGTGCGTTTCGCACTTTTTAAGATTTTACATTTATCCAGTACATTTGTAAATTATCCTGTGCCGCTAAACGAAAAAAAAATATTTTGATAATGTACAACTTCTGCAATTTTTCTGAATGTACTTTGTACGTTTTGACTGACAAACAGCTCAAACAAGCACACACAATCTGTTAATTCCTGCATATTTACGCGTTAATCTGTTGATTTTTCGGAAGTCAAATCCCGGCGTGAAATGACATTACCGACAGAGCCCATTCGGTTGTTTTGTTTACTTTGCTGGCGATGCCTTATCTTTTATTGACTTACTAGGAATTACGACACGACCCGTAAGAAATTTTACAACCCCCAAACCGGCCTCGGTGATAATCTCTTTACGATGGAACAGTTCGGAGTGGGCAGCACTTGTGCCTGGCACATTGTAGAAACTCCTAAGGACTGTCATTATAGGGGTCAGAGAACATCCCTTCGATGGGTGGTTGGGTTACTGACAGCTTTCAAGATATGTTTTTAGATAGGAAATGTGACAATAATGTAGGGGCACGTTTTTTCTTTATTTATATAAAATTATTAAACAAATTTTGAAAATATGTGTTTCATGAAAACATATAAATTCTATCTATTAGAAAAAGATCTTTTTTTTTCAATAAACTGTCACCTTTTCTTTTCAAGATATAGACTGTTAAAACTATTTTTTTAATGAATTTTGCCAGCACATTTTCTGCGTGAAATTTAAAAAATACATAAGAATATCGTACTGAGAATCCTAAAATTCTAACCTCAAAAATGTTGTAACCTTAAAAAATTCGTGGTTTATGCTTACAAGCACATAAGATATTGACAAAATTCATTAACAAAAATTAACTTCAAAAGTTTGTGCAACAAAAAACGATAGACCCCTGGTGCATTATTTTGAAGCACCCTGTATAAAATGTATTTCGATGTGTACCGCGTTGTTTCCAAGTTTGAGATTTTTGGGCAAATATCAAAATTGAGAAAAATGTTGCGGTAAGGTCTATTGAATGTCATGTTTATTTATTGCAATTTAGAACCATTAACCTATTTTCATCTTTCTCCATTATTGAAGAACTCAATTTTGAGGCGGACATAAAAAAATTAAGGTAAAAAGACTACTTACTGATAATCCTGTAGCCGGGGGGGTCACAAGGGAGTTACCCCAGTCTTTTTTGTGTATTTTGAGCTGCAGAACACGGATTTTTTGGGTAGAAGTTTGCCCGGATGTCGAAAAGTTTTTTATTAACAAAAAACTTGCAAAATACTGAGAACTTAGTTTTTGGCAAAATAAAAAGTATTGTTGTTGTTGTTTGACCCATTTTAAGAAGAAAATGTCTCTTGCAATTTTTTTGTTAAGAGCATAGTTTTCGAGATAAACGCCGTTAAAAACTCGAAAAATGCAATTTTTGCGATTTTCAATTGTTAATAACTTTTGATTGAATAGGTATTTTGTAATTCTGCTGGCGGCGTTTGAAAGTTCATGTTAAATACTACAAATTATGAGTAATTGCAGTGTGAAAATTTGTTTTTTCCACTGTTATTTGAAGCTGTAAACAAATAGCGATTGAGCGTTCAGAAGGGATGCGCCTCCATGTATGTAAGAGAGCGGTTGCCTTCTTACAGGCGTTTAATAAACGATCTTGACGCGTAATCTTCATTTCTAGACCAAAGAAACGATGAAAACTGAACGGAACATTAACAATTTAATGAAAATTTGCAATATCATTTATTTATCCCTCCAAAGCGTTTTCCAAACTTCGAATTAATATCTTTAAAACTGTTTGAAATAATTAATGAAAATAGTTAAAAAATTAAAATTTAAACACTATATCTCGGAAATGAAGCATATTTCGACCTACGTTTATATCAACTTCTTTTCACAAAATAATTTCGGCAACCCTAAAATATTTCGCACTTCTTTACAAACACTATGTATATCAATCACAGTAAACATTTTTAAAAGGATGCTGGGTAAAGCTTATATTAAAATTTTTTTCTTAATTCTTAACTATTTTGAAATTTTGTACTACAAAGTACAATATTGAACATTAAAGTTACGAGTTGATTTTAGAAACTGTTTAAAATTCTGATCTATAAAAATTAAAATTTTTTAATGTTAAATACAAACATACTGCTTATTGTGAAAAAAAAAGAGACAAAATAAATTGAAAATACTTGTTTCTATTAACAGGAAGTCACGTGTTCAACGTTCAGGACTATTTCCAAATAGGCTAAATTTATTAAACATTTAGCCAACTTCTGATTGATTATGTTTTTATTAAGAAAAAAGTTAATTGTTTAATATTTTTAAAGATAATATCTATATACATCCCCTTGGTGGTTGGGAATTTAGTGTTAAATGTATCATCTTATTACAGTTTTCAGCATTTCAAAAGAGATAAAAATAAGATTATTACTGACTTTCTATTAACAGAAAATAAAGTGTTTAGTGTTAAATGTATCAATATCTGACCATGTGATTAAGAATATAGTGTAAATTTATCTGTCTTTCATCATGGATATAAAAATTTCAAAACAGACAAAAATATGTTCATTAAAACCAACGCTAAACATGTTATGTTTCTATTAAAAAAGTTATGCGCTTTTAGTGTTCAATGTATTTACGTCTCATTGGGAAAGTGAGAATTGGGTGTTAAATTTATCTAGATATTTCTCATTATGAATTTTAGATATTCAGAATAAGCAATATTTATTGTAAAACCAACTCCTGTTTTTTTGTGTGTTTATCAACAAAAAGTTTCGTATTTTTAATGGTAAATATATCCATATCTCATTCTGTAATTGATAATTGTTAAATTTATCAACTTCTCATTAAAAGTTTCAGAATTCAAAATAGACAAAAATGAGTATATTAAAACTAATTTCTGATTGACTTCTGTCTTTATTAACAGAAAGTTAATTGATTAGGATATTTTTGATGTTAAAGGTGTTTCACTGTGTGATTGATAATTACTTATCTGTTTCTTTAAATCAACTGACATGTTCTACTACAGAAAATTATGTGTTTCTAGTGTTCACTGCACCTCAATTTTACTGGAAATATAAATCAAAATTATAAAACTTGTAATGGAAAGTTAAGTACTTAGTAGTTTTAGTATTAAATGTCAAAAATGTGATTAAGAAGTTAGTGTTAAGTTTATCAACGTATTGGATTTCAGATCTCTTGATTTGTTTCTATTAAGTTGAATGTTTTCTAGTGAGTGGGTACAATAAATTTTTAGTGTTATGTAATTGAGAATTTAACGTTAAATTCAGCAATATATTTCAATTTCACAGTTTCAAAATAGGTAAAGATATGTTCAATAAATTTGCTGTTAAAGGTTTTTACATTCATTGTGTGATTGAGAATTGAGTGATAAATATCTTCTTTTCATCATGGATTTATGTTATGTGATTGAGAATTTAGTGTTAAATTTATCTTCCTTTCATTATGTATTTATGTTATGTGATTGAGAATTTAACTTATCAATATTGTTCAATTTCACAATTTTAAGACATTTATTAAAGGTGTTAAATATTTCATTGTGTGATTGAGAATTTAGTGTTAAGTTTATCTTATTCTCATCATGGATTTATTTTGTGTGATTGAGAATTTAACGTTAAACTTACCAATATTTTTAATTTCACAATTTTAAGACGTTCATTAAAGGTGTTAAATATTTCATTGTGTGATTGAGAATTTAACGTTAAAATTTATCAATATTTTTCAATTTCACAATTTCAAGTACTTCTTGTAATAGACTTTAAAATTTCAAAAAAAGTAAAACTAATTTATGATAAAACTAGCTCTTGACCGACTTCTTCCAGTAGAGAGAAGAAAGTAAAGTTATTATTAATTTTAGTGTTAAAGCATCTCATAAACATGCTATTATGTGTTTGATTGTGATAATTTACCAACTTCTCTCTAGATAGTGTATCAAAACAAATTCCTGATTCAGTTCTGTTTCTATTAACAGAAATGTTTATTATTTTTAAAGTTAAATGTACTTTCTTCTCATTGTTTTACTGAGAATTTAGTGTTCTTCTCGTGATGAATTTTAGAATTTGAAAGCCCTTGAAATCGACTTCAGATTGTTCTCAGGTTAACATAATTATTTGCTTCGTTTGATTTGACACATAACGAGGTTCAAATTAACACACCTTCTAGTTTCCGATTGTGACAATTAAAGCACCTGCCGCCGATCCGGGTTATGCCTCGGGCCGTAACGACCATGATTCCAATAATCATCGCTTACTCGCCGGTTCCCTGCCCTCCGCTCGGCCCATTTCCACTTTCATCACGATCCGGACCAGATAAGAGACCCCTCGACTTTCCACGGCAGCCTTTGATCGCGGACCTTAAGGGATGCGTCTCGGGGGGTTGTCCCCGGCGTCCTCCGAGGTCGCCCCCGGCCGGATTGTCGCGCAGGGACCTCGCGCAGCCACGCCCCCGGACATCGAGATCGTCATCTGTTCCTCCGGCCGACGCCGCAATCTCGGCCGACTCAGTTATTAGTGCGCCGCTTAAGTGTCGACAATGATGGCATCTTCAGTTCAGCTTCAGTACCAGGGCGCGAGTGCGCAACCGCAGGTGCGTGTCTGTAATGATAGTAATCTGTCGCGATACCCCCTCATTAGTGTGCTCGCGGTTTTATTAATACTTCAGTTAGAATGATTGCCGATCGGTAATGATACGGATCCGTGGATCTTGTATGTGTGTGTGTGTGTGTGTGTGTGTGTGGATTGGGCTGGATTCGGGAAATGCCGCGGTACATGCTCTGTGGTTGTTTTTTGCTGAATCATAACTTAATTATATATTGGAGGCTTGTCGGCTGCGATAATTTTTATTTATTTATTTAAATTAAGTTGATCATGAGTCCCTACTGTTTTAGTACTGGACCAAGCACTGAATTAAAAAGTCAATCAACTACAACCACAATTTTTATTGATACTTGATATCATTTTTCAAAAAAACAAACAAAATTTTAAAAACTTTGTAAAATTTTTAGACAGATCGAAATAATTCATTTAGAGGGGAAAAAAAAGAAAATTGTTACCTGGACTTTTATATGTGGAAATGGTAAAGGGGCTTGTAATAAACGAAAAAAAAAAATAAATGCGTGAGCAGGGACGGCGGAGTGTTGATTTGGGGGGTTAAAAAGTTATGAAAAATTGTATCATTGGGATTCTGGAGAAATTTGACGTCAAACAAAAAAGTATCCTATACAAAAATAAATATCATGCAAAAATCTACAACTTTTGTAGCGATCACTTTTTAACATAACCACAAAATTTCCAAGAAAAATGCGAAAAACAAGTTTTTTTCTGATTTTTCATTTTTTATTTCCCATTTTCGCAAAAATAATTTAATTTTGACGAAACTTGGTGAAAGTATACCTTTCTGTATCTTAAATAACCACAAATTTATTTAGATACAAAAATCAAGAAGTTTCTGAGATATTCATTTTTTTCGGCCTGGAACACTTTTTTTCTTTTGAAGAAAACTTCTACTTAGAAAAATCATTGTACAAAGATCTGACGGTAATATTTTTTTTCGTTTTGACATATACTTTTTGGTGAAATAATAAATCTGTAATCACAGTTCAAAAACATGCTCAAAAATGCAAAAAAATAAAAAATGACTTGCAGCAATGAATTTTTCAGTAATTGTTGATAATTTGTTTAAATTTAAAAAAACAAAAACTGATTACACCATTCAATTGTACGGAAAAAATACAAAAAAAACTGTCTCATTGTTTGACCCAAAACTTTATTTTTGTACAGTATTGTTATAAACATAAGTCGAATAGTGAATAAATAAAATAAATAATAATTTTTTTTTCCATAGGATCTATTAGTGTACTTATTTTTTTTTTAATTTTGATGAATTCACAGATATACAGTGTGTCCAAGATAAGGGTGGGATAGCATTAGAATCTTGGAAACGGTAAGAGTTACGGGGTGGCTCAGAATAGAAAAAAGTTGCGTTTTTTTATACCTAACAATATGCCGTTTAGAAAGTTTTAAAATTCCGTTTGGTTCCGGAGATATCCGGAAAAACCCGAAATTTTGCAAAATTGTTTTAATTTTTTTCTGGCTTTATTTGAAAACGAATTTTAAAATAAATTACATATTTATAACGCCACTTTTTTCCGCTCTATACAGTGGCGTCAACATATTTGCAATCCGACGCTTCGTCTTCGAGGGGCCATCATCGGGTTAATTTTTTTAAATACGTCAACAGTAGACTTTGCAGTTAATACTTTGTATTGATGAAATCTCAAATAATCTAGATAATTTATCATTTGTGGATTTGTAATTCGACTTAGATGTTTATAGCAATATTGTACAAAAATAAAGTTTTGGGTCAAACAATGAGCCACAGTTTTTTTATTTTTTTTTCCGTAGAATTGAATGTTGTAATCAGTTTTTGAGTGTTTTTTTTATTTAAACAAATTTTCAACAATAACTGAAAAAAAATTCATTGTTGCAAGTCATTTTTGTGGTTACAGATTTCTTTATTTCACCAAAAAGTATATGTCAAAACGAAAAAAATGATTACCGGCACAACTCTGTACGATGATTTTTTTAAGCAGAATTTTTCTTTGAAAAAAGTGTTTCAGGCCGAAAAAAATAAATATCTCAGAAACATCTTGATTTTTATATCTAAAAAAATTGTGGTTATTTAAGACAGAAAGGTATACTTTTACCAAGTTTCGTTAAAACTAAATTATTTTTGCTGAAATGAGAAATAAAAAACGAAAAATCAGAAAAAAAAACTGTTTTTCGCATTTTTCTCGAAAATTTTGAGGTTATGTTAAAAAGTGATCACTACAAAAATTGTAGATTTTTGCACGATCTACAACTTTTGTATACTTTTTTGTTTGACGTCGACTTTCGCCAGAAATCGCAATGATACAATTTTTCATAACTTTTCAACCCCCCCCCCCCAAATCAACCCTCCACCGCCCCTGCTCACGCATTTATTTTTTTTAGGGTTATTTTAAGCCCTTTTACCATTTCCACTTATAAAAGTACAGATAAGAATTTTTTTTCCTCCAATTGCAATTTTGCGTTCTTTAAATCCTGAATATGTTTTAACAGTAATTTTGAAGGGAAAACTGCTATCCAAAATTTATACAAGGTGTCTGCGAAAGATTTGGAAATCTCGAAACTGGAGATACTGGTGGCCAAAATAAGTCGATTGAGCCAAATACACCTTATGCAAATATTGCTGGTTTCAAAGATCCAGGGCGTTCAATGTTTGAATTTTATTTTGAAATTTGTCAATAATTTTGAAAATTGTCAACGTAAGAACAAAAAAATGGGCACTATTATGTTTTTTGATATGACAAATAAGAATTTTTGATTAGTTTTGGCGCTGCTTATCTAGGGCGTCAGTTATGCACTATTCCTTTGATAAACAGGAGACATTTTTTTTTGTCTTTAGAATTATGGACATTGTGTATTGAAAATATAAAAGAACGCTCTTCGTTTTATAAAAAGGTTACTCTTATTCGTTTTCGATATCTGCCTTGGTTATTGAGGTATTCTCATACTATACAAATTTCAATGCATTTCTTTTTACGCTAATTTTAATCCTTAAATTAAACTAATGGAACTTGTGTATGAACCAAATTATTTTCAGTATTCTGAAAAACAA
This sequence comes from Anoplophora glabripennis, assembly GCF_000390285.2. Classification (NCBI taxonomy): domain Eukaryota; kingdom Metazoa; phylum Arthropoda; class Insecta; order Coleoptera; family Cerambycidae; genus Anoplophora; species Anoplophora glabripennis. The sequence continues at coordinate 1,278,253 of NW_019416352.1, read as the reverse complement.
CTTTAAGGGAAAGTAAAACATAAACCGTTTAATGAGAAAATATCAAACAATACAGAAATATTAAATCATGAATGGTTTTTCATTACCACAAACGCATGGCCTGGTATGATTTTTGGTATTAAAAAAAAAACATGTTAGAGGTTTTCTTATTCCAAAAACAACATCATAGAATTACTTTACGTTTTTAAAATAATTTGTAACACATTTGAAGTAAAAATATATACTGGTTATTTTTTTACACCGATAAACTTAAAAAAATGCTAAATAAAATTTTGTGACTACCACTTTTATGACTAGGATGCTATGAACTCAAAAACAGTTGTCTGGGGTAACAAGAACAGTATTTAATTCGATGGTTGAAAGAAGAGCAGCATATTAAAACTAATGACATTAACAGTACAAAATATAATGAAAGAATAGGTCCTTTTGTTGATGATATATATTAGATAATTCTATTACTACCTTAATGGTGCTTGAAACTTGCTGTAGCTCTGTTAGTTTTCGAGACATTTTGAAAAAAAATGTTAAATTCACTGCTGCTTTTTTATTTTTAAAAATTTTTTAAATCTGCAAAGACATTACAGTAACACTTTGCAAATAATTTCACTGTGGATTCAGATTTTTATATGAACGTTTCGGTTCTGTGAAACCATCTTGGACCTTCTTTTTTTATGGTTCAATTTTGTGCTATAATAAACAGAGCAATTTATTAATTTTCCTACGATGTATCCTTGTGCAAAAAAATAGTAATATGCCAGGAAAACAATAAATATTATTAATTAGTATTATATTCTGATAAATATGGCAACATCGCATGCAGCAAACACAAGAATCATTATACATTAAATCAATGTATTTATAATATAAATATATTGTAATTATACACGAAGTTAAGAAACCAAAACATTCATAAGAAAATCATTTCTTTAATTAAAGTTTTTCAACTATTCATTAAGTAAATACAAATCAAAAACATATTTTTCAAAAAATAAAGCATGTATCGTACATTTCTCAGGCGTCTTATACAAGGTATTCACAAACATGGAGAGTATATTTTATGAGTAAATAAATCATAGTGGAAAAATCGATTTGCACAAATAATGTTTGCAAATAGTTTAAATACATATTAACTTACCACATTGATACGAATAACACTGTTTGGTGCATGGCTCTTTATTATATTGGAAATATGTGCAGCTAAATCGCAGTTTTCATGAACATGTTCATGCTTAAACCTCATGTCCATCCCCTATTAATAAAAAAAATGACTCCACTTAAACATGTATTCACCAATAATTTCCAGAATAAAATACATATGTTCCCGCAATGAAAACTAAAGAGGAACTAATGATTAACTAAAATTGAACTAACAGTGTTTCTGTTTACCACAAAAAAAGAGACAAAGAAGCGTACGACACGCCATTTACGTCCGCAACTATTTACCTCTTTTTTGCAGTATGTAAGTCGGAGACGATTCCAGAAGTTCTCAATAAGTTTCATCAATTTTGGTTATTATTAATTTTAATTGAAAATACTCATTACTAATTGTACAAACCATTAAAAAATCCGTTCCGAGTTTGTAAATATCCTGTATAGAGCACATATTCTGTAAAATAACTATGTGAACAGCTTAAGTGACATATTGCTCTATTGTAGATATCTCCACTGAACCTCCTGGCAGCAACCTGCAACAGAATGTACCCCCACCAGCCCTTCAACACCCACACTCAGCTATCACCGGCCTCCACCACGTCCTGCAGCAGCGACGGCTACGTCTCCCAAGTACCCCTGGAGACGGCCAGATCACCCTTGGAATATTCTCCGCACTATCAGTCTCCTTACAGCCACGCCTACAGCAACCAATACTGGTTCCAACACTCACCACCTCCAGCCGACATAGCGACGAGCGGTTACCAACCCCAGCAGCACCACCAACACCACCAGCAGTACGCGCAGTGGCCGCAGACGAACTACATGACCTCCTTCGCCTCTACGATGAAGATGATCAAGCCGGAGATCGGCGTCGACTTTCCTACATACTCCTCGAAAGCTAGACGATGTATAAAATGCCAGTGTCCCAATTGCATCAACGAGGAGAACGGGTTGAAGAAGCCTTCTTCGAAGAAGGTGCATATCTGCCACTACCCAGGCTGTGATAAAGTGTACGGGAAAACGTCGCACCTCCAGGCACACCTCAGGTGGCATACGGGGGAAAGGCCCTTCGTGTGTAATTGGTTGTTTTGCGGGAAGAGGTTCACCAGGTCCGATGAGCTCCAGCGACATTTGAGGACGCATACGGGTGAGAAGAGGTTCGCCTGTACGGTGTGCTCGAAGAGGTTCATGAGGTCGGATCACCTCGCCAAACATGTCAAGACCCATAAGAATGGGAAGAAGAGCGAGTCCTCTTCACCTCCTCCAAAGGCAGACGAAGAATCCTCTTCGGAAGCGATTATAAAAAGTGAATCTCAACCCCAGGTGAAGAGTAGGTGTGTGCCATCCTCTGTACCCTCAGGTGTACCTCAGTTGCCTCAGTATAACACTCCTATTTTACATACGACGACACCCAGTTTTTATGGCAGTTACCACGGTCTTTACTTGCAGAGTATTCATGAACAGTGAAAGTTGTAACGTTTTATTTTTAATTTGAAAGTGTAGTTTCTTACGTGTTTTAGGGACCATGTCTACGTTAGATGTATATTTGTACAGAAAATGTATGTAAATATTTTATTTTGTTAATATGAAATAAACCACCTATTTTTATTATAATATTGCTGTGTTTGAATTTTTTGCACCCCACCTTCCAAAAAATATATATACAGGGTGGGCCATTAGTTTGAGAAAGTAAAATAACTCTCTTGTTACTCAGAATACAGAAAAAAAGTTTATATAAAAGTTATATACAAAGTCAAGAAACTAAAACTACAAAATTAATTTGGTACATACAGGGTGATGAGTAAAAACACATTTTTTAAATGGAACACCCTGTATATTTTTAAATATATTAATTTCCGAGAAAACTATATATGGCAATATAAACAGTTTGTCATTTTAGTGCGAGGTTGCCAAGTTATGTAGAAAATTCTTCGAATTTTGGAAAAAATATGACCTGGAAGAAGTTGTATTAACTAACACTTAGAGCAAAAATATTTGATGGAGTTATAGACAAATGTCGATATTTTATACAGGGCATTTTTTATAATACGATCATTTTTAAAAAGTTTAAACTTGATTTTCTAAAATTTTTCAATTGGAATACCCTGTACATTATTATTCTATTTTATTCATATATCCGTCCAGTTCAACTTTTATTAAGTATGTTCTACACCTAAAGTTGTTAGTTTTTAGATATAACAACATTTCTGGAAAATCCTAATTTTTATTATTTTCGGTCGCACGAAATGGTTTTGGAAGAAACTGTTACAATTGTGTCAACTTGTCAGTAATTTATCATTCCATTTTGAGTTAATTTTATTAGTTAATATTTATTTGTGGTATTCTATAAAATAATAAAAAATTTTTCAGAAATGTTGCTATATCTTAAAAACTAATAAATAAAAGTTGAAGTGGACCGATATGTGAATAAAATAGAACAATAAAAAACAGGGTGTTCCATTTGAAAAATTTTAGAAAATCAAGTTTAAACTTTCTAAAAATGATCGTATTATAAAAAATGCCATGCATAAAATATCGACATTAGCTAATATAGGAGTCTTTGCCTAACATTTGCCTATAACTCTGTCAAATATTTTTGCTCCAAGTGTTAGTAGTTGAAACTTAATACAACTTCTTGGAGGTCATGTTTATTCCAAAATTCGAAGAAATTTCTACATAACTTGGCTAAAATCTTAAACTGTTGATATTGCCATATATAGAATTTTCTCAGAAATCCATATGTTTAAAAATATACAGGGTGTTCCATTTAAAAAATTTAATATTTGGCGTGTCCCGTTTTTACTCATCGCCCTGTGTGTTTCAAATTAATTTTATCCTTTAGGTTTTTTGATTCTGTACAACTTTTTTTCTGAATTATTAGTAACAAGGGAATTATTTTACTTTCTCACACTAATGGCCCACCCTGTATACAGGGTGTTTCAGGAGGAGATGTACATACCTCAGTATGTTATTCTACGTTCAATTTTAAGTTAGAAATTTCCTATGAACTGAGGCCTGGAAACGCTTCGTTTAGGATTTACAGGATGTCAAATTTAAAAAAAATTAATTACATTTTCTTTAATAACTCTCGACTACTTTGAGTTAAATTCATGAAATTTTGTATGCATAGGTTTCTTGGGACGGGAAATTCAAATTTTTATGGACGATTGGCTGTATCTACCAGAGGGCACCACAAGCGACCATTGGGATCCTTTTAAATCGTTTCAACTTTTTTGTGCCACGGTGTATGGCATTTCGAAATAGAAAAACATTTTCCCCTATCTAATTTTTTTGCTACCCTGTATATTGACGTTTCGCATTAGTGCTTTTATTCCCTTAACAATTTTAAGCAAAAAAGGTATACTTGGTCGAATTCGAAACCTCTCAGACCAACCGTTTCCGAGATATTGGCTGATAAAATGCACACCATATTTTCAAATTTTATAACTATTTATGGTGAAAAAATAAAAAAATATTTTGGACTCACGTTTACAGGAAAAAAAGTCTTATTTTAACCTCAAAAATACGCCCCTAAATTATTTGTAGCGAATTTTGAATCAGCCTGTATCTACTTAATCTTTTCTGTATATTTTTTTATTCTCATACATTCTTAAAATAAGTCAAATTATAAAATTTGGTGTATAAAAAATAAATACATAACTTTTTCAGTGACTACTACTTAGTAGTTTCATAATTTATTTTTTGGCAACGGGATTTTGTGAAAATGGCTGTATGTATATAAAAACTTCAAAACATTACTCCTGATCCTTTTTGTACTGTAAAATTTGAAATTTTATTATATTTTGAAATATATACAGGATGTTCCGGAAATAAGGCCAAAAAATTTAAAGAATGGTTCTACTTCTAAGTACAAATGGCGCAATTTCCTAACCTCAAAATTAACAAGGTTTAAATAACCACAAAGTTACAATATTTCCTCAAATGGTAATAAACTACATCTTCTCATAAAAACAATAAAAATTCTGTAGCCTTTGACCTCAAATTGTTCTTTCTGATTAGCAAATTAATCTTTATTTTTCTATTTACCTATAGTTTCTTAAAAAAATTGACAGTCCAAGTCGATAATATTTAGTATGTATTTGATTTTGTACTTGGAAACAACATTCTGTAACCACGTTTTCCTTTTTAATCTCAGTAAATTATTATTTTCAAATTTCATATTTTTTTATTATACATTTTAATATTAACTTTTCTACTTTTTCTTTACTTAAAAAGCCATTAGCTAATTCAAATCAAGTGTAAATATTTTTTCCAAAATTCTTGTCTGGTGAAGTCATTTTTTCCACCAAGATCTAGTACTCTAAAAGCAATTTCAAAGAAAACCTTTTTTATAAATAAATAACGATATCATAGGAAACAACTATTCTGCTCCACAAGACAATATTGTCTCGTTTAATGTAAAATAGGTAAAAAAGTTGAACTGATAGAGGATGGAGTTTTTTTTTAATAAAATAACATTTTCTCATTCATTGACATTTTGCCTTATTCTCTTTAAGTGATGATTTTATTGTCATATCCAAACCAAAATTTAAAAATTCGTATGTCGTTGTGAGCAGAATTGAAAAAGCTTTAAAATGAGGTGCCACTCAAAATAGGGTGCTATTTAAAGTTTAAGACACCAAAACTTACGCCAGCACGTGTTCCCGAGCGTGTTCCCCTTGAAAAGAAACTCGACGTGTCTCAGGTTCTTTTTTGTTTTTTTTTAATTCCAACATTTTCCAAATGGGAAGTTTTAATTGAAACATCCTGTATAATAAAAGTCTTCTATTTTATATAAGTTAATATCTATAAGTATTCAGATATGAATTGCATTTTTAAAAAGACGACACTCGAAGAATCATATTTAAAATGCAAATAAATGAAAATAAAAAAAAATATATTAAAAATAAGCTTTTATTAAAACGTACTAAAAAGAAAAAAATGAACCAAGGAGTTCAAAAAACCCATAATGTTGTTTAAACCCCAAACCCACAATAGTTGAATCTGGTTCGGGCTGGGGCAGTACAGTATTGGGGGTCAAAAATGTAATAAAATTTCCAGGGTGGTATTTAAAAAAATGAAGTTGATGATGGTTCTGGAGAGACGAAACGATATATATAAAAATTTATCATGCCATTAGATAGAGGGCAAAAAGTGGACATGAGAAAGTGTTCTCCTTTTTTCAATATCACCTCAATCAAGGTTGAAATGAAACAAAAACGGATTTCCAAAATTTCGGTTTTTTCAAATATTTCGAAAACTAATAATGTTAGCCTTGATTTTTTAGAAGCATAATGATGGTCCCCTGATTACGCAACTTTGCCCCCATTTAAGCTACTTCGTACCTCTTACTGTTTCCGAGATCCCTGTAGTGAGAAGCGAATTTGTAACAGCCTGTAGTGTATATTTTCCTAAATTTATTCCATTTATATCCGGAATACCCTGTATATATTTTAAATAATTCTACAAATAACTTTCTAATTGTAAGTCGCAACAAAAAGACTCCTAATTTTAAAAAATATAATTTATTTTATATTTTTGTAAAGGAGCTTTAGGCAAAATTGATTGAAAAAATCTTTGTATTAAGAAAATTCTTATTAAAAACACAATAAAGTATTATAATAAAAAACCGCATGTAACCAAATCCGTTTCCTTGAAACGCTGCTGGTCGGTGGCTCCCCCTGCCGGCGTCTACTGCAACCGCTACGAAGCTCTCTTGGCTTTAACAGCCGCTGGATGTCTCCGCCGTCGCGATAATTGAGGGTGCTATTAACTGGGCGGGTTTTACGGATGCATGGCCGCCCTGACAGAGGAGGGCAGCGAAAGAAAATAAAACAAAAAACGGAAATTATAGTGTGATATTATGTATGCGCGGTGGGGTTGTAAAAGGCAGGGGAATCGGCAGCAAGTGGCGCTCGAATTAAGTTAGTTTCAATCAAAACACATGAATGTATGCAAGTTTCAATTGTTCCCCTTTGGTACATGAACTGCTGTCGCCTCCTTTGATTGTTGGAACGAGCGATAAGTAACGGCCGATGGCGCATAGTGCGCGAGTGCTGTGCTAAAACGTTTATTTTGATACACTGTGCAGTGTGGTTGTTCCGCCTAAGAGGGTCTGTGGGTCCGCCGCCAAACTGGAGGACCGTACGGATAGGGAAAAGGGGCGAGGATCCCCCGAAATGTTAGCCGTAAGTCTAAGAAACATAAAACTGGTTCCGTGTTATGCCGCACACTTTCACATGTTAGGTTCCACATCATCGTTATGACGTGACGTGGAAAATTGTCTTTTTTTTTCGTACATTCCTATGGCCGTTGATATAAGTTAATCTCTTGTCTTTTGAAACAGGACCGTATTTGTCCGTTAGGGACCCGATTTTAAAACTTTACGTTTATTAGAAAATAAAAGTGACATGGTATATCGCCTAAAACTCACCAAAACAGATCTTAATGAGAATCGTTGATTAAAGTACAATATTAACTGTTTAGATCTATAAATTACCTGCAACTAAACAAAGTTTTAATGAAGAACAGCGACATCAGGCATTAAAGTGTCACATTTACTGCTTAAGCATTAGAATCATTTCTACTACCGCTAAATTAAAAATTAAAATTTGTTTGACGAAAGTAATTTTATTTATTGTAAACATTTATAGTGAAAATTAGTACCTACAGCCTGTATGGGATATCCTTTGTCCTGTTTGTTTTGAAACATTTACTGTCGTCTATGTAGGTTGAAGTGTTTTCACTAGTAGATGGTTTATGGACTATTGAATCCTCTAAAGTGGTTGAATTATTTAAAAAATCGCTTCCAGCACTTCATGTAGGTACTTGCAGTAGGGAAATTTTTTTCGCCAACAATTGATTTACGAGTTATGGATTCCTCAATATAGCCTTCAGCTACCGTTGGAAGATTTCCATCCACCATGCATTTTTAAAGTTGTGATATCAGTTCCTGAATCTATTAATAGTGTTGCTGAAGTTATACGGAAAAAATGTCCGGTATATTCGTGAGCATCCTTCAATTTTAGAAACGCAGCAACTTGTTTTGACATTTCTCCAAATGTATGAATTGCTATTAATTGGTTATATGCTTTAAAAAATATGTTGCTATCTATTTGTGTAGGTCTTATGGTACTCCATTTCCGATATATGTCTAAATATTCGCTTACAATAAAAGATCTTTTTTCTTTGTTTTTGTAGTTGTCAGAGTGACCAGGAACCTATTTCTCATATCTTCAATATCTCTAATTTTTATTTGAAGTAATTTATCACATCCACACGCCCAGATATGGCAAAAATCATTGCCACCTAAAATAATAGTATTCTTCGTTTGTATCTAAATACGCATCATCAGGAACCTCCATAAGAAATTTTTTAATTTGTTAATTTTCTAAAATGCCTGATGTTTTAGCACGATATCCATACCGTTGCCGTTTCAAGAATTCTTTTAATTTTAGATACCTACTTTCCAGTATCGACGTTGTTGTAGACATTCAACGTAGCTCTGAGCATCGCATATATTGACCATAATGAAGATTTCATACTTCTGCTTAATCCAAAAAAATATACCAATAGTACATTTTTTATATGTTTGCTGATATACTTATCTTCTTCGATTTTTCTGGTAATAAATTACACTCTATTTGCTTTGCTGATTCAATAATTTCTGGCGGAGTTAATGTGAATTCTTCCATCTCAAATACTAAATAGTTATTTTTATGAATTTCAATAGGAACAATATGGTGATTAATGTGAAATTAAGTTATTTACTTAATAACGCTCGTCTCAGTGCAACCACAGACGGCCTAATGAAATTATTATTATTAATGAAAGAAGAATCATATAATTTTAATAATATAAAATAAATAGCTTTGTTTGCTATTATGATAAAATTAAAATTGATCGGCGAAAATGTGTTTAACTTGGAAGTAAATTACAGGATTTAATGCCGCGGTTGCCGAATGTATTAAATCAGCCAAGGTTAAACAAATAACTATTAATGTGACATTTATAGCTCACAAATGTTAAGAGCACTGAAAAATCTATGAAACATTACACGTCAAAAAACCACCATATTTTCAGATTCTGAATTTACCAACTAAGACTCTGTTGCTCACAAATTCTTGCAGCAGATTGAGTATACTTGCTTCGAAAATTCAGACGTTAAAGCAATTTGATAATTAGAACAATATCGAGAGAAGCTTACAGCTTTTTTAGAATATTCAAAGGTTCAGTTTCTTCGAACTGTTTAAAATATAAAATTTTATTTGCAAACAAACATTCATGACCATGATCTGGATAGAGTCTAATAGTTTTACTAGAATTCGACATAAGTGATGCATATTTTGTATAACAATTTATATGATTACAAAATTCCAAAATATATATATATATATATAAAAATTTTTTTGACCTTGGAGAATATTCATTACAGCAATGTTACGTGAATTTATTTGAATGCCCTTTGCAAAATTTGGCACACCCTTCATGAAAAATTCGTGGATACAGTCATTTTTGTGTATTGTACCTATATTCTCGAGTATCTCGTCGCAAAACTACTTCAAAACTAAGCAAAATTGGGAAGATCAATTTGATTACAGATTTCGAATGGTTCTATAGTATATTGTAGACTCGCTATTAACATTATGTCCTCTGTTTATAGTTTCCAAAGCGCATGAATTTCTCCCCGTAGTATATTACAAAAAATTATAATCCTCTGGTAACTTCAGAAAAATCTGAATTGATTATTCAGTAAGGAAATGATTTTTTCGATTTTTTTAAACAAAACCTTGTTTACGGGCATGATAACGATGTGCCTAGGCTCTCAAAAATGTAAATGCAACCCTGCTTTCTTACAAACATAAAACTGGTTTGGTGCGATTCCATACTTTCACATGTTAGACTCCACATCATAAACTGTGACGCAACATGGAAAATTAAATTTTTTTTTCGTATTTTCTTACGTCCGCAGATGTAAATTAATCTTCGATCCTTTGGCCATTAGTTGCGCTGACCGAGAGAAGAATAAAAAAGCAATTAATATTACCTGGCTTGACCAAAGCGCCACCATCCTTTCTTTTTGCTGTCTAATGGTGTTGGACACTTGCTACAGACGGGAAGCTAGACATAATCCCCATTGAAAACCGGTTGTCTCTTGGTGACTATGAATATTTTGTCATTTATTTTCCCTTAGGTACTTTATACTTTGCTTTCGTCTCAAGTGCTCGACCGCTATAAATGACACATCGTTATTAGTGTGTTGACATTTAATAAATCGCCCTGTATAAGGATACTACTCATTGTTTGATTTTATAACGGAAATGTTTTGCAGATGCACTGTTCATATAATTTGCCCAAATTTTGTCTTTTTTCATTTTAGAAGTATCCAAAAACAATTACATGTTGTTTTACTTACTAAAACTTGATTACAATTGGGTTTTCCTTAAAATTTGTCAATCATTTTTATCTGAAAATGTTATAAAATAAGATATATTTATTGGAACATTGTTACACTTATTACAGAGATTATTACTAGGTATAAATATTTCCTTTTATATTTTGCATATATAGAATTTTGGAGTTTTTGATTTCGAAAAAAATTGGACCAAAAGTTGTTTCTGATTTAACAGTTAACGTAATAGTTTGGGAAAACGAATACTTTACATTACTAAAAAGGACAAAAATTATCTATTTACTTCATAATTAAACTATTATTTAGTATGAAAGGAATGTATGAATAACCTTTAATTAATTCAGTACCATATTTAAAATAAGTAAAAACATTTAACATTAACAAATTCCTCTATAAAATAGAACGGTTTCCGTCGGTTAAAGGTGCAACGTCAGTGTTCTGTTACCTACTTTACCTTAATTTATTGAAAAATTTTGTCGCAAAAAAGCCTAAAAAGTAACTAATGTCCTGTAAAATTATTATATTCACGCTAACATTTCTATTTCATTATATCTTACGTCTGTCTCTATACTTAATATTTTTTTATCCGTCTGTCCGAATTATTCCAAAAATGCGCCACAAAAAAACATTATGAGAAAAAGGTAATAGACTCCTGGAACAACTTCATTATTAAAAACATTATAGACTTTAACGGCGGTGTTTGTATTTAATCGACAAATTCTTCACGCTACATTAAAACGACAGTGATCTTAATGTTGGTATTAAAAATTGTTTTTTCATGAAGTAGACAGAGTATATAGACATTGTGGTTATACGAAGTAGATAAAAGATCACATTTTGTTGATTTCTCTGTTAATATGTCACTTATTATAGTTCTTAATCATGTAAAATACCTGTAGCTAAATATTGGCAGCGAAATCATTGACCTCTATGACTTAAATATATTTACCCACATAAAATTTCATGGAAATTTACACAAGTTGACACAAGTTACACAAGTTTATACAAGTAAATTTACACAGGTGATTACTGTGTACCTAAGTTACTTTATCCAACACTTATATATAATGATTTCTTTGGTTTTAAAGGAAAAATGTGGCCTATAAGTTACTAGTGAGTTGTTATAAGTCATAAGTCACTAGTAAGTTATGACTTATAATCCACTAGTGACTTATAGAAGTCATTAAAAGTCAAATGTTTGGTTTATTTTTTTAGTTTTTATTGGAAAACCAATTTGAAACAGTAATAAGTCAACAAGTAACCTAAAATGTTACAAACTTACAATTTACCTACTTATTAATATTAGCATTAACATTTATGGTATGGTAAGTCGTAATTTGATGCCAAAGGATTATTGGAATCATTTTATGACTGTGATAAATTTATAGAACAGGTTGCCCCTTTGCTTGTGCTTCCTACAGGAGTCTGCACCACTTACATCTTTTTAGCAATATCAATTTTGCTGGAAATTGACTCTTCTATATAACCTTCTGCCACGATAGATGACTTCCATCCACCGTGGCGTTTGAGTGTTGTAATATCCCCTCCAGCATTGGCCAAGATAGTTGCAGATGTCCTGTATATAAATTAGAATCTGTCAAGCCCAAAAATCGCGCAACAACATTAGGGATTTTTGATAACTTATTAATACCAACACACTGACGTGTGCATTTTCCCTTTTGAAAATTGCAAAGGAACCTTTGATGCTGTACATTTTGAGGCCTTAGCTTAGAATATTTTGTAATTAATTCAATTGGATTAACACAAAATCCTTTATTTCACAGGGAAGCTTCTTGGTTTGTTCGTTTTAGTATTTGAAATCATGATGTGGATATACTGCCTTTTGTCCTTTATATTGTCTATGCCTAGATGGGTCAATTCCTCGCAACGGCAAGCGCCAAAAACTCCCAATCTCAACGCCACCTAAAAACAACAAATTTAATAAATACAACTCAGTTAAACTATTCAGTAGAACCCCTCAAAAGATGATCTTCGTCTAGGGCTTCACGCAAAAATTGTTCGATTTGTTCTCTTTCTAAGATCTTGGATTTTTTTGGTTGAAAATGTTTGTGCTTAGACTTTAGAAATGCCACTAGTCTTCCGAATTTGGAAATTTCAATGTTCTTGTAAACTCTCAAAGTTGACTTCAACATGGAATATTTAGTCCACAATGTGGATGGAGCTAATTTGTCACTTAATTTGAAAAAATAAGTCAGCAAGACATCTTCATTTACGCCTTTTACCCCTTCTTTGATTTTCCAATTTTGAAATTCCTTCAGTTCTTTGTTGTATATAGATTTTGATTTCTCCGGAATGATGCCTGCAGTAGCCGCATTAGCTTTCTCTAAAATTTCAGATGGAATTTCCACATTTTCCATTTTTTCAGTCTTGGTTTTAGGATTTCAACGTGATTTCAACTCAAAAAATATTGTTTGTTTAAAGACAACCCTTGGTTACAGACACAATTTAGGTTGACACTCGCATCTTTTGTAATATTTAAAAATACATTCATTTCATTAAATTACTTTTTCTGGCAATTATTGTTTCATTTGCTGTACATTTTTAGCAAGAGACAGTATTTGCCATTAAAAATTGTATGGATTTTCATTGAAATATAGAAAATGCGCTAAACCTGAATAAATTTTGAAAATAAGTTGAAAGTGCAACTTTGTTTTTCGATATTCTTTTTTTTCTCCAACCTCTCTGAGTCACTAAAGTAATATTTTTTATGATGTATTATAAACTTTTTGTATCTCTTTATGCAGTTTTTTATCTAATACTTAAAGTGATGAAACAAGACGTTAAAATATTAAACTTATTAACAAGTTAGTTTATTTTATGTCACTGTCAATTATGTGTTATCGAATTATCCATATTAGACGGTCGTTTACTTTATTGAATAGGAAAACACATTTTAAATAATGCAACGAAGCTATTCTCAAAATTGCCTGTCTCTTTTGAGGCGCATTGACCAATTACGTTTTGTTGACATGTCGTATAAAAATAAATGGTATAATGAAATGTAATTTAGTAAATTAGGTACCTAGAGTGCTTTTACAGATGATGTGGAATGTAGATATAGTGAATGATGTTTAGTCTAGATAGGTTATGGCAACAAAGTGGTCTTAATATACGCGCTTATAATAGTTATATCTTTATATATATCCAATTATTGTAATAAGTAGGCAAAATACAAACAAATTATTACCACTTAACGATAAGTAATTCGGAATTGTTAGTACTTAGACATATTAGAGGTATTTAAAAAAAAACGTTTGGTCGCATTTATTACTTTGTATCTGAAGATCACCTCGTTTTCCAAAGGAATAAAACATTTCTATGACACTTTTATTTAGTTCGTCGTTCATTAAATTTATTTATATGTTGTAATATCGGTCCGTACTTTGTGTACAATTTTAATTATTACACAATACCAGGATAATTATAATAATTAGCGTTCGCCATGTTAGAGAAACCAAAACACGCTACTTATTTTGAAATTACATCGTTTTTTGTTAAGGGCAGATGTTGAGCCGGTTAATAGCTGTCGATTGTGGTCAGCTACATCCATGCCATGTTGTAACTAGGTTAGTAGGTCTAGCTTTATAATTTGAGTGCTTGTTATCGACTGTTTACTAACTTCTCGTCTTTTGGGTTTTTGGATTGTGCCTGTATCTTTCATGGTTGCCAAAATATTCGGAACTCAGTCGATGGCATGAATAGAAACAGTTAGTAGGTAGCGCATCTTAAAATTTAAATTCTTATGTAAATAAAATAAGTAAATTTGAGCCATTAAATGTTTGTAGCTAACAACTAATGCTTATATTATCAATTTTAAATTAATTAGTCCCTTTTTCAAGTTGCTTAGTGGTCGTATATATGATGTGGTATTGTTAGTCTAGTAGGAAATAAATTTATTTTCAATTCATCTAACATAACACATAAATGTTTACTAACGCATTTCAAAGGGTTGAAAAGGGAATTTGACAATTACAGTATATTTTGAAATCTTCAGCTGCAACTATTTTTCTTAGTGTTAAATATTTCTGATTAGCCAAAATTTAATTTATATAATTAATCCCTTATTGACTGAACTTATTTTATCATTGATTTATTTCAAATTTATTTTCTTTTCAATGTAAAAGAAATGCTCAATTAAATTAAATAATAGATACTAAAATGCTACAAATAAATAATTATACACTGCAACTAATAGGATTATTAAATCCGAATTATAACAAAGCTCCTCATTTTTATAATTTACCAAAAATACCAACAAGACGCAATGCTATCTTGTAGAAAGTTTCATTTAGAACAAAAATCATCCCTTGTATTCTCTTCCAGAGTACAATCCAACCGAGATAATCCAATAACAAATAAAAATGGATTTTTTGTGACGAAAATTGTTAATAACATTTTTTCCTCACTATGGAACACTTGTGTACATTAATGTGTTGTTCTATAACATATTTGTAGCTGATTTTTAAAAAAAATTTTGGAGATTATGGAAAATTAGTACCACCCAACCCCTGCCTATGGCCTTATTTCTATATCCCATACTAATCCAGTTACTTAATTACAGCTCTATACAGGGTGTCCCTTAATTCGATTGACAGCGTTCTTTGGTAACAATTAACACAAACGGGTAAAAAAAACTAAGGGTCAATGCCGACTTCTTATGAAGATATAGCAATTTTTCTTATGTATTTCCTAAACTAATTGAACTACTAAATTTGGTACACATTTTTGGCTATTAATAACTTATATTTACACAGACTCACTAAGTATTTTGTTGAATGAAACCCAATTCTTCATAGCCATTTTAATAAAAATATGTCGATTTTTTTCTTGTTTCTTGCTAATTGAAAAAATTATTGTTTCTGAAAAATTTTGTTAAAATACAGAGTTAAAAAATGATCATTATGTAACAATTATTACTATGGTAACTCATCAAAGAAAGCGGCAATGTTCACTTTTACCTGTAAATAACTATTTAAATACAAAATGTGACTACTTCAGATGTTGCACATTTATTAGTTTGTACTGTAGTACCTACGTACTACCTGTTAAATATGTACAATAACTGTCATAAGAATTCCTATTAAAAATATTTTCTTTCTTTTTTATCAATTGAGTACCTACAATTCGCTGGAGGTGTTACATAATCATTTTTTATGTCTAGAAGCATTTATTTGGGTGTAAAGAGGACGTCACAGCTCTCTTTGATGTGTTACCCTTGGTAGTAGTTGGCATAGTTGACATACTTTACAATTTAACTCGAAAACGATCTACCACCATTTTTAATCGACGTATATTTATTAAGGTGACTATGAAATAATGAATTCCAGGCAACCCATTCGTTTGCGAGTCTCTGAAAATATCAGTTTAATAGTCAAAAACGTGTACCAATTTTGGTAGTGAAATAATTTAGAAGATATTCAAGGTTATCTTCAAGCTGCTGTAATATCTTAAGGAATCAGAGTTGAGTTTACTTGGCCTTATATTACTTTTTACCAAGTAACACCTTGTAGAGTTTGGCAGTCGCATTAAGCGACACCCTGTATAGTTTATGCATTCCACACTCGCATAATACCAGCTTTCGAAGTGACAGTTAGATGAAATCGGTATAGTTTTGAAGATATTCATGAAAAATCACACAGTCACAAGATAAAACATTATTACACGTGTAAGAAGTCTCTTTATTGCACTCACGCGTCTTTTGGCCAAGCCGTTCGTGCAATAAGGAATGACTTTTTACACCTGTATCGTAAATAACCACACATAGGCAACTTTACTGGTAAGAGATTGAAAATTACCCCCACTACTTGACTCCAGAGCCCGAGAGGACAGCGATATGTGTCTGTCCTTTTTTAGACAGAGACAAAATAAATTTCTGTTGTCTCTGTTAGCATTCATTTTGAAATTTAACAGCTGACGCCGGAACTTCATCATGATTCATACGTTACAATATAATTTTAGAATTTTCAGAAAATGTAATAATGTGAATGAAGAAATTATACGTGAAACATTGCCAATGACATCAATTTACAAATGAACTACATGGTGATTTACAAACAGTGACAAAAAATGAAACCTCGAATTATTTAGTGAATTTTAAGGTAGGTCTTTCATATAAAGTTTTTGTCTAGGACGGTTCACTAAAACAATCCAGTGTTAAATTAATATTTTTAATTTTTTATAACATTTTAGAAACTAGTGAGTGAAATAATTTGAAATTAATCACATGAATGTATGTAAATATTGTACAAAATCGGAAGCATTTTCTTAAAAAACAATGTTCCAGTGGCTGAGATACAGGGCTTTATTATTATATTTTCGGATTCTTCTTACAATTTTCTACAAATCACCACCCCTTTATGTTTTTCGAAAAAAAAAAACATTTTCGTTGAACTAAAAACATAGTTTAAATTACAATAGAAACACTTTTTTTAATCTATTATTTAATCGAATAAAGAACATCTCATAGATGATTTTATTTGAGTAAATGCTCAAAAATACCTCAATTTGCGCAAACACAGCCTACTAATGTAACGATTAAACAGCATTGTATTCAAATATCGAAGTGTGTCTTCAGTTAATTTTTTAAGTTTTACTCAGGAAATCAGGCTTTTTTGGAAAAATATGAAAGAATAGTAATTTGTAGAAAATTGGAAGAGGAATGCGAAAATATCATGATTGTTACAATAAAGCAGCGGCATACTTTTTTATTTAGACACAAATATTCCAGCAATACCCTGCAGCATTTATTTTTTAATTTTTATTATTTGAAAAAAATTTAAATATTTTTTAAATTTTAATACCCTGCATTTTTTTAACGAAACTTCCTAGATAAAAGCTTTATACGAAAGAGCCCTCTTAAAATTCACTAAGTTTGCGAATCACCTTACGAATATAATGAGAAGTTATCGTATGCCCCTTTACACCCAATGAACTTATCTTATACCCCTCGTATGTGCAATAATTGCCCTTGAAAGTGTTTCTTACTCCAAACACCGATGGCGTATTTAATGCATTTTTTCATCGAGTTGCCTATCTATTTCTTACATAGTATATCTTATCTATGGTAAATAACTATTCTATACCCCCGCCTGTAAGGTCCAGGCGGGAAAACTTTGAAAAAATCTTATGAATTACGTTTCCATATTATTCCCGTCGAAATCCATCCGAAGCGAAGTGTTATATATATCACGTACCATCTACCACCGTCGGCGTCACGCGCCGCCACACTGACAATAAATTATCTCCTAACGAACAATCAATCAGGGTCTCCTCTCCATCGGAATCGAGCTATCAACAAATCACGAGGTGGCGGCCACATCTGATGCAGATGAGTGCGGTCGACACTGGGATACAACGGCGTCTCTCATTAATCCAATAAACATGATCGAGTGCGCCAGTTCTAATTGACAATAGACGAAAGCCGCGGTAGCGCCGGTACCCCGCTGCGCCACCGGCTGCCGCGCGGCCGCCGGGCTGGAGAGGGGAGGGTAGCAGACGTGCCCGTGCCGGTCGTTCGTTGGAGAAGGCACACGAATTTTGTAGTGATAAAATTCGTACAAGTTATACAGGGTGATTTACAACTTGTCCAAAGAAAAAATTTTGAATGTACGGGGGACTCTTACAAATACAATTTTGTAAAAAAAATAATGAGGGCAGTTGGAAAATGATTGAAAAATATACTTCTTCTACAAGGGAAAGTCGGCGACCGGCCCGACGGCAAAGTAATAAAAAATGAACGGAACTGTAACAAAAGCCGGGACGTGTAGTAATTTATTTGTTAGTTCTCGGAACGGATGGGCCAAAAAGTAAAATATTTCGGTCAACACAAATTATAGAAAGTTAAGGGCTCTCAAGTAGGTTAGCGTCGTCCTTCGGAGAAATTTAGCAATATTTTTTGAACAAGTTCACTTAGAGTCGGGGCCATGTGACAGTCATCTGTCGCGTCCGGGTGGCACCAGCCTATGCTGGGACAGAAAAAAAAAATCGATATTTTTAATAACGCGCGAAACCACGAGAAGGGCGTAGAGATTCCAAAGTAGAATTAAATCAAATTGTTAAATTGATAGTAATTGCAAAAGAAAGTAATAGATCAAATAGCCGGTTTTTTGGCGGATTTTCCAAGTTATAAGGATATATTAAATGAGATCGACTAATCCGTCCCGTATCGCGACACGGAGTCACTAGAAGAAGGCTAGGGTTACTTGTAAGTTCAGTTAGTCACAGAATTATTTATATAAATGTAAGTCCAGACAATTAGGTAATTATTAACATGGCGTAGTTATGCCAAAGCGTCCCGATATCCAGGGTTCCCGCCAGTAAGATAAGAACAGAAACGTCAGGACCCAAGAAATGGGCGTGTCGAAGCGAAATGTCGAATTCAGGAGAGATCTACGAGAAAAAGACAGTTCTTCCTTAGGTTCCACATTGAGCAGTCGACTTAGTTTTAGAGTCTCGGGCTAATTAATTAAATTTAATAATGGATAAAGTTTTTTCCAAATTTTGCTATGAATCTCGCATTCCCTGAATCTCGTTACGCTGTCGCGTGTTGTTCGAGCCGTTGTGTCGTTATTTTGTTTGTTTGTTTTGTTTATTGTTATTAAAACCCTTCCTGGAAGTTTTCTTGCTTCACTACAACATAAATGTTGTTCATAAATTAAAACGATATCAATCAACTCCAGGTTACTATACCCGTAAGCCATTTTTGACACTTAAAAACTTATGAAAACACTATCGCAAAAACTTTAATACTAAAATTGGATGCGCACAACGCAGATAGAATGAATTTATATGACGCTAGAGATTACAGTAGCCCAGCGATGTAAAGGTTGAAAATACTACAACTTCTTGCAATCTTTTTCTGGGAAACTATAAGAGTTTTACAAAAATTTTTGTACGATAGTGACTCCATTCTTCATAACGCAAGTTGTGAATCACCCTGCATAAAGTGTTGGGGAAATGACCTCTGTAATTTTAACAGACGATTTTTCGCATTATTTTGACCAAAAACTTCATCACAACATAGAAAGTGAACCTTAAATGTGTTGTCTTATCACGGCGGTTCTTTTCATAGCGATTCTCTCTGTCTAGCTCAGTCCTGGACTTTGCTTTTGAACCTGGTGAGAGTATTATATGTTCTCAGTTATTTTGCATATAATACTGGGTACACCCTCGGGATGACACTGATTTGGTAGAAAGGTTTTAAACCTCGCCGTTTTCTACTGAAATGTTTAAAGTCCTAGGATTCACGAACAATTTTTGCATTTTGGCAATTTTTTTCACAATCTTTGTATCTAGTTATGTCTTTATGCCCTTTTAGCACTGCTTTTAAGCTTGACTTTATCCCTTGGGATATTAGCCACAGACACAGAAAGTTCTTAGCGGATTGGAAGCTAGATGACTGGTCTAGGCCTCGAGCGGTGTGCTTGCAACAAATTTTTAACTATGTTTTGAATTAAAAAAAGTTTATTTTTGGTAAATCTTTACAATATATTGTCATGCCAAAAGTGAAAGGGTGCAATACAATGTATCTGTGTCTGAATTCTATCAATGAATTCGTAAAAAACTGATTTTTAATACATCCAGTAGGTCTGAGACTTACTTTTCTATTCAATAAGCATGGGCAGCTTCAAGGTACCGAAAGGCAACGAATACCCTTGATTTTGTTTCGCGTACTCACACTGACCAGTGACTTACACTCTGGTTATTTAATTGCAAGACACCGGAGTAGACGTTCAATCACACTTCATGGTGGTTCCCGAGCATTCTTAGGGATTTGTTATTTAAATCTTGGCATCTCTTCGGATTTAAGCAATTTATGTTTGTTTTCTTCCCTACCGTTGATTTTGGGCTCTTGTTCTAGATTTTTGTGAAACAACTCGGTTTCGTGTCCTAGCTCGTTTTTCGTAGTATTCCTGGCATTTCTGCGGAAGAATTCGAAACTGAGGTGAATTTTTAGGGTGTGCTGCAGCTAGGAGGACTCAGACTGGCTGTGGAGAGTTAGTTAGGTATTCTAAAATATGCGTGAATACGGCATACCGAGTGTGTAAAAAACGCCCCAAGCCTTATTTGGTTTGATTTAAAAAAAAGTTGAGTGTTACAGTCCGCAACATATACTACAAACTAATCCTTAGTATCTTTTTTTAATCCCTACTTTAAAGGCAAGCGACAGCCAATATATTTTTTTGAATGACAGCGACAACGTGATTTTTGATTTACGACGGCGTGATTTTTAGGACGTTTTTTATGACCATGATTTTTTTACGACTACGATTTTTTTACGACTACGATTTTTTTACGACGATAATTTTTACGACGTTTTTTTACGACGATGATTATTTTTTTATTACGATGTTTTTTATAACAATTTGTTTACGACAATTTTTTTACGACGAAGATTTTTTTACGACGACGATTTTTTTACGCCTATATTTTTTACGATGATAATTATTTTTTACGATGTTTTTTACAACGATTTTTTTACGACGATTTTTTTACGACGACGATTTTTTACAACTATGATTTTTCCGATAATTTTACGACAACGGGATTTTTACGACAACGTGATTTTTAAAACAATTTTTGCGAAAAATATATAAAACGCCTAAATGTTAATATCTATTTGAGCTCAGTAGGTACCTATTTTTATTATCAACAAATCCATTCAATATTTGTTAATAATGCTTTATTATATTTACAATCGCAATAATGTATGTACTTAACAAATATATTAAAATACTAATCACAAGGCAGTGTCTTTCAAACCGTTTCTTTTTTTTTTAGAAAATTGCAATAAATAATGCTTAATTGTGTTAATTAAAAAATGTAAATTATATTAATCTGCAAATTGTTCTGCTGTATCAAATCGCTAGCCACTTCAAAATTCTTATAAAAATATTTACATCGATTAATAGCAAATTCTGTTTCGTAACGTATTCGTAATTAAAGCGATTATGCCCCCCCTTCCCCACCGCCATAAACTGTAACCCTAAAAAAAACACATTTTTCCTCCACACCGAACACGTTTTCTAATCAACCAAGTCCAAGGTGGAGCTAATTATCGATAATAATCAAAAAGATGATCGACAAAAATGCGT
Organism: Anoplophora glabripennis; assembly: GCF_000390285.2. NCBI lineage: Eukaryota > Metazoa > Arthropoda > Insecta > Coleoptera > Cerambycidae > Anoplophora > Anoplophora glabripennis. The sequence goes on along the minus strand of NW_019416352.1, from coordinate 1,256,575 downwards.
AGTACGTGATTATGGCCCCAGTGCCTAACGTGAGGACGGTAGACGTAGGCCAATCTCGCCAGTGGCGTAGTAGAGGAGCAACGTTTTGTAACCCAAGTGAGGTGATATTCTAATATTTTTATTTTTGGGAAACATACGGTTGTCCTGATTGTCAAATAATGAAATTATTAGTAAATATAGGCTCTTGTTCTTGATTTTAATATTGTGGAAAGATTTAATGAAACAGAAATATATTACTTATGTAAAAGATAAGATGTTTTGAAAGGTACACTTTCTTTTCGAGAGTATTTTCAAATTTAATATCATTATCAAGTTTTTTTTGGGAGAATGAGATTTGCTTCAGATAATTTTTGGGGGAGAGAATGTACAGGGTGTTAATGAACTTATGTCAAAAATTTAAAGGGGTCACAAACTTGTACCTATCGGAAGTTTAAGGTCATATAGAAAAAAGCTAATTAAAAATTTGTTGAATACTGTTTTGGAAGTGTTGAAATACATGTATTTTATCGCGGTGAGTACTTACAAAATATTCTGTAACACTTTTTACGGGTTTGTAGGTATCTTATGAAGCCGGACTGTATTCGAAAGTCCGTTTGTAATATATTGTTGTAGTGATTGCTGTGATGTTTTTCGAGATTACATTTAATAACCATATTTACAAGTTTTCTTTTGAAAGCAAAGAGCGCATCGTAGCACCAGAAATATCGCACAGCAAGTAAATACTTCCTATCCTGCTGTGTGGCGGACATTGCGACAAGCTCAGTTGTACCCATTTTATATTCAACGTGTTCAAGCGCTTACTCCCGAAGATTTTCCACTACGTCGAGGTTTTTGCGAATGGTTGCTTCAGGAACATTCAAGAAATCCTCAATTTACAGCGCAAATACTTGTTACAGATGAAGCATGTTCCAGTCGAAATGTTGTGCATAACGTCCACAACACTAACACACTATCGAAAATCCACACGAAATACTTGGCGTGCCTTTCAGCAACAGTTTGCAGTGAACATGTGGGCCGGTATCGTTAATGACACTTTAATAGGACCTTTTGAATTGCCTAGACGCTTAGACGGTGCTTCATATTTAGATTTTTTGCAAAATCGCTTGCCTGAGTTATAGGAAGACGTGCCATTAAATGTCCGGCAAAATACCAACCGCTAGATAGGTCGCGACAGCCGAGTTAGATCCCCCCCCCCTCCCGGTCCCCGGACTTCACCTCTTTACACTTTTTTTTGTGGTGATATGTGAAAAGTGTTGTGTCACGGGAGTTCGTGACATCGGCCAATGTGACATCGTATTTCAGGAGCTTGTAATACGAATCGAGAGGACGTGGCAATGTTGCAACGCGTGCGAGCGAATTGGATACGTCGCACTGAACTTTGTGTGCAAGCAAATGGTGGGTTCCCAAAAGGTGACCTTCAATCACATTGTATATTATTTCCTTCCATACTGCGATATTTAATAAGTTAAAAAGTTAATAAATCCATTCAAATTAATTCAATATTTTTAAATGTCATAAAATAAAGTCAATGTTTGATTTTTTCCAAGAAATTTTATCCGTTTTCGAGTTTATTACATATTTTCTTCAATTTCCTGGATATTTGTCATTTTCAAAACATTATTAATGCAGCAGACATTATTATTTTTCATATTTGGACTTGATAAATTGCACAAATTTCCCTGGACGCCCATGCTGCTGAACATGGCACCAGCTACGCGGCTTATCAAGTTTTATACCTTCTCTTGTTTTTAAACAAGCCTGCGCGAAGCTGTCTTGATACTTATTTAGATAGAATTATCAAGCGTATGGCGTGCAAGCTAATTGCCTGATTTTTTTATTTCTCGAAGGGGGATAATTGAAGTTCCTTAACGCGAAGTGAAAGATTGCAAAATCTTGATATTGCGTCTGAAAGGTAATAAATATCCGTTGATTTTCTGATAGATGTGTGGTGTGAAACAATTGTTCGCCAGTTAAGTTATGCTTTTGAAGTGAGTGAACTTTAAATGCCTTCAAATGCATACGGAAATTTACAAAGAAAAACTATATCTCTGAATAGTCTGTATCCTATCTATATCTGTATCTACAGGGTGTTGCATGACGTACTGGAAAATCTTAAGAAACAAGTGCTTGAGGTCATTCTGAATAAAAAATTATAACATACCTACATAAGCTCAGTTCTGCATGGTTACCGAGCTATGGACCTTTAAAATTTAAAAATAATGTTATAACATTAATCTCGCTAGGTATGCACATGTTAGTTGACAAAACAAGTGATGGTTGACATGTCAAAATTTATAAACGTCAGTTTATGAAGTAAACTGTGTGAACGTGTTTCTAGTAACAGGTACCTTTTCTGTCAACATGCCTGTGCTATTTTCAAACGAAGAGTGTGAATTTACATTTATGGATTTCGTGTTGGAAATTTGCGAGCTGTCCGTAGAGAGTATCAACGACGATTTCCAAATCGTACTAGGGTATCAAATCGTCAAACATTTGTTACTGTGTTTCGTTATTTGCGAACGCATAGTTCATTTCCAACAATGTCAACTGACCAACACCACAAATTTGATTGAAGACAGTCCGGAACCAAGTACCAGGAGAATTTCGGAACGCACGAATATTCTTCACTGGAAAATATGGCGAACATTTTTAGTAACTTTATATTTAAAGAAAAAAAAAGAAAAAATTTTGTATCCCCTTTAGATGGGCCATAAATCTGCAAGGAGGGTAGGTATGGAGAGATTTTTATTTACATGAAAGACTTTCCTTAATTCTCCATGACGAATAATTTCCTTAGATGTAATGGGGTAAATTAGAATCCTTTTTAATTCAATATAAATATATTTTATCCACTAGTGGAATAAAGTAATTTTATTTCACTAGTAGAATAATGAAAAATTAATAAAACTATAATAAATCAAATTTAATTTATTTACTTATTAACATTAACATTTATAGTAATAGACATATCGTTTTTTGTTTTATCGCATTTAATTTCCTTTCCGTTAATAACAACCCTTGTAGCATTGTTGCCATCATTTTCGGAACGCATAACATCTGCCGAAGTTTATGAAAAATTTGCAGAAGTTACGGATGTCTCTTCTTGTAAGGAACAGCTATATTTTTCTGGGATTTTCCTTGAAATATCAAGTTTGTTAGATATAGACTCCTCAATATAATTTACTGCTCTTCCATCCACCATGCCGTTTGATGGTTGTAAGATCAGCACCTTTATTGGCCAATAAAGTTGTTGAAGTGCGCCTCATACAATGACCAGTATATGCTTCTGAATTTGCGAGCTGAGAAGTACATTTTTGATTGATGTATCTTAAAAAGAATCTGTCTTGTGTTAGGCGAATTGGGTGGAGAGAAATATCTTTTCTGCATATTTCAACAGCATTCAAGCAAAATCCTTCTATAACTGCCCGTCTTGGTGTCAGGTATTGAAACAAGTAGGTAACTGTCAACGTCACTAATTTTCAAATTTGTCCATTCTCAGCATTGACAGGCCCCTGAAACCCCTATACTTATATACTTACCTAATAACATGTAAAAGGTAAAGAGATATTACCTTAATCATTAAAATATTTTTTATCGCAAGCCCCAGTCAAAAATTCTTCAATATGTGCTCTTTCCAATACTGCAGCTTTTTTTTGCTTTGTATCCTCTCGATTCACTCTTCAAATGAGCAGTAAGCTTGTTATATTTTCCAATATCTATATTTTTGTAGACCTTTGTAATAGCCTTCAACATCGAATACTTCGACCGCACATAGACGAAATTGCATATTTTTTGTTCAAATTTAAAAAATACAATAGTATTATTGTCATTACTTCATTTTTACTTCCATTCGTTAAAATCGGCAAACACTTTTTCGTAATGTTTCCTGCATTTCGCTGGCAATAAATGAAAAATTGCTTCTTGAGCTTCTTCAAAAACAGCCGCAGGAACACAATTACTTTCTTGCATTTTTACCAACTTCAGATAGAACTGTTTAATAAATAATTGATAATAAACAGCGTACCATAGCAACCAGTAGATATAACAAAACTATTTCCAAAACCTTTCATTGAGTAGTAGTAAGAAATTACAAGTCGAGCGAGCGAATATTTTTTTTATTAAACTCCAATAATTCTGATTCCACAAATATGATTGTGATGTGATTCTGTGTAAAACGTTGTATTGTAATCGTGTTTTAATTGCCTTTTATCCACTTATGAATATTTGAACATGGATAAAATGCTATTTAAAACGCTTATACAATAAATAACTATTAGTTTCTATTTTACTAATTTCGGCTATTATGCCATCATCAGGAAAAAAGAGAAATGACAATCATTAGAAAATAACTGGCTACATAAACTACTAGTTTTTGTTTAAATACGACAACAGCAGCATAATTAAAAAAACTTTTAAGGCGTGGCAGAATGAGGACAAATTGAGTGTTTATTGTAAAAGACTATAATTTATTCATTTGGTCAAGTTGTATTAGAAATTTATAAAATTAAAATTGAATTATTTCCTGAAAATTGCACTGAAAAAACCGTTGCCTAGGATACGACCATGCTTGTTGTTTCAACTTGTAAATATTCTCTTAAAAAATATAGTGAAAAATTTATATATACTTGTTAATTCTGTTACTGTCAGTATAAACGTTGTTAAGTATATTCTTGGCAGAAGACTGTACGGAATTTTACAATAATTGAGCTGTGAAATTACAGTCGTTTGTGGAATATGCGCGCCAGAACTCCCCTGTCTCGAAACTCACCCACTTGGCGGTTTCCACCCGTTAATTTTTATTATTATCGAATAAAAAACTTTTTTGTGGGGCCGAAAAACAAGAGGAGGAGAACGAAATTGCACCCGGGGGGCACGTGTGATCTCCACCCACGCCGGCTTATCGACGAGTATCTGAGGAATTTTTTAATGTCGCTATTATTGAAACCAGTACCAGTACAACACATTGTCTCGGCCCGACCGTGCCTTTAACGTGTTCTTTTGTTTTTATTACACTCTGCGGTACAGGTACACGGTGCACGCTTTAATGTTTTCAACATAAATTTGCATTTTTTTACATTGTGGTGCGTGAAATATCATTTAACAAAACCCACAAACGACGCTGAATAATTCGCCTTGCATTTATTGGATTAAAATTCAGGTTAAGTGTCGCTTTTGTATTGAAGAATGGAAAAAAAAATCGAGAATGTAAAAGCGATTTAGCAATTATTGGGTATTGAATTTTCGAAAACTGCTTCGATATGTTGTTAAAATTGGTGAAAAAGCGGGTAAAAATTTACCATAAGATATAATAGACATTTATATCGATCGTATTTTAATATTCCATATTAACAATAATATAATTTTATAACAGTAAATTAAATAATATGTATACAGGGTGTCTCATAATTAGCTGCTAACCCTGAACAGTCCCATTCTATGATCAAAACTAAGTAAAAAAGTTTATATGAACATGGGTCCGGAAATGCTTCCTAAGGTCACAGGGACCCATTGAAGAGGGAGGAATGGAAATCATTTTTTTGCAATATCTCTCAATCGCGTTGAGGTACTTTGCGTGTGTAACTTTTTCATCTCTAACTTTTTAACAAATTGGACAGTAAATTCCGTTTTCCCGAACTGTTTTACGTTAAAAAGGTACTCTTGTTTCAAATCGTTATCTTTAACGGTTTCTGAGAAAATCGCTCTTGAATTAATCCCACTTTGGTCAATTTCATAGTAATTTAAACAAAATTATCAAGGTATTCTTATGTCAAAGTATTGTCAACCCGATTGCCAATTTAATAGTTCTAAGCGAAAAAAATGGAAGAGTTTACGGGACAAGAGTTAGTTGATATGATATTTATTTATGGCTTTTGCGATGGTAATGCTGCAGCGGCAGAACGCGAGTACGGGAGAAGGTTTCCAAACCGAAGGCTGCCATCAAGGAGGACATTCCCTACGGTATTCCGCAACTTAGCTGCAACCGCCACTTTTCGAAAGGCACCGGGTCAAGGACGTCCCAGGATTAATAGGGAAGCGGAGGTCCTTGACGCTATTGAACAAGATCCTACGACTAGCATACGGAACATTTCAAGGCAAATAAATGTTCCTCGGCCAACGGTACTACATATCTTAAAGATTTCCTTAACAGAATTGATTAGATGTGCTACTAACATTTCAGGTTGGAAGAATATTAAAGCGACAAGGTCTACATGCCTATCACTATCGACGTGTACATGGCTTGATACCAGAAGATTTTGCGCCACGTATGCAATTTTGTCGCTGGATTTTGTCGCTGGACAACGAGCAAGCTTCCAAAATTTTGTGGTGTGACGAAGCTACTTTTACCCGAAATGGAAAATTAAATTTTCATAATTCTCATTATTGGGAAGAAGAGAACCCACATGTTGTTCGGAGAACAAACTTCCAGCAACGGTTTTCCATAAATTTATGGGCGGGAATAATTCACGACACTCTGATTGGACCTATTGAAATTCCACAACGTCTCAATTCAAATCTTTATTTAAACTTACTTCAAGAAAATCTTCCCCAAATTCTCGATGATCTGCCTCTAAATTTACGACGTAACATGTTTTTTCAACACGATGGAGCCCCGGCACATAGTGGTCGCAATGTTCTAAATTTCCTAAACGAAAATTTCGCTGGACGGTGGATAGGGAGGCACGGACCGGTAGCTTGGCCGCCGCGTTCTCCCGACCTAACCCCGCTGGACTTCTTTTTCTGGGGATATCTAAATCAAAAAGTTTACGCCACCGAAGTCGATACCCGTGAGGAATTGCTGCAGCGTATCAATGATGCAGCCAATGAAATTCGTCAAAACCGTTTTAGCATCTTAATAGCTTCGAGAAGTGTTACACGTAGGGCAAGACTTTGTATCAGAGAAGGTGGAGGGTTTTTTGAACAGTTTTTAAAATAGCTTGTTGTCTGTTATCAAAATTAAGTTTCCATCTTATGATCCCTTCGAAAAGTGACGGTTGCAGCTAAATTGCGGAATACAGTGAGGAATGTCCTCCTTGATGTCAGCCTTCTGTTTGGAAACCTTCTGCCGTACTCGCGTTCTGCCGCGCAGCATTACCATCGCAAAAGCCATAAACAAATCATCATATCATAATTGTTCTACATCAATAATGTGTATTACTGATTACGTATTAAATTATTATTATTATTTTTTGTTTAAATTACTATGAAATTGACCAAAGTGGGATTAATTCAAGAGCGATTTTCTCAGAAACCGTTAAAGATAACGATTTGAAACAAGAGTACCTTTTTAACGTAAAACAGTTCGGGAAAACGGAATTTGCTGTCCAATTTGTTAAAAAGTCAAAGATGAAAAAGTTACACACGCAAAGTACCAAGGGCCCCCCCGTACCCACCCCAATGGACCTTGTGGAAATAAATGGATTAGTCCATCAAATTGCTCATCAAAATTTAGCTGTGTATACCAAATTTCATTCATTTATCACAACGCGATTGAGAGATATTGCAAAAAAATGATTTCCATTCCTTCCTCTTCAATGGGTCCCTGTGCCCTTAAGAAGCATTTCCGGACCCATGTTCATATGAACTTTTTTACTTAGTTTTGAGCATAGAATCGGCCTGTTCAGGGTTGGCAGCTAATTATGAGACACCCTGTATAAGCAATAAGTTATAATCTTAGACATATTTTCAACTGAGGTATGCTACTTTAAAAAATATCAAAAACCCTATTGGCATGGCTACACATTGCATTAATTGGCGCCTTTAATAGCCTTTTAACAAAAAAGTATCGTGATATCTAGAAGTCATTCTAGGAACTAGAATGTTTATGTAAGATAATAATTCAGGGCAGTCAATTTTGCAGTGTATAAGTTTGTGCAATGATAAAACAGAAGGTTGATTCCTACGTTTCTCCAAGGGAACGAAATTAAAAGTGTGCAGCAATTTTGGATAATTTCATGCTCTCGAAGAATATACAGCTTAAAGACTTCAAGAATGACTGGATTCTTTCAATAATTAGATAATAGTAAAAATAAATAGGATTCCATATGAGACTTGTGTATTTTTACTTAGTTCGAACCAGACTAAAATATAGATAAGCATTTAATAATAATGTAATAATCGTGTTGATGTGATTATTAAAAGTAAGTCAAGTGTCAAAATAACCCCCTAAGTCTTAAAGATTTTCGCACCATTCAAGAAATGTACCATCGACACTATAGGAGTATAGAATGTTACTGCATTTGCAACTGATTGTTATAATTTTACACTTTGCGTCATTTAAATGCAGCTTATTTTCCTCACACCAAATTTCAAAAGTGTTAGTATGTTCCTGTAATGTAAAACACTCTTCAGAACTAAATGAGTATAACTTTGTCATTAACAAAAATTGAGGCATTACAGTTTACCTTATCGCATATGTTATTTACGAAAATTAAAAATAACAAAGGACCTAGGTTGGATCCCTGCGGGACTCCACTTGTTGCAGTGTAAGATATCAGAGCAAAATCCATTATAATAAACATATTGTTGATGATGACGTAAATATGATTTTAGAAGGAAGGTAATAACAATAATGGTAAGTAATCGTAGAATCTCAAAAAGAATAATTTTTTTCAGCAAAGTTGGCATATTTATTATACTGGTGAGAAATTATGTGAACATTAAGAATAAGAATTTAGCTGATTCGGCAGACATTACTTCCATCAAAAGACAAGGGCTTGGAAGTCTATTTCAGTGGCGAAAACGTACATTGAAGACTCCATTGAAAATAAAATTCAATTTTCAAAGAGAATATCTTCGAAAGTTGTTGAAACTTCTGATTCAATTGTGTCACTTAAGAAACCGAATTAAGATGTCAACATCTTACGACAGTTTTTGAAAAATTTTATTTAAAACAACCCTGAGCGTTATAAAATAATGTTTTCTTAATTGTAGAATTAACTTCATGTATCTTAGAATAGAAAGAAAGATAACAAGTACGTTTTTGACTTTAACACTAATGCATTATTTGTCTCTTTCAATCTTTCAAATTATAACATTGCGGTACACTAATGTGGGTTTCCATAATTCGACGACGGCTAATTATTATAATTATATTAAAATCCTCAATTACCGGTCAATCGTTAATTGGTAGATTTGTGGTAAATATCGTAATTATTAATCCTACATATTTATTTATATTGACAGGCATTCATAAAGTTATAAATTAAAGACATGTATATAATCAGTTAGCTTCAGGAACAAAATGACAAATTACAAATACTTCCTTAAACTCAACTGACGATTTTCTTGTTACCACGATTTTGTTTCATGGAATTTAATTCCAGACAAAATATTAAATAATGTATTATAAAATATCTTTGTATATTTTTAACAGTTAAACTGCACAATTTAAACCGAATAGGTATTAATACCATTTTCATTAATAAGAACTTATCGTCTGGAGCCTCTCTTAAGAACATTGTAAGGTTCTTCATAGTCAAAACTTTTGATTTATTTGCTTCGTATGTGTCATTTTGACTTTTTAAAAAGGGCAAGCAGCTTTTTATATTCTGATATAGGTATCCATATTTTCATTTATGTATTTGTATATAACTTTTCAATGTATGTAGAATACCTAGACCATAAACTGGATGTATTAAGAGATTTTGCCTAAAATAACGAAAGACATTGTATGAAAAATATCAAAATATGTATATAAAAAATAATTTACCTCCTCAAAAAAATACGCTAGCATTACACTTTCATTAGTTTTTAGTGCGTTTTTTTGTCACTTACAAAATATTTCATATGCCTTCTCGCATTTTTCCTTCTAATCCTACAATTGGCTATTACTGAACTTTTAAGGCGGTGGGAGGAACTGCCCCCCTTCCGTCCCCACAAACGGCGGCTGTAAAATCTACCATTGAAAACATCCTCTCACTTTTTTCTTTTCTTTACCTTTTTCTCCTTACTTTTTGAAAGCAGGTGTGAATTCTATTATGAACAGCTAAATGTCAGACATATGTCGAGTTCCAAACGCTGAAGAATGGAACTTCTACGGTAAATTGATAAACGTCCCGGCGCTTTCTCCCCTACTCGCGGTATACGCAAATTTGTGGTCGAAACCACTGACACGTTACCATATGCCGTGCTAATAATTGTTTACAGTACACTTAAAAGGCCTTACTTGCTGGATAATGCGGAATAATGGAGAGGCGATAATGACGTCTGTTTTACCTCGAAGTCGATTATGTTATTATACCGGGTTATGTGGCGTCGAATAGCTCCGATCTGAGGATGATGTGGAGCGGGTTGACGTATCCGTTAAGTTTATTTTCTGATTCCAACGGTTCGAAGTTTTATAGAAAATTGACTTGGGTTAGGTCCATCAAGTTTGCCCCTTCGTATTACAACATATAAATTACGGTACAAAATGTACTGTAATTTTGCACACCTATTTCTAAATTTTGCACATGCATGCAGGATAAACTACAACAATTTTTTATACAGGAAGGAGGCGGGGTTACCTTGACGATTTAATTTTACTTAAATAAGGAACATTTGAATAGTTTTGCACAATTTTGCACAGCTATTTTCGAATTATACACACATCACTGAAAAGTTACAAAAAGAAGAAAATCTCCTCAACTCAATCAAATCTAACATTTTGTGTGCTATTTTGTTCTGGTAATTTTGCACAGTTTTGCACACCTCTTTTAAAGTTTTGCACATTTCACCAAAAATAGTTACAGTCAACGAATTAAAAAATCCCTTTCAACTCATTCAACCAAGTCCATTTTATATACAATTTTGTTCAAATAATTTGGCACAATTTTGCACACTTCTCGTGATAATTTGCACATCATACCGAAAAAGTTGCAGCCCATAGAAGAAAAGAAAATACCTTCTCTAACTCAACTAAATCTAACATTTTATATAGGTACTATTTTCTTCGAGTAATTTTACACAATTTTGCACACTTATTTTCAAATTTTGCTTACTTCATCGAAAGAAGTTATAATCCTTAAAGTATAGAAAAATCATATATATCACTTTGTTCCAGTAATTTGGAACAATTTTGCACATCTTTTTTTTTATTTGCGCACTGTACCGAAAAGGGTTACAGTCCATAAAATAAAAAAAATTCTTCTAACGACACTAAATCTAACATTTTATATGTCACTTTGTTCGGATAATTTTGCACATATTTGCACATCTATTTTTTAATTTTACGCACCTCACCGAAATAACTTCTATTCTATGAAAGAAAAAAGTACTCTAGAAAGTCTATACTTTATACAACATTTTGTTTGGGTAATTTTGGACAGTTTTGCGCACCTCTTCTCAAATTGTATACATCTCACTCAAAATTGCGGTCCCTTTAACTCATTCAACCAAGTCTAACATTTTATATACAATTTTATTCAAATAATTTGGCACAATTTTGCACATCTCTTATAATAATTTGCACACCATACCTAATAAATTGCAGTCTGTAGAAGAAAAAAAATTCTCCCCTAACTCAACTAAATCTAACATTTTATATACTATTTTTTTTTGAGTAATTTTGCACAAATTTGCACACCTATTATCAAATTTCACAAACTTCACCAAAAAAAGTTTCAATCTATGAACGATAGAAAAACCACCTTGTTCTAATAATTTGGAACAAATTTGCACATCTTTTTTTTAATTTGCACACATTTTATATGCCATTTTGTTCGGAGAATTTTGCACAATTTTGCACATCTATTTTGTTTACGCACCTCACTGAAAGAACTTATAGCATATGAAAGAAAAGAATACTCAATAAAATCTATACTTTATACGATATTTTGTTTGGGTAATTTTGCACAATTTTGCACCTGTTTTCAAATTTTGTACACATTACCGAAAGAAGTTACAGCTTATGAAAGAAAAAGAATTCCCTCTCAACTAAATTTACTACTATATACGTGCCATTTTCTTTGGTAAATTTTGCACAATTGCACGTAATAGTTTTACATACTAAAGTTAGTGGTCATAGCAGAAAAAAAATCAACCAGATTTGACATATTATATTATAGGTACCTACTATCTTATTCGAGCTATTTTGCACAATTTTGCACACCATTTTGAAATCGAAGGAAGAAAGATATCTCCCCCGAACTCTATTACCCTGTCAGTATGATAGCTGTATTTCCTTAATATATTTGACTTCCAATATGTACAACAATGCAAGAGGGTCCAACCAAGTATGTGAGATAGTCGTAACAAGTGATATGACGTCACAACATGGCTGCCGTGCCTTTTTCCGGGTTCCGTTTTCATTAATTATTTTGAGAGAAAAATTGCTGAAAAATCTAGTCTTTGCACGTTAACTAACTAAGATGTGCCTATATTTCATATGAATTACAAAAAATCTAAATCAGCCCATTGTCAGATCAACAATTTTGCCGAATTTTTCATGAACTCTTATCTAGGTACATCGGTTTCTCGAATCTCGAATCTGTTTTTTTTTTTTAATAAAATCGAATATATCATTTTATTTAGAAAAAGTACTAAGAAAAATAAAGAGTCAGTGTAGTAGAAGTTCAGTAATTTTTTTGTTTCCCAACATTCCTTGATCTAACTTTTTTTACCCTTGAATTAAAATTACCACCCGAATTAAAGTTTTAAGTTTTGTTAACTAATACCAAAATCCACCGTATACGAGGTGTTCCAAGATGAAACTAATTAATTAAAGAATTTGAAAAAAAATTAAACCCGAAAAATTGGACACAAAAATATTGGGGTAGTTTTTACCACCACCCAATCAGTTGATGATCTAAATCAAATTTTGATTTTCGTAGGACATTACGTTTTTTTTTTAATTCTTTTTCTTATTTTTAAACTAACTATGGAACATTTTTAGATTTTTTAAAATACGTGTTTTTGCTTCATTAAATATTGCATTAACATACCAGGTATATATTTTTTTAAAATTTGATTATTTCAACATGAGCTTTCAGCTTGGCAAAATATTTCTCGGAAATCCTCCATTTTGATTAGTATTTCAGCGTTAATTAAAAATTACTAGCAATTTAGCGGCCATTATAACTGTTTAGTAGGTTCAGAGAGACAGTAAAAACACAATTACGGCGCTGCATAATTACGTTAGATAATTAGTTATACAATTTGTAAGAACTCTTGCAAGTTCTTTAAGTGAATTCACTTCGAAGAGGAAAATTTCTAATTAATTCCAAATGCCCCGTTTATTAAAACTGCCTAACATTCCTCCCATATAATAAAAACAAGGGTTTAATTGCGAGATATCGTGCTAGCGGTATAATTTGCATCCTCCGGGCTAGGCAGGATGTTTTCATATAATTTACAATTTTGTCATGTCTTAGTAACCTACATAACACCTTTGTTTTTGTTGGGTTTATAATAACTGGCTACTGCCGGTTTCGCTGGTGCGCATAAAAGCAAATCTGACACTCGCGGTTTCTCATTATTTCCCTATAAATTATTTATTAATGAGGACCCATTACTTGTGCTAACTTAATTTATGATAAGTGTTCCTTTGGAACCACTCCGCAAAAAATAACTCTTTTAAAATAATCTTCATAACTGATTTTGTATACAGGGTGTTCTATGTGACAAACAATTTTTATAGTTTTAAGATTTGTTAATTTGGTTAATAAAAAAATAAATTTTTGATCAAAAAGTAAGAATTTTCAAATTGTGTGAGCTTTATTTTGCCTATTCTTTTTTTGTGCATTGGTAGCACTGTCAATGGTGTACCTAACAATTGTTAGGCAGCTACCACGCTTTGTTTATGTGTAGCGAGTGAATAAGTGAGACTTACTTTAGTGGTTTTGGTGATTTGGCGAAATGCCGGATCAGAGAGTTGAAATTTTGTGTTAAAAACGTAATTAACTGTTAAAGAAGGTTTTTGGCGAAGATGTAATTATCATTGATGTAAACACTTTCAGGAAGGCTAATAAGACTTCGAAGGTGACGCGAGGTCTGGGCGCCCTAGTACATCCACCAATGATAAAACGGGGGAAAAGTTACAGATTATGCTTGCTAATAAAAGAATTACTATCAGAGAGTTTGTTGAAAAATAGGAATTTCATACTGCTTATACGAAGTGATTTTTACATCTATTTGCCTGTACAAGGCAAAAACAATAGAATCGGTTCTTTAGCCGTACAGATCTAGTTAATATGTCATTCCATTCTATGAAAAGTCAAGCTTTCCTTGTATTCAATAAATTATTGATCTTTAGAAATTGCTTTTACAAAACACAGTACAATAGCAGCCGTTAAAATTTAGCAACTTTTGCAAAATTATATCTGTTACGGCTAATTTATTATTACTACATTACTAATGGTACTTTATATGACCTTAATAAGGCTTTTGACTCTGTCAGCCATAACATCTTGACCCAAATAGTTTCTCCCTTATTAGATCATACTTGAGTGACAGATCCCAATTTGTCTCTTTCAATGGAAGTAAATCTTCATGTTTGACCATGAGTGACGGAGTCGCACAAGGATCTCTCTTTGGGCCTATACTGTTCCTCATTTATATAAACGATCTACCAAATAGTGATAGCATTCCTAAGTTGCGGATGATACTACGATCCTAAACAGTGCAGGTCAGGTCAGTGTGCTTCGTAAGAATGTTCAAACAACACAGGATAACGTTAAGTAGTGGTTTCTGGCAAATAAGATCTCAATTAAGACAAAACTCAGTCTATTTTGTTTACTTGGCGTGATGTGAATGATGAGTTCACCAATTGCGCCTCGCAAGTGAAATTTCTCGGAGTGAACATTGATTGCCAAATCTCTTGGAAGCAGCATTATGGCATCCAATTATCCAAAAAGATGTTCCTGATCGGAAGCCTTCTGTTTCGATAAAAACATTGTTGTCAGCCTATATTATGTTTTTTTTCACTCACATCTGTGCTATGCTATTTTGAACTGGGGTCATGGTGATGAAATTTTTAAATTACAACGCAAATGTATTCGCATTATTGTAGGATTGTTGCAAGCAACAATTTAAAAAATATGGCATACTTACACTACCAAGTGTCTACATCTTGGAATGTTCTTGTACATTAAGGAAAATATCCATAAGTTTCGTCAACATTGTATGAACCATGATTATCCTACTAGAAACAGGTACAATTTAAACCCTGTTCCTCTTAGACTAATTAGAACTAGAGTCAGTTCTAATTACTGTTGCGTGCGCTTTTTTAATATGCAACCTGAAGCTATTAGGTCTTTGTGTAATACTCACTATAAAATGAGAATAAGAAACTTTCTTAAAATGAGAGCTTTTTATTCATGATAATTTTGTTGCTCTTGTTAGTCCGCTAGGAATACCATGTAATGTGTGTGATGTGTGATATATTTAATTTTTTTTAATAGTGTCTCTTTTTGTATTTATAGTATTTATTTTTAGTATATATTTTTTAAATGATTTATTCACATATATGTGCTTTAGCTTTGACTTATTTTTAATGGGCCCATTCAGCAGAATTTTTTTTTGCATATTCCAAAAGTTTACCCTTTAATTAGTTAGTATGCCAAAAATCAATTTTTTGTTTCAACGAGAAATGTGTGAAATAAATTAATGAAAACAGAGCGCGGAAAAACGTTGAGCAACCATTGCCTGACGTCATAATACCGGTACGAGCGACTGGCAGAACATTCCGCTCGCTCTCATCCCATTCTGTGTTAATACATACGGTGTGTGGTTCGTTTGGCAGTTTCGTTAATCATTGTTTTTATGCCTAAATGGGTCGAAACCGAGGATTGTACAAATATTGTATAGTTCCAGGCTGCAAAAGTATCTCAGGATCGACTCCGAATAAAATATTTATTTCATTACCGAAAAATGAAAAGTTTGTGTGATGTTATCCACGGTTTCCACAGCCACGGTATGCAACTCAAAACCACCTTCGTTTTTCTTTGGTTGCACGTCTAGGGGGTTGTAAATATTTTTATTTGAACATTTAGAGCAGAATTTTAAAATGTATGCGAAAAAAAAAATTTGTACCCTATCTAAACGTACCACCCATTCAAAAAAAATTCGAAATACGACGGCGAGAGGGTCCTATAAGCAACTCAGAACCATCTTAATTTTTCTTTGGTTGTCCGTCTAGGGAGTTATAAATATTATTATTTAAACATTTAGAGCAGAATTTTCAAATTTATGCCGAAAAAAAATTCTACCCCATCTAAAAGTTCCCGTCCACAAAAATTTCGAAATACGTGGCGAGAAGGACCTATAAGCAATTTATATAAATAATAATATTTTACAACCCCTAGACGGGCAACCAAAGAAAAACGAGGGTGGTTCTGAGTTGCTTCAAATACTAGTCAAAGTACTACTGGCACATACACGTCATCGCATACATCTACAAGTACTGAGTCTAGTACGTTGGGTACATTTGTACAAAAATGGAACGCAAAAGAAAATTTAAAAAAGTGAACCATTTATGTCATTGGGAAAAATCTGAAAATGTATGCATTTCAACAAGACTTGATGTATATTATCTCTTATACACTTTCTATTTATGCATTTAAAAATATAGGTATATAATATAGGTAAAAGTATAGCAAATATCTACACATCTCTTCGACTGCTCGGGACTTGATCGCTGAGTGGCCGGTATCGTGACGTCATTACCTGTTCTCCCGCAGTGTTTACCTTTTTAAGGGTCTTACAAATTCAGAATTAAATATATCACTTATTATTAATCCTATTGACCTAATTTTTTAAAGATATATTTAGGTGGTTAAATACTATCAGAAAATGAAAGAAAAAGTTTAAAATTATATATCACTGAATGGGCCTATTATTGATACTTTTGGTGTCATATTTCTTTTGTGACTTGTGTAAGTAAATATTTGTCCTATATTCTGACATCAATGAATTATTATTATTATTATTAAAGAGCAAACTATTTATTTTAGGATAGCTTAAATAAAAACAATCATTCTGGTAACACAAAATAGCCAATTCTTTGGTTATTATAAGCTAGCCAATTTTTTCTCTATTTAACTTATGCAAACAAAACTTTTTATCCCTAGATGATATAAAAAAAAATATACAGAAATAACCTTTAGAAGTGTAGTTGAAAAATATCCAGTTTCGGGTATAACCCATCAAGGATATGTAAGGTTTCAATGTACAAGACGTAATGACGAATCATGCAGCAATAAATAAACAAATATTTATTTGTTCTCTTTTCCTAAATTGTACGTTACTGTCTATACTTAACAAATGTTTATTTATATAAAAATATATTGTTTGTATTTTGTTAAACTGTTTTTATATTTAATAAAACAGGAAACTTTCGAAATTATTTTATTTAATCGTTTCCAAACCATGTCTATGAAATTAACAAGAGAACATAGATAATCGGCTAGTTTATATATGTACTAACTAAATAATTGGTTATTTTGTGGTACAAGAATGATTGTTTCCATTCCAGCTAGACTAAATCGAATAATTTATAACCAAAGAAAAAACGCTATATTAGTTTCTTTGATTCAAGTAAATTACTCGAGCCGTAACATATCCATTTTATCATTTTATGATGTTATTTTTATAAGGTTTTATCCGAGAAACTTGTTAAAATTTGTAAGTTTCCCAAATGCGCAGTCTTCGTGAAAAAAACCCCACATTTTTTATCGTCCACATCCCGAAAATCTATCCTATAATTACGGGCAATTAAAAACTCCAAAACGGGCCCTCGCAGGCCGGGTTCTCTTGTAAGATGAAGAGGCCATCCTCTAATTCCTTATGGGTAGATGGTAGTGAGAGAGCCGTACCAGTCCGGCGATTCATTTATTTGGTGGCACTGGCACATCACCAGACCGACATTTAACATATCAAGATTAGAGTTTAATTACATATTATTTCGGATGAACACGGTGATTTTCGAAGGCATCTGTCAGTTGGCCCCGGATAAAAGTGTTTTTTTGCCTCTTGGCCCTCCAGTTCCGTGTAAGAAGCTTTTGTTTTGCTTAATCTGGTTTTAAATATCGGTTAGGCACCGCGCGCCCAAAAAGGGTTGCTGTAATTTCTCTGCCTTTCCAGATGTCTGGTCCTTATTTATTGTCCTTAATTGAATATTAGGGAATCCTCAAAATCTAACTAGGATATGTGGGGAATATACAAAACTAGCAACCCGCCCCGGCTTCGCACGGGCAAATATAAAATAGCCTATGTTGCTCCGAGGATATGTAGCTTTTGGTAAAATTGGTTGAGTAGTTTTTGAGTTAAATCGTAACAAACAAAAAATCAATCATCTTTCATCTAATGCGACCCTAATATTAATTTTAAAATAATTCACGATATATCTATATACCTAAAGACAACAAACGAACTCAAAACTAAAAATGCAAAACCTTTAAATTTAAAACAATATAGATAATTACCAACAATGTGAAAACAAAACGAATTAAATTAAAGTACCTATGTTCAGGACTATCAATTTTAATTAATAAATAAGTAGTTAGGTATCTAACTACCTAAAGAAAACAAACACGAAACAAAATGCGACTATGAAGTTTTAAATGATTCACGATAAGAAAAAAACAAACAAATTATTAAAACTCAATGAAATAAAAGTGTTTGCAAGTATCTATGTATGTTCCGACTACCTAAAGACAACAAATACAAAACAAAAATGTGACCTTAAAATATCGAACGCAATTATAACTTTCCAACAACACTCAGAAAGAAAACACAGTCGTCACCTCCATTCGCTCCAAGTCAGTTTATTAAAGGATCATGCGCGCGTTATCGTTCGGCTTATTAGCTAAACAGTAGGCAAGACGATGCGGGGGGGGGGCCGGCGATCGCATCAAGCGAAGCGAGGCGCTTGAATTTTATTCTCGCGTCCGTATTTTTTTTGCGATTACTCCTAAGATATTCATTTAAATTATATGGTGTAAAAGAGTAAAATAATGTGCATGCCTCTAACTTATTTAAAATGATAAGGATTAATACCTTATTTGTGTAAATAGCTTTTACATTACCGTTTTATAATTGCCAATTTTTTAAAGTATTAAAATGGATATAGGTAGTATGTTATCTTTAATATATAGACATATGCCATCGCGGACTTTTCTGTAGGCATATATAAGATACACAATTCCGCCATACATTGATACACTACATAAACTTTCGGACCCCGCCCCCGGAAGGTCATTCTTTACGCGAGGTTTTTATTTGTTATAAATAACGGATATTCAGTTTCTTTTCTTTATTTAGTATTTAGAATTATTTAGAACTTAGCTACAATACTTGTTCACACGAAGCGATAAAGCTAAATTTATTTCCAATACACGCGCGGAACGTATTCGGCTTTTTAGCATTCAGGGCCCCGTTTCCCGGTCAGCAGGATTCCTGAATGGTATCGAGAATCCAGAAATCGCAGGCAATGGCTTGGAACGCTCGCCGCCAGAGTTCAAACCGGATGGAGATGCTCGGATCAGCACTTTTATGTCGCATTACACACAAGTAGATATATTAGAACACTCCGACGAAAGGGGAAAGTGGTGTCTTTTGGTCTCGTTTTGTTCGCCGAGAAATCGCTGCCCTTGATATCTAGACTGCCATGCTGCTATGTTATACATGTTATTTCAGTTGTACGTCAATTGTCTCATGTAAAAAATACATATATTTTTTTATAATACATTCTAAAAATGGTCAAAACAAAATTAATGAATTATAAATACACCAGTCACAGAAATTAAGGGATACTAAAAAAATCCCAAAATTTTGGGTGATTTTCAAAGAGCTGTAACTTGGAGGGAAATGGTCGTAGAGAGAAACAAAAATAAGGAAATTGAAGCTTCAGGTGTCTAGTTTTCAGATCTATAGTTTAAAATATTTTAGCGTCAGCAGTTTTTGAATAGTCAAATCAACGGAAAAAAATGTATAAATTTTTGCTTTTTTTAAAAAGGTCTATAGACTTCAAAAAATTTTTTTTGGTAATTTCATCATAAAGCTCTTTTAGATAATTTAATTCTCTTCAATTTGAGCGGTTCCGGAGCCTTGTACGATTATTTGTCGCTGAGTTATCGTCGATCAAAGCAAAAAAATCATTTTTGAATTTGACAATCGATTACTCGAGAAATAATGATCGTACAGAAAATCCAAGCAGGGTTTTCTAAACTGCAACGTATTCTCTACAAGTCGTAATTATGGGTTTTTGATATAAAAATTTCATTTTTTTTCAAAGTGAAAATGTTAGTTAAAGAAAAGGTAAAAAACTGCATAATTAGGGATATTTGAATAACTTGGCATAACTTTGCAAATAATGAATAAACTAAGGATATCGACTGTAACCTTTCAACCTCAAAGTGTCCTAAACTCTGATAATTTCTAAACACTGCAATTTTTTTTCCTAATACCCGGAATGTTTAAATTTGTTGTTTTGCTGAGAATCAATGTAATAAGTAACTTTTCACTTTTTATTCATTTTCTAAGTTAAAAATTTTTTTTAGCAATAATCCATATTTTCTTCATCAAATGATGGGAATGATTACCAGCTGAGTTCTGGTATTAATGGATACGCTTGCCCATACCATAAAAAATTGATTATTGCTAAAAAACACTTTTAACTTAAAAAAAATGAATAAAAAGTGAAAAATTACTTATTATATTGATTTTCAGCAAAACGACAAATTTAAATATTCCGGGCACTAGGAAAAAAATCGCAGCGTTTTGAAATTATCAGGGATTCTTTATGACACTTTGAGGTAGAAAAGTTACAGTCGATATCCTTAGTTTCATTATTTGCAAAGTTATGCCAAGTTATTCAAATATCCTCAATCATGAAATTTTTTACCTTTTTTCTAACCAACATTTTCACTTTCAAAAATTTTTTTTTATCAAAAACCCATAATTCCATAGACCTCTTAAAAAAAGCAAAAATTTACAATTTTTTTCCGTTCAATTTCTTATGATTACTCAAAAACTGCTCACGCTAAAAAATTTTAAACTGCAGATCTGAAAACTAGACAGCTGAGGCTTCAATTTCCTTTTTTTGGATTTTCTCTACGATCATTTCATTTCCCTCCAAGTTACAGCTCTTTGAAAATCACCCAAAAATTTGGAATTTTTTTAATATCCCTTAATTTCTGTGCCTGGTGTATATAGGTGTTGCGAGTATAATCCAATGCCGGTCGGGGCATATAACCCGTGGAGTAGTTGTTTCTCGCAACACTGGAAATTTAATTATAAATATGCTTAAACCATAATTTGCCCGTTTTTGTCGTAACGTATGAGACCCGCTTTAGCTTAGCAGGTGCAAAATGTGCCGCTGTTTTAGAAACATATATTGTATTAATATCTATAAATTATAGTAATGTAATTACTATATTACCTACTGTCTTTATTAAATCAATTTTCGTACCCGCAGTACGTCTAAACCGACAGACAGGTACAATTAATTTTAGTACAACGTTCCAGATGGACAACCATGAAATGTGTATAGAATACGAGGCCTGTTCAGAAAATAACCGTACTTTTTTTTAACTTTATCCTTAATTTTATACATTATTAGTCTTTGTCTCCTTTAAAGTACTCCCCTCCCATTTTGCGAAGCATCCTGCATAGCTTCATTTGAAATGTCCTTTAAAGTCTGTGACGAATTTGGTATAATGTCCTCAATAGTCTAAAAATGACGTCCTTTCAGCGTTGATTTTAATTTTGGAAATAAGAAAAAGTCACAAGGAGCTGGGTCTGGCGAATAAAGAGGACGTTGCATATCACTAAATTTAGCGCGTAATTCAAAAATTTTCTGAACAGACCTTGTATATTGCACAAGGGACACACATTTAATTACCCAGGTGTATTTTAAAGGCAGAACGTGTTTTTATTTATGATATTAGAGATTGATGCAGGCAATATTTCTTATACAAAACTTCTTACATGGAAAACCTGCAGCGTGGTATTTGTTTGTCCGTTTCCATAAAATTCTAATTTATTTATAATGTTAATAGCCCTCGCGATTGTTTTAATTGCTCCCATAATTATAATGATTAAATTATATAGAAAATTATTTGTTGCTTGCTTATTAAAATGTATGTAAGCAATTTTGAAATGAATAATGCAGTATTTTGCTCTAAATCGAAATTTTATATCTAGTAGTTTAATCTATGACAATTATGTCGCCGTTAGACCACTTCTGGTATTCTAAAAAGCGGCTTGTGTTTTGTGTCTAGTATATATTATTTCCTTAATTATTTAAATTGGTGTTTGTACGAAGCAAAAACAAACCTAGACCATTACTATCTACCGTATATCAGACCGAGATGTCTTGCTCAGTAAAAGAAGTTTGTAAATATGTATTTGCTGTAAGCGGTTGAATATTATTTCTCGTCTTTTCATGGATGAAAGGTAGACATCGACGGTTTTCCTCTACCAGGTTCTTTTTCCTCGTTTTCGCAACGTTTGCATGTCTATCTTTGTAATCTTGGTTGATTTTTATTGCCCGCGATAACATTTACCGTTGTTATCACAAGCAAATTAATTTTGGGAGTTCGTTATCTAAAACATGGACGGCGTGATTTTATTTTAATACAAGCAAATTATTTTCATTATTTTTCAGTGTTGCAAGAACGAAAAAGTTGAGGTAATGAAAACCTACGCTCTACATTCATGATTTATATTGTGATTGTTAGGTAGATAGGGTCATGCGGGATGTTTTTTTCCGTGATTTATTTCGAAATCGTTTAAGATAATGCTTCGGATAAGGTCAAAGTTATGAGTAAGTGTAAAATTATTTTGAAATATATTTATACTGTGTAGTTCGTTGATCATTGAAGGACTGTGTTTTTTTTTTAAGTATAGAGCATCTGCGACACGTGATCAAATAAGCGTGGATACCAGCGATTGAAATGTACGTTGTACACTGATAGTGCTAGTTGGAATAACCATAAAATTAGTAAAATAGATTTTAATCAAAACAACCATCGTTTTCGTAAAATTATAGTATCCAGATATTGAACACTCGAGGTCCTTAAAACATATAATGCCAGAAAATCAATATTTACTGTTTAGTTTCATCAAATGCATATGGACCTTTCACAAAAGATGTAAGTATCTACTTAAACGCTGTTAAAACAATTTTGATTTTGAATAATACTATAAGAATGTCTACACCAAATAAAATTAACGGATATTATGCAGCTGTATTACTTACTTTAAAGGTTAGGCAGAGTTCAATACGGTTATTATTGATGTTCGTTATATTCTTCATTGCATTAACGTTAAATGAAGAGATTTATACAGTACGCGCCTAAAGTATGGAATAAATTCAGTAAAAACGAAACAATTTTTTTTTGGGAAAAATCCTCGAACACGTCGATTTTTAATTTAAAAAATACACATTTTAGCATAAAAGGCAATTTTCAATCGTCATTTTAGAAAACGTAAATTTAATTCATTAACAAAATAACAATTCCTATGTCAAGCAAATGCAATTCATTAAGTTTTCTACCTAAATTAAGTGTTTGAATTGCCACCCACCGACTTCTTGACAATACGCAAGTCTGTGTAGAAATTCTTGCACATTATGAATTATTTCTGGGGTAACTCTTGTGTATTTCATCTATAATACAATTTTGGAGTTCTTCTAAATTATGTGGTCTATTAACGTACACTTTGGACTTTAAGTAGCCCCATAAGAAATAGTCCAGGGGTGTAAGATCTGGGGATTTCGCGGGCCATTCTATCGGTCCTCGTCTACCGATCCACCTCCCAGGAAAACAATTGTCCAGAACCGTCTTGCTGAAACCATATGGTGTCATCAGGAATATCAGGGTCATTATCGTTAGGAAAAATTACTGCAAGCGCTGGAACAAGGTCATTTTGTAAAAGCTCTAAATATCTTTCTCCTGTAAGGGTTTCTTCAAAGAAGAAAGGCCTTACTATTATGTTGTCAACTATTAAAGCCCACACATTTAATTTCTGTGGGTGTTGGGTATGTGTCTCTGCCATCCAATGAGGATGGCAGAGACACATTCAAAGGGTCTCCAGAAAGCTGTGCTAAATTACTAGATAATTACATATAATATTTATTTTAATAACTATTACCCTTTACTGGTTACGATATGAACAAATAATAATATTAACTAATAATTAATAAAACCTATTATACCAACAACAAATATACCAAGCCAAGCACTGCTCTCCACTGCACTGGCAAAGCCAAGTGAACCGCATTCGACATCAAAACTAAACTTTTGCCATTGGTTTCTTCAACAGTGTCAGTTGCAAGCAAATTTTTCGCGGTTTGTGCTTTTTACAGACGAAGCATCCTTCACACGAGAAGGGATCTTTAATTCTCGCAACAACCATGTCTGGGCTGAAGAAAACCCTCACACCATTCGCTCCACTAGATTTCAGCAGAAGTTTGGCGTCAATGTCTGGGCTGGTATAATTGACGGGCGCTTAATTGGTCCGCACCTTCTTCCAAATCGTCTTACAGGTCCTATTTATTTAACGTTCCTACAACAAGTACTTCCAGAATTATTAGAAAATGTGCCATTAAACATTCGACAGGAAATGTGGCTGCAGCATGATGGTGCGCCAGCGCACTTTTCGCTTGTTGTCCGAGATCACCTTAATCAACAATTCGGTGTAAGATGGATTGGCCGTGGATTACCTATGGCGTGGCCACCACGTTCCCCAGACATGACCCCGCTTGACTTTTATTTGTGGGGCCATATGAAGAGTCTAGTTTATGAAACTCCTGTTGAGTCAGAAGAAGATTTGGTAGCACGCATTCTAGCTGCAGCGCAGGAGATCGAAACGACGCCTGGCACTTTTGACCGAATGTACACAAATATGCTTCGAAGAATTAACGCTTGTATCGCTACTGGTGGCCGTAATTTTGAGCATTTACTGTAATTTTTTTGTGCAAAATAAAAATACCTTTTAAACAACTTTAACTTTTTGTATCTCGAAAACTAGCATAGCATAGAAAAACATAGTTTTTGGAGCATAAGGTGACCTCAGTAATGTAAATGTTAATAACTTGATAATACTCATTTTATGGAAGTCTAACAAGTATACATTATTTACGTAAAAAATACTAGCAAATTCAAAAACATACGAAAAACTAATATTTGTACAGTGCCGCACAATTTAGGGGGGATAAAAGGTGAAACGACACCTATCGCACGCCACTAGAAGAAGCCAATAAATGGTTTCTAACATATTTATGCAACCTTTAAGCTAGTAAATCTGTCTGTTGAGTTTGATAAAGAAATATTAACTAATACCGGAGCTACAGGAAAAAATAGTTTATTATTTTTAAATTTCAACGCCCTGTATCTCGAAAATAGGACATATATTTATTAAGTAAACTGTACTTATTTTTTGATTTTTTACATACCATATCCGTTTGTAACACCTATTCATTAACATCCTGTAGAATACCACGCAAAAAATTATTTACGACCTAGTGGACCAATACAGGTTCGCTTTGACGACCAGCGCGCCGTCGTCAATTCTAGGTCAGGCGGACTGGTCTACCAATACCGGACTCGCCCAATGGCTCGAGTATAAAGTACGAGACAGATCATGGCTAAAGTATAGGAAGAAATTTCAAGAGAAATGAGTCCCGTGTTTTAAGATTCACAGGTTCCAATTGATATCGTAACAACTTGAGGGCATTTCGGCAGCAATTGTGGCTTGCGAGGGGAAATTTGGGAAATTTTCAAAACATGAATGAAAAAGTTGTTTCCCGCCTTGTGTGCTCCGATTTGCGTAATAGGTCGTCGGCGAAGATTTATCTCTGGATTCCTATTGTTTCGGCGAGAACTACGCTTTGTATGAAGCATTTTCGAAAGATTGGTGAATTTTTTCAAAACATAGGTGAGTTTCTACAATTAAAAAAAAGTAAAACCTGAAACAATTAAGTTTTTAAAATTCCCGGTGTAATTTTCTACGTCGAACAGCGATACGACCGATTGCCTCGCGCTCGTACTCAATGAGAGTCCAGAGAGATTGACAAAATAGGCAGTGCGAGTGATATTAGCGCAAATGACTGTAATGCCGCTGCCGGTAATGAAGTTGACACCTCCAGTCCGCGGCGACAGGGTCGGGATTGATTAAATAACTTCGAGTATGGCAGGTAATAATACTAGTTATCGGGGAGAGATTTCGTAATAGGATCGAGTATTTTGTATTCCGCGGAGGTACTTAAAGTAATTGACTCTGAAATTGATCACATAAGCTGATTCCGTGATCGTACTAGGCACAACGAGATATCGAAAATTACACACACTAGCTCGAACGGGCAGAATAATTTACACATTCTGATTACCAGTCCAGTTATATGGAATTATGCTAGTAACATTTTAACTTCCGAGACCATAACCTATCATTTGCTATTCGTAGCTGGTTTACACAGATCGATTTGATTGGAATCCGGAGATTTGTTTGTAATTACCCAGTCTACTTGATCGGCGGTCGGGCTCAGGTAGCTTTAATTGCCGGTCGCCGTTCCCCATATTTTTGCTACTTCGAATTCCCTACGTGTTAAAGGTTTTTCTAACCTTTGGATTCCTTACGCAAAGCATAAACTCTCTATTATCCTAACTGGTGATTTCGTTATTGTCTGTAATCATGTCTTTGAGAAAATAGTTTCGATCTTTCAGCGGTAAGTAGCAGTTCCGATGCGTTTTTTCGACAACAATCCTTGGGGATAATTCCAGATGCCTCGGTGTTTTAAACTGTCTCTTTCCTTATAACTGTTTTACATTGGCAGTATATTCATGAATAAATTCGCGAGGTTCTTGAATGAGTGAATTTATCAACTTACTCATAAAGAGATTGGTTTCATACTGTTCTAAATGTGAAACCAAGTCACAGTGAAGACAAACAAATAGAAAATTAATACATTTCCTTGTCTGGAATTGTTATATTTTTACAAAAAATATTGTGGGAAACAACTACTCTGAGAACTACAGCTGCATCTAGCATTGAATTACACCTTCAGTATCTAGTAAACCGCTAATATCGTTTGTCAATAGCATCACCAAATACACTGAAAAAAAGTATTTGGTTCAAATAAGCAGATAAGCAGATAGTTTTAAATGGAATTATTTGCCGTAAATGTTATTTTATTATATTCAAATGTATATACTTAAATATTTGCTGTAATCTATAATTTTTCTTAGAATTTATATTATTTGTAAATATACAGGGTGGGCCATTAGTGTGAAAAAGTAAAATAACTCCCTTGTTACTAATAATTCAGAAAAAAGTTTACATAAATGTTGTACAGAATCAAGAAACCTAAACTACAAAATTAATTTGAAACATACAGGGCGATGAGCAAAAACGGGACACGCCAAAGATTACATTTTTTAAATGGAACACCCTGTATATGTTTAAATATATGTATTTCCAAGAAAATTCTATATATGGCAATATAAACAGTTTATCATTTTAGTGCGGGTTTGCCAAGTTATGTAGAAAATTCTTCGAATTTTGGAAAAAACATGACCTCGAAGAATTGTATTAACTTTCAGCTACTAACCCTTGGAACAAAATAATTAGACAGAGTTATAGGCAAATATTAGGCTAAGGCTCCTATGTTAGCTAATATCGATATTTTATACATGGCATTTTTTATAATACGATCATTTTTAGAAAGTTTAAATTTGATTTTCTAAAATATTTCAAGTGGAACACCCTGTATTTTATTGCTCTATTTTATTCACATATCGGTCCACTTCAACTTTTATTAAGCATGTTTTATACCTAAAGTTGTTAGTTTTTAAGATATAGCAACAATTCTGAAAAAACTTAATTTTTATTATTTTATAAACTATCACAAATAAATATTAAATCAAAATGGAATGATAAATTATGAACGGACAAGTTGACATAATGTGACAGTTTTTTCCAAAACCATTTCGTGCGACCGAAAATAATAAAAAATAGTTTTTTCCAGAAATGTTGCTATATCTTAAAAACTAACAACTTTAGGTATAAAACATGCTTAATACAAGTTGAAGTGGACTGATATGTGAATAAAATAGAACAATAAAATACAAAAATTTTAGAAAATCAAAACTTTCTAACTTCATCTTTCTAAAAATGATCGAATTATAAAAAATGCCCTGTATAAAATAGCGATATTAGTTAAGATAGGAGTATTTGCCTAACATTTGTCTATAACTATGTTAAATATTTTTGCTCCAAGTGTTAGTAGTTGAAAGTTAATACAACTTCTTCGAGGTCATGTTTTTTCCAAAATTTGAAGAATTTTCTACATAATTTGACAACCCCGCACTAAAATGTTAAACTGATTATATTGCCATATATAGAATATTCTCAGAAATCCATATGTTTAAAAATATACACGGTGTTCAATTTAAAAAATGTAATATTTGGCGTGTCCCGTTTTTACTAATCGCCCTGTATGTTTCAAATTAATTTTGTCCTTTAGGTTTTTTGATTCTGTACAACTTTTATATAAACTTTTTTTCTGTATTATGAATAACAAGAGTGTTATTTTACTTTCTCACACTAATGGCCCGCCCTGTATAGAATTTAATTCAATCTTTTATAGTTTTGAAATTTATCATCTCGGACATTAACCACAATATCTCACTACCAGTTCCTTAAAATATATGTATTTATTTAAAATTTAGTACTAATGTAGGAATTATTCAAGACAAATGTAGCATATTATAATCAAACTTATGTTTTCTTGAAAGAAAATTGTAGCAGGTCACAGAATGGTGTAGGTGGGAAGTAGCATGATAGATGGAGCCACTTACGCTCTGTGTATACACATCTCTTCGTGAGTAACTTACGAATGATTGTTCATTTTCGGCAATCTCGAAATTCTAAAGTTGAATAGTGAGTAAATAATGTAATTAAGTAATGTAATAATGAACAAAATTGATTTAATGCACAGGATGTTTAAAATATCTTCCGTTCGCATATTGACAAGAATAAAACCTATTTTCTGTCTTCTCTGTAACTTTTTATAACATTTCTTGTTAATTGGGGCCTTTTCTTAAAGGAGATTTCAATTGAGTTTTAGATATAAAAAAGAAATACTTGGGACTGAGGTCTGGCAATAGTGGTGGCCATAATCGTACTGTAAAATAAAAAGAGCGTTCATCGACTTTTGAACGAATTTTGATGTATTGTAATTCACTGGTTGACTAAATTTTTAGTAACATCAACAAAATTGGTATTTTTATAATCATAAAACTTTTATTTTAGTGAAGTTAAGTACGACGATTTATAGACGCACATTTAACACCGCAAAGCCCGCAAGTTAATCGAGGTGACAAATTTCCTGTGGCTCGCATCTTGCTACCCACATGACGGCCGTTCATGGAAACATAAATTACCTACTCGAACAAAAACGCCGGGTTAAATTATTGTCAAATTAGTGTGTTTTATTATTAAAATTATTATAAAAGCACGTAACGCGATCATCATCGTTAGCGACCCGAGTCGATTCCGAGAACCTGCCACAATTTCATTTGAGAGCCCGTCTGGTAATTCTCCTAATTAGGAAGCGGTTCAGGCGGGAGGAAACGGAACGATCGAAATGACGATTTTAAAGAAAAGAGATCGCTATTAAGAATAATACGACTTTACTACAGCCCGACGGCCGTTTTGTTAGGTTCTAGGAAAGCGATCGTACACGCAAGTGGATACATCAAGATCCGTCAGGTCGTCGGAGCAGAGCAAAACGCTATGAAAACGTCAGTCCTGTCAGAGAAGGCTGCGCCCGCAAGGTGAGCCAGGTCCTCTAGATGTTGGCATGAATTGCCCACACTCAGAAAAATCCTCCCTCGATTTAATCTAACTCAATATTAGTTATTTGAACTTGGTAATCATTTTAAAAATTTCTGCGAGAGTAGATAATTCTAAACATTACAGTTGCAACATTTTTACAGGTTAGAATGTCTAGAAAAGAACTATAAAAACACAATTCGGTCTGTAATCTGTGAAAAAGTAAGGTAGACCAAATGTTTTTAATGCTATTACAAAATAATGAGTAGATTGGAAACTTTGTGGCGGCAATCAAATAAATAAACAGTAGTAATCTATATCATGGCTAGTAAGTGTGAATACATGCGTCATGAAAAATGGAGTCAATATCGTAAAAAAATTTTTGTAAAATCCTTATAGTTTCCGAAAAAACAATTATTGAAGTTGTAGTATTTTCAACCTCTACATCGCTGGGCTACTGTAATCTAGCGTCATTCGCCCACGTGGCTCGAGGCGATTCTGAATACTGAAATCCGAATATAGTATTTGTTATTGCGATAGTGTTTACATTAGTTTTTCAAGTGTCAAAATTGGCTTAGGTGTATAGCAACTCGGGATTGATGGACATTGTTTCAATTTATGGTGAAGCTAGATAACATTTGTGTTATTGTGAAGCATTTGTGTTATGATAAAGCAAGACGTTTGTGTTGGTTCGTAGAAACTGGGTAAAACGGCCCCAAATGTGTTTACAAGTCGGTGGACAACATTTAGTAAGTGTGAATATACGCGTCATGAAAAATGTAGTCAATATCGTAAAAAAATTTTTGTAAAATCCTTATCGTTTCCGAAAAAAAATATATTGAAGTTGTAGTATTTTCAACCTCTACATCGCTGGGCTACTGTAATCTAGCGTCATTCGCCCACGTGGCTCGAGGCGATTCTGAATACTGAAATCCGAATATAGTATTTGTTATTGCGATAGTGTTTACATTAGTTTTTCAAGTGTCAAAATTGGCTTAGGTGTATAGCAACTCGGGATTGATGGATATTGTTTTAATTTATGGTGAAGCTAGATAACATTTGTGTTATTGTGAAGCATTTGTGTTATGATGAAGCAAGACGTTTGTGTTGGTTCGTAGAAACTGGGTAAAACGGCCCCAAATATATTTACAAGTCGGTGGACAACATTTTGAATAGTTGTTGTAATAATCAGGTATGTCAAATTATTTGATTAATTAAAACCACAAATTAATTTTATTAATTAATAACAACAATAGCGATAAAAGCAGTTGAATTTGCTGATATAAAATAGGTGTTATAAAATTTTATTTATAAATTAAATACTTTAAATTTTTTGTCCTTTCATTTTTTATTACACTTTGCCGACTGCATATTTTGCCTTGTGCAAGGTCAGTTCTTACAATGGACCAGTTTCCAGTGCCGTGCAGAAGTGTATTTTTAAATCATTTTTGAACTGAAAATATCCATATATTTTTGCTCTTCAAGGTATAAAACGCACTCATTGTTGTTAAAATTATGGACCTTCCTTTGCAAATTTTTGAAGCGCGTAAATATACTTAATGATATCATATTTGATTTTGAAAAAATTGAGTATTAAATGCAAACGTACCTTGTTGTAGGAACTCCCATTCTAACTCTTACACCATATCTATACATATTTATATCGAATCAGACAGGAAAAAGAAGTTGCAACAAATTGGAACAAAGAAAAAACACTATTTTTTTAATACTCGTAATTATTATTTCTTTACTTTAGTAATATTACACAACATGCAAATACAGGCTCACTATTTATCACAAATAATAATTTGTTAATACAAACTCAGTTGCTGTGTTTCATTTTGATATAATTTTCTAGTAACATTTTCTTTTAATTTTTGACTCTTTAACACTGAATTTTTGATAGTCATATCTGCTTCATAGGGCGGTTCAATCAAAAAGGTCACTTACTAAAAGCGTTTATTCTTTTCAAGTGACTCGTTCTTCAATTTCAGAATGAGACAGAAATTTTTTAAAACGATTTGTCTGGTTTAATAAGTAGGTACATGACAAAAATTTATATTTGTTGATTTTATTCCTTTGAACTAGTTAATTCTTAACTTTGAACGACATAATATATTTATTTCGGTGCAGAAGCAGCCGGTAAAGGAGATAATTGAAAATTATATTGTTGTCATTACTAAATGTACTACTATGCACAGTGGTACAGATATCTACCACAAGTAAACATGTTGCTGACATACGCGAACTCGCTCTTTTTACCCCGTCAATTTGCGTCACGAACAAAGGCGAAATGTTACGATGGTGTACATCGTAAGTATAATTTTAAGTCAGCATTATCATTGTGCTGGTATGATGAAGACACTATGTGATGCCGTTTGTATATGTGGTTTTATGGAAAAGCGTGCTAATAAAGTGAGTTCTTTACGAATATATACATATGATTTATTTTTTTATGAAACTGGATTTCTACTTTTTTAAAATATAGAAAACAATATGTGTCTATTACTTCTACAAGTGATGACTTTACTAACGAATTTAAATCTGAATCTAATTCCATTGACATGGGTGTTCCTCAAGGTTCAGTCCTAGGCCCTGTACTATTTATTCTTTATATAAATTCATTGGAGCGTTCGATAGGTAATAATTTTTTCACAATGTATGCTGATGAATTATCATTAATTATTTCAAATAAGTCAACAAAAGACCTGACTACTAATCTAGAAAATACATTGTACAATGTGTCTAAGTGGTTCAGTTGTAATAACTTATATTTAAATACCGACAAAACTAAATTAATTAGATTTCACAATAGGCAAAAAAATGCGAGTCTGTTGAGGCAAATATTAACAACTGTACTATTACCAGTGATGAAACAGACTGTGTCAAATTTTTAGGAGTTACTTTGGATGATACATTAAATTGGAAAATGCATTGCAATAATCTTATATCTACATTAAGTTCAGTAAGCTACTTAATGAAGTCTATGAAAGAAATTTTGCACAAACAACAATTGTTATATTTATATTATGCATACGTGGAGTCTAGATTGCGTTACGGAATATGTTTTTGGGGTAACTCTACCTTGTCTCATTCAGTTTTTGTCATACAAAAACGTATTTTAAGAATAATTGCTGGCGTGCCAAGTCATCGTACATGTAGAGATAAATTTAAGAATTTTAATGTTCTTACGTTAGTATCATTATTTATTTTTGAAATGTCTGTGTATATATATAATAATAAGGAGTCTTTAATTCTGAATAAGGATATCCATACAATCAATACCAGACAATGCTATGATATCCGAATTCCTTTTGCAAAATATACTATAACAGCTAATTCACCAGATTGTTTGGGATTTAAGATATATAACCATTTACCGAGTGAACTCAAGACTGATAAGATTACAATATCTCAATTTAAACAAAAACTGAAATTATTTTTAGTAGTGTTTTTATTCTTTATTGGAATTTTTTTCTGCTGTTGTGTCCTAGGTTAAGTTATTATATGTTTATTTGACTATTGTTATACAATCCTTTTTTGTCCACAAGATAAATAAATAAAAAAAAAAAAAATTATCACTACTGTAGTTATAAAACATATATTTTGAATTTGTCGTATAACCTTTATATTCTACATATAAAAAGTTTTTTTAATATTTTAATACAATAACCGTTTTGTATTAACGATTTTATATTTGTTTTCCAAACATATGCTTTGGTTTTGTAACTTGTTTAGTTTAAAAGCTAGCAAAATATGTGAAGAGCAATGTTATAAACATTCTGTTTCAAGATTATGAACTAAACTCGGGAAAACTAACATAATTTTGTAATGATTTCACTTTCCTTTTATTTTACTCTGTTCTAAAGGCTAGTTCAAACAAACTAAAAAAATAAACCTTATCAAATGAAGTTAAACAATCTCAAAAATTTTATCTAATTTGTATGTATATTTTTAGATGTTTATTAAAACCGATTTACACTTTCTGTATCTTCAGACAGAACATGTTGGCAACACTTGTCTCGGCCTAGCCTCACGCCGACCTGTCACGTGCTCTTCACAGCGCATTACACACAGTGTAAATAAATCGTAATTATTGTTATTATCTCTCCGTTAAAAGTGAAATAAATTAATTCAAAGCGAATTATACGAGCATGATTTATGAATTGTAAATTAGTCGAATTTTGCAGGTACGAGATTACGATGTGCCAAAAATTTACATGTAATTCATATTCAATGGAACGAGTTATTTTATTTTTTTGAGGGGTATTTACATACTACAAACTGCTACATAAATTATGGAGATGAATAGTCAGAAATATCACTGTTTCGTTCAATTTACATTGACGATTATGATAAATACGCAAAACCGGGACATGGTGACGTGACGTTTTTTAAGTTTGTTTATGTTTATTTCTATATCTGAGTCAAAACGTACACTTTGGTCCATGAATAATTTTTCTCTCGACACATCGCTGTTCCCACCCCGCTCGAAAGACCAAAACATTTTTTATTTCTTACTTGGTTTTAATTTTTTTGTACATTACAGTGCATTATTAATCTCGAAAATACATTTCTTCGAAAAGTTGTTAGATTTAAGACACACGCAATAAGGATGAGTCGATATGATGGGTTATCGGCTATTTCCAGAAGTAATTTCAGTATAATGACGTTGGAAAAGGGAAATGAGCAATCAAAATGGACAGCTGTCGTTAACCGTAGGTACTTTGTTGGCCGCGTAGCATTAATATCTTATCTGGGTTGATCGTACACCAGTTTTCATAACTTCGAAGACTTTGAGACCTATTTTTTATACCTATGCGGTAAACAAAGGAAACTAACATAAATTTGATTAGGTATATCTTTATAATTTTCAAGAGTCTGAACCTTATGAAATCAGTGGCGTACCGTTCCTAAGCAAAAGAAAAGCTTGGGGTTAAAGCGGGGAACATGCGATGGGTACATCTCTGAAAACTATAGTTAATGGGTAAATAAATGACGGCGAACTAGCAATTAGGATCGAATTATAATAATATAATAATAATAATAATAATAATAACTTTATTTCGTGTATGCCATACAGGGTACGAAACGTCACAGGTAGATAAAATTTGATTTACAGAAAATTACATAAAAAGTAGATTTCAAACAAACAAGTTAAAATGTTAAAAATACAATTTTACATACATAGAATGGATCGAGACTTATAATACATTATATATATATACACATATATACATATTCATATACATATATACACACATATATACACATATAAACGGTCAGACAGTACAAATCAGTAGCGCGCGTCTAAAAATTCATTTAGGGAATAAAAACTTTTGTCATAAAGGAACTCCAAAAATTCCTTTCTAAATTTAGTGAGACAAGTTATATTTTTTATTTGTTGCGGCAATTTGTTGTAGACTGTGCTACACGCATAATATGGACTTTTCTTAAAAAGAGATAGTCTATAGTTGTCGACGTAGATATTGGATGCAGATCTAGTATCATGACTGTGAATACAGCTGCAGGACGGGAACAAATTTAAATGTTTTTTCACAAACATACCTGCTTCATAAATGAAAATGGACGCAACTGTTAATATTTTATTTGTTTTAAATAATGGTCGACATGAATCAAGTGGCTGATACGAAAAAATTAACCTTAATGTTCTTTTTTGTAATATAAAAACTCTATGGATATCCCTCGATTGACCCCAATACAGGATCAAATATTTTAGATGTGAGTATACTAATGCATAATAGATATTTAGTAGATATTTTTTTTCAACAATGGACTTAAGATTTCGAATAACATAATATGAGGAATTTAGTTTCTTTAAAACGTATTCAATGTGTTTAGACCAAGATAAATTTTCATCTATGTGCAGTCCGAGAAACTTAGTGTGAGATACATTTTCAAGCGTAACATTCTCTATCGTTAATGTAAAATTTAATTGGGACAATAAACGTTCTTTACGAAACATAATATACTTAGTTTTACTAACATTAATAATCAGTCTATTTGATATACACCAAGCATGAAAGTTTGCAAGCACTGCATTCGCAATATTTTGCAGTAAAGCAGCTGAGTCAGATTTTAGACAGATGGTAGTATCATCAGCAAACATTACCAAAAATATGTTTT
>NW_019416352.1:1211482-1220620 GCF_000390285.2 Anoplophora glabripennis | reverse complement strand
TAAAATTTGTAGGCAGAGTCATAATTTTAGGCCGAGTAGGCGGCATTTTTTCGGCAAAGTCACATTTTTAGATTGAAGGCATAAGCAGATGCAGTGATGTGCTGTGTGGCAGTAATGTGTCTTTTTCCTTGAACTTTAAAATTAATAAGAAATAAAAGCATCTAAATGCCATAGGAAAACTGCATAGTAGTTAAAAAAATCTGATTGGAAAACCATAAGCCCATGCACGACTAAATAAATGAAAGAATAAAGTAGAAACTTTTTTGTCTTGTCCCATGGAAACAAGCACATCACACTACACATCATTACATGTGTAGAGTCCTTAAGTAATTTTTTTAAGCGAAGTCACATTTTTAGACGGAGTGGAATCTTTTACCTTGATTTATGAAAATCTGGCTGCAGATGTGTGATTAATGAAGGTGAGATCAACCAGCAATCCTTATGATGCCAAATTTTACTGAAATCGGTGGATTTCAAAAAGTACACCCGCCATATTGGATCAGCCATCTTGAATTTTTACAATGTGAATTCATATTCGTAATCAGCGACCCAAAAAACCCCTTTATACAAAATCTGGTCAAAATCCGCTCTGAATTTGAAAATAGCGATTCCTGCTCAGTTTTTTGAGGTTAGAAAAAAAACCACACGTTCTAGCTCAATTCTGACAGTGGATTTGAATACAGCAGAGTCTTTTACATAAAAATGTACTATTTGATGTGGAAATAAATTTTTTTCCAAATTTTCCCAGTAAATTTTCATCAATTTTCACTATTTTTCACAAGTTTTTTGAGGTTAGGAAAAAATTGTGACGTGATGAGCCAATTCTGACCCCAGATTCGTGTTCAGGAGGCCAAATTAAAAACATAAAATGAGACGTTTAAACATAATTAATACAAGAATTCATATTTGGTGTGTTGAAATTTTTAAATAATGCATTCGTTTAAAGAATACAGGTATCTTGTATTCTTGCTGTTCTATCAACACACTTGACAAAGACTAATTAAATAATTGGTTTTCCACTTAATATTTTTCCCTATTTACTAAGTTCTTTAAAAAAACATATTCCATTATTCTAATAGTTTTTATATTTCACTTAGGCAATATAGCTTGTTTATTACTA
Organism: Anoplophora glabripennis; assembly: GCF_000390285.2. Classification (NCBI taxonomy): domain Eukaryota; kingdom Metazoa; phylum Arthropoda; class Insecta; order Coleoptera; family Cerambycidae; genus Anoplophora; species Anoplophora glabripennis. Next base: position 1,219,500 of record NW_019416352.1, on the reverse strand, counting down.
GGAAATGGAATAGAAAAACAACGTCATATCACTCTAAGGCGAAGAAAGTACAAAGTTTATTAACATTAATATTTGATATATAACATATTTGCTTTAAATTAATAACAAAAATCATTTACATCCGTCTTTAAGAACGGAAGTACAATTTGAGAAGGAACCTTTACCAGTAACACCAGAAAAACTACCTAAATTTTCTTTGCAATCGAATAAATGTTGTTAATTTTCCCTCACAATCAATTCAGAAAAATTGTCAACAATAGTTCTTTCGACTTCTGCTATTAAACGAGATATTTTGTTCTTGGACGTTATGCTACCTTCTATATATCATGATGCTACAGTATCACTTTTCCATTTTCCATGTATTTTCAATGTTATCATTTCTGCACCTGCATCTACAAGAAGAGTTGCCGATATACGACGCAAACAATGACCTGTATACATTTTATTTAGCATCTGTGTAGCCGAGATATTTTGCAATCCTGGACGGTATACTACAGAAAGTATTTTTGCCTACTGGTTTTGCAGTACATCGACAATTTCGATATGTCAGAAAAAACCGATGTTATTTAATTTCTTTTGGTCGCAAAAATATATACTGTCGATACAATTGGAGAGCGGGCATTTCATTTTCTTCCACAATAGTAAAAGATTTTGGTACTCCAGTTTTTGTATCGTTAATTTTTACTACAACAACGATTCCTTTGTCACATACAGAGCTTTATCAACTCATCTCTCCTTAATCCTCCAAGTCTCCAAACGTTTATATTCTTTATCATAAAGTAATTTAGATTTCTTAGGCAGTAATTCTTCATTGGCTTTATTGGCTCTAGCGGCAACTATTGCTGAAATATTATCCGTTCTTCCTTTTCAATATGTCTCCTCAGATTCAAACATCAAACTATCAAAATCCTCGATGTAGCGGCAATGGCTTTATTCGAGATTGTCCAGCCACTATGCCTCTTCAATTTTAAAACATTTCCTATAAAAAATGCTACGACTTGAAATTAGAAAACGTTAGAAACTTAGAAAATTATTTAAGATTGATGTCTTTTTCAACTGTCTCTAAAGTTTTTAACGCAGAACATTCCTGAAAAATAAGCAAGGAACACTACTTTCTTGAGATTTTAAACTTTTTTCGTAACACACCAATACAAGAACCGTACACCAATTGGTATTGTTTTCGTGATTCTCGCTTCGGTCGTGCTTTTAACCAAACAATTCGTGCATTAAAGAATGACTTCACAATTATATTTTATATAACTACTAAACATTAGTTTCTGTTGGATTGATTTTTTGTTTTATTACTGTTAATTTCCTTTTCAGCATTGTATATTATTTCATTACCCTTCTGCACCCTCCTTTTGTTGGAATTGGAGTAAATTTGTAGAACAGGGTACCTTCAAATAATATTAAATAAGATAACGTTTGTTAGATTGTCTTAGCATGAATAGAAATATACTTCCCATCCAATCAAAAAACGAAATGTCCAATTCGTGCTTAAAAAAAAAACAACCCGCAAAGAGTTGTAAAATCAATCACGTTGAAGATGAATAATAGATAGGAAAAAATACAACGAGTTTCATGCCACTCGATATTATTACATACATCACCTAGTTTTAATGACTACTGGTATAAAGTTGTATGGAATAATTGGCGAGCATCGGTCTCCACTTGACACGCGGATTGTTTGTTTAAACAAGAGCCCGTGATAGAGCGAATAACGTGAAAACTGTTAAAAGGCGACGTATGGCGTGATCGAAAACGACCTCGAGAATTAAAATAATCGTTTCTTGGAACATGCATGCCGTTGGATGGTTTGTTTTCAACCGCAACGTCGTGTCTGATCCAGTAAAAAGACGTGAGAGATCTGAGCGGCGAAAAGCCTTCCGTTTCCCATAGTTTGTCATTTTTTCTACAAAAATGCGGAAACTCGCAAAATCCTTTATTTCGACTCTAAAACAGAGTCAAATTTGAAGTTGATAAAGATAAACACCAACTCTGTTTGCTTTAATACTTCTATAACTTTCGAATTAATATTTTTAAAGTTTAAATTCTTCTAGAATATCAGTAGGTACAGTCCAAAAAAAAAATACTTATGAATTGATGACTTCCGATCTGATGGATTGACTGAAAAACGCTGGAATTAATCAATCTGTGGTACATATATGGATGGAGACTTTTTATTTTAACAAAGTTCCAAAAGCATTAACATACACACAGATTTTTAATTACATAATATTAAAGAAATGTTTTATTTTTTGTCGCATTGAAAAACTTTGTATTGAGCTTTACCATTTTTCAAAAAGCAACGGATAACAAAATAATAAATAAACTAAAGAAAAACTAATGCTACAATTACTGTCAATGTTGAATAAAATAAGATAACTTATTTAGTCCAATTCAATATCTAAGTTCGGAATTGTTTGTTCTTCAATAGCAGTGTTCCTGTGTTGTTTGACATTTCTCTGTACAATTGTCCATAAAGGTTTTTCTTGAAGTTTTACTGTTTTCTATAATTCACGTCTTCAGCTGGGGACATTTTCCGTTACGATGTCATACTAGAGTTCCAAATGTTCAAGAATCTGCTCAAACCAGTTTTAAAACTGTGTTTACAGTAGCTCCCAGTGTCTTTGAACTCAAATATCAGTTCACCATTTTCCAGAAATCCGCAGGATCTTAAAGCAGCAGACCAAGCTTATATCGTTGCTTGGCGAGCATTTTTCTCATTTCCATCTTACCGCACTCTCTTGATTGCGCCATTGATCCATGTTTTGTCCATGTAATAAATTTTGCTAACAATATTTTTTAATTTTTAAATATACATAGAAATTGAATTTCCGAAGCCGAGAGACCTGCACCAAATAAATTTGGACAGGACATAGCTAAAATAATGCGAAACATCGTCTTACTGTTGAAAATGTTGTCATCGCCGTTCTTGGTGGTGAAAATACGATTTGTTCTCTGTATAATTATAACCTTCACGTAATAAATTCCATATCTTGTAAAATTTTACTCAATATGTCTTTTTTATTATAATAATTCGTTGCCACCAATTACTTTTTCAAACGTTGGCAGTTAATTTTTAAAGAGAATGTTTTGAATTATTCATATGTAAAAACAAACCATACATGAAATATTTCTTATGTAAGAAACAGTTAATTGAATTTCATACTTGGCACCATTCCTAACTTAATGGGATACATCGGAACTAGACAACAGCGTTACGCCCTTCTTTTCTTAGTAATTGAAATCACAAGCAATTTTATTAATATTCTTGGAAATATATAAATATGCAAACCATATAAAATTTCCCTAATGTTTACGTTACTAATACTGATTTATAGGAAATCTAGATATCATAAAATTTACAAGAATATCTTGTACACAATCTTTTAGGAAGATTTTATCTCCAATTACATTTAAACATTTTTTTTTACATTATTTACCGACGTATTTGATCACGAATATTATACTAACTACTCTCGAATATATCCTACTTTTTTCTCAATAGTACCTTTGACTCGTGGAAAATGGCTTTTAGCTTTCTATTTCAGCTATATTCACTTGTTCTTCCTGCTCAATAACTGCTCAATAACTGTTAAACTAGTAGACGTATTTTTATTTTTTTTTCCAACACGGTGCATATTTTATGGTAAATGGCCGTCATTATCAATGCATTCTCATTCGAATATCCTCTCATCAACCATGTTATAGGAAATGAGTATATCATTTGGAACAGGAATATAACTTGGTTTTATTTCATGCATTACAAGTATATTATAAGCTAAATGGTATAAATTAGACACGTTTATCTCCGGAAAATATACTCGCCTTTTAATGCATGCTTAGATAAATGTGCATAATAAATGAGATAGCCGTTAATCATCTCTCGCAGAATAAATAAAACATGCGCAATTAGCTAGATAATTACGTGGCTTTTACTGAGGATTTGTAAAAAATCGAGCATCAATTTGCATAGTCGTAAGTAGTTTGCTCTTTGGTGTTTCAAGGAATGTCGGGAAAGTACAGAATAGCGGGTGATATTGTAAATTTTAGTGCCGTTTTCTATTACTACACACTAAACAGTTTTACAGTTTACAGTTTTAAAACTGAAACGTTCAAAACGTCAGAAAATACTAATTAAGAGTTATCATGTGTAAATTTGTAATTTTTATCATATATTGCTGTAAAAATCAAGTATGTAAACAAATTATTTACTTATTTTTGTGTATTTCATTTATCATTATTTGTTTATTACTGTTCGAATTTTCTGTTAAATTACTTGTTAGGTAATGTTTCATAGTTTATCTTATTTAAAAAATCTAACGCTAGGGCTACTGGTGACATCTCAATATAAGCAAAGCGCCAAAAGAGCAGTATTTCGCAGTGGGTAAGATGTAAATTCATACTTTTTACGTCCGAATTCTCTCGATAGCATACATATTGTACTTTCGCACATTTATTTTGAATGCACAGGTCCTAAACCCATACAAGTTTAATCAAAACCCGACAACCCATAAACGCTGAATCCATAACACATATACCATAAATCTGTAAACCCCGAATTCATAAACGCATAGAAAATCTATGCACCTTGCTATCCTTAACTCATAAAATAAAAACCCATTAACTCTCACCTCTTAACCCATAAACCTATAGATCTTTAACCCTGAATCTTTGCTTATATATCTTTACACATAAAACAAAACAATCCTGAATCCTAAATCAATAAACCCACAACTTATATTTTTTATAGCCATCAACTCAAAACTCATCAATCCAAAACCCATAAAATGTATGGGTTGAAGGTTTAAAGAATAAGGGTTTACAAATTTAGGGATTATGAGTTTAGGGTTTATGGGTTTGGGAAAAAAAATCGGTTTTCACTATGGGATTTGAAAAAACAAACTTATGATAAGCGATACGTGTTCAAAGGTAGCCTCTCTATAAATATAACTTCTATTCAAAGTCACACCCTGTGTATTATTTATGAATACTGTTGGTATTGTTAATCTATATTTTACTGCAACTTATTCTGTTACTGGGTTTTTAGCCCGTTGGATATTTTAAATAATTAAATAAATAAATCTGTCAATAAACCAACAAAGCTTAAGGTTTAACGTTTTGCGCTGCTTTGTCTCCAATTTAGTTCCATACTAATATCCGCACGTTCTTATGCTCCAGTCGAATTAAACAAATTTGAAACGTTCAAGTCAAAAATCTCGTGCGATGAGAGCGACGTATACGCGCATGGGCGGGCCTGGCGTTCCTGTATCGTACGGATGTCCATACACTTAATTTGCGTTATAAGGGAGTTACATCATCTCCTTTTCATAGATCCTCAATTTTTGTAAACGTTTTTCATAAAATATTTATAAGTTATATTATGCCATTACAATAGATATTAAATTAGTGAATCCTCCAGCTTTTAAAGTTAAATTTAAGAAATACATTTTTAGTCATGCTCAATGAGACAAGTATTCTCATACATTTTTAATTATATCATCTCCTTTTCATAGATCCTCTTTTTTTTAGACGTTTTTCATATACCTAATATTTATAAGTTATATAATGCCATTCCAATAGATATTAAATTATTGAATCCACCAGCTTTTAAAGTTAAATTTAAGGAATACATATTTAGTCATGCTCAATGAGATAATTAAATTATTGAATCCTCGAGCTTTTAAAGCTAAATTTAAGGAATACATTTTTAGTCATGCTCAATGAGACAAGTATTCTCATAAATTTTTAATTATATCATCTCCTTTTCATAGATCTTAATTTTTTGTAGATGTTTTTCATATAAGTTTATAAGTTATATAATGCCATTACAATACGAGTAGATATTAAATTAGTGAATACTCCAGATTTTAAAGTTAAATTTAAGGAATACATTATTAGTCATGCTCAATGAGACAAGTATCCTCATAAATTTTTAATTATATCATCTCCTTTTCATAGATCCTCATTTTTTGTAGATGTTTTTCATATAATATTTATAAGTTATATAATGCCATTACAATAGATAATAAATTAGTGAATTCTCCAGCTTTTTAAGTTAAATTTAAGGAATACATTTTTAGTCATGTTCAATGAGACAAGTATTCTCATACATTTTTATTTTCTGTACGTTTCCTCCACTGGTAGTTACTTGTTCCTTCCAATAATAAGTCTACTAATAATTTTTCCACGTTCAAACTCTAATTCGACTGGCGTATTAATAGAGAAACTAATTTAATCATATTACCGAGAACCGTAAGGCCCGACACACGATTCCCAAGGCAGCGTCCGCAGAGAGCGTTTTCGGCGCTCTATGCGGCACCACCTCCCAATAAATAAGCCGCCCAAGACAAAGTATGAGAGCGTATTTAAATGCGATCGCTAATATCCCCGTTTCTAATTAAGGGAGGCAGGGGCGGGCGCGCGGCTAAACGCCGGCGGCATGGCGCCGCTGCTTCCGATTTACCTGCCCAAATCGATTTCACACGTTGTCTAGCGGGTACGGGACGTCTCTCTATCCCCAGCCATTGCCCGGGCCTAATTAATGTCCCGTTCTACTTTGTCTGTTGAGCCACACAAATCGTTTTTATGTCCCACAACACCCATTTAAGGCGGTCGGGGAACAAAGCCGAAAGTGGCTCGAGATTAATTTATCTTTAAGGTTACTAGAGGATATCTAGTTTTCATTTCTCTTGTAGTAACACAGGGCCGATAAAGTTATCGTCACGTGTTAGGCTGTAAAAAAATCACTCAAATTCGCTCAGTTTTTCTCAGTAATGTATCAATTTCTGTTCACACCCGATTGAGTAAAATTTTCACTCTATTAGTATTTTCTCTATTCTGTAACATCGTGGAAAACGATGTTGCTCCCTCTATTCTCCATCAGGAACGGGTAGTTACCATAAAATAGGATCCAGCGATCTAATTTATTTGGTTGCCTTCGTCCACTTTGGTTTCTTGGAGGCTTTAACCTGAGCCTTGTTGCACTTAATATTTTTTTGGGGACACTTCGAGTATAGTACTCTGGTGTCTGTATTTCTGTCGTTTAGGCTTTGCCCTGCCTAACACTGATTTCGAGGTGTTCTGTGAAATATTTGAAAGCTCCTAGGAGTTTGAGTAGGCTTTATATGAATATTTATGAAGGCAGGTTCTAGGAACCTGTTGTATGATTTCCTTAGGGTCTTTACCGCAGGATTACACAATGTTTAGATAGATGGGGCGCTAGAACTGAGGTCTATGACGGGAGCAATGTGCTCGTAAAAATGTTTTATCTAAATTTCGATTTATTGGAAATGGTTTTATTGTTAAAATATGTATTTAAAACTAACGGGTATTTGATATTGATTCCCTTCCTGGTTAATGAAGGCATCAAGGTAGACGTCCGATCACAGTCCTTGATGGGTACGCACAAATTCTGTAGCATAGTCCGCCTTAGGTTTGGTCAATTGACCTCTCTTGATTCACCCAACTTTGGATTTATCGTCGACTGGAACTGATGATCGACTTGTATTCTAACGAGGTACCTTGGTTTTATCTCGTGGTTCCTCAGTTCGAATTTCGTAATGTTGGGAAAAATTTTTAATTTCCGAAATTCAAAACTGAGGCGATTTTTTCAATTTTTCTATATTAAGAGCTATATTTTCATATCCTACATTAACATTAAGGTGAATTCAACTATTTAATTGCGAAAAAGAAGATAGCGGCGATGCGTTCTATAACTTGGTCTAGCGAACGAGTGGGGAGAGCGAGGCGGAGCATGCGCGCTTAACAATTTAATAAATATTAACATTTTTTCAGTCATTTTTAAACAAATTAAATTTGAAAAATTAAATTGTCAGTAAATGCATATGTCAATACAACTATTTAGGTACAAAAACAACTAATGATCGAAACCCTACAACGCCTGTGAGCTTGGGAAAAATGAATTGAAAATAGCATCTTCTTAGATAACAAATTCCGCCAACGCCAAGCTAATAAAGCTTTTGGGCTGAAATTTTTACCACTTATTAAGGGTG
>NW_019416352.1:1038125-1210066 GCF_000390285.2 Anoplophora glabripennis | reverse complement strand
TGTGAAAAAAGTGTAAATACAAAAGTTGTAGATCTTTTTATTACCTACAACTTTGCCATTTAACTTTTTTCCATAAGACTTGTAGTTTTTCCGGAAATCAAGATAAACCGTTTTTTACCCTTAAAAACTCACCCCCTTCCCCTTCCCGACCTCAGATCGCCCGTAAATTATTTTTCTTTTCATTTCTGTTATATTCTCTTCCTTTTCCAATGGGTTTCATCCTACTATAATTTTTTTTCACTTTTTACCATTTTTGAAGGCTTAAGCACTGGTCTATATATTCCGCAGAGAAACTTCTAATAGTATTTTTTTCCCGAAAAAAAACTATAATGACTGGCCTATCGGGGCAAGTAATCTACAGAGTTGTAATTTTCGGTAATATCAACAGTTCGAAATAATGTCTGAAAAGTTATATATCTTTTTCATGGTATCCCTTAACATCATTTGATGGGATTTTTTATAGACATTTTTTGAATTTGAATTAGCTTAATATCTTCATAAGGAAGCAGAAATATATATTTTTTTGTATTTTTAAGTTTGTTTGTAATAGTTTTTATTTTATTATCATACCTGATGCGTACGATAAAATAGGTGTTTATATTGTAAGCCCTAATAAGTCGGATAAGCCGGACTGTAATAGTGTTAATAAAAAAATAATTTTGATTTACTTAATTCCAACCTAGCGTATTAAGAAGTATTCATGACAACCGTTTCAACCCCTCTCGCAATCAATATAATTCCAACCACTTAATTGCGGAGTTGCGAGCATCCCGGGCGCTCGATCTCATTTAGGAAATTAGCATACCCGGAGTAATTCCAGTCGAACGGACCGCTTCAAAGCAACAATTCACGCCGCCGTCACGTCGCGCCGCGCCGCGCCACGCCGCTATCCGCGGTCTGATGAGCCGCGCCGTTCTGTCAATGGGGTAATTGACATAGTAGTATCAAAGGTACGTCCCAGCCGCCCTCTATCAAATTATAGGCCCCGCTCGGGGGGTGTAATTATAGCCTGCCCGAAAGAAAATTGTTCGAAAAATATGTTGCGCGGGCCCTTTTTTGTCGGTCGGTTGGAACTGGCCCCGTTTATGTGCTTGCTGTCTGATTTCTTCGCTCTGCCCTCACGTTTCCAGCTTTATTTTCGTTTTTTGGCCTGATCCTCAGCGGTTCCCAAAAGGCGGACGTGCTACTACCATGGGAAACTCTCACTAGTTCGGTTGTCAACTTTTATTTTCTTATTTCCGAGATAAAAACGACAAAAATTAAGGACACTTTTATTTCTTTTGCCAATCAACCGATACTACATAAACTAGTGGAAAAAATTAAGGGATCAAAAAAAAAACCAAATTTTCAGCGATTTTTCAAATCTTTGATAAAAATGGCCGTATTGGAGTAAAAAAAAGCAATTTGAAGCTTGAAGTTTCTAATTTTTGGATTTTGCAAAAAAAAAATTTTTCAAGTAACACGTATCGCGTAATCTTAATGAATATCATGAAAAAAAATTTTTCGAAATTTTTTCGATCTTATTTTTGGTGTACGGACTTGAAAAAATGTTTCCAACTTAACCACCTTATGGATTAGATAGGTTGTTCATTTAGCTTCAATTTCTTTTGATTTTTGGTCTCGATACGACCATTTCTCGCTGAGCTATCGGACTTTGAATGAAAATGGATCATTTTCTCTTTGTTCATCGATATCTCAGAAACCAATGGTTGAACAGAAAATCGACGGTGGGTTTCAGAAACTTGAATGAATTCTCTACAAGGTCATGGCACGGTTTTTTAGAAAAAAAAATTTTTTATCCTTAACATGACTGGAAAATCGTAAAAAATAGGACTTTCTAGGGGTCTTCTAGAAAATCACGTGCCACATTGAGAATATTGGGAAAATGACTAATGTTAAGTGTGCATTTTACAGGTCATTGTACCCCTAAAAGCCCTACAGAGTTTTAATTCGATCCATCAAGCCGTTTTTCTGTTTCATTCGATTGAATTTTTAAAAAAATTAAAGGATCACGTTTTTCTGCCTTTAAATGCTCATAATCTGTAAAAAATGAAAAAAACATTTTTCCTGATTTTTTTTTGCATTCTTATTGCAGAAAACTTGAAATTATGAAAAAAAAACAAATAATTTTTTAAAAAAATTTTTTTTAACCGATTTTCAGAAATTTCTTAAAACCGCCGGCATTAGCGTTACCCAAAGCGTACCATGTGCAGGTTGCACGGTTGTATTTACGCTTTTTTTACACACGTGCGAAAAGCGTTTGAAGTTATGACAAAAAAAATGGTTTCTGAGATATCGATGAACAAACAGAAAATTATCCATTTTCATTCAAAGTCCGATAGCTCAACGAGAAATGGTCGTATCGAGACCAAAAAAAAAAAAATAAATTGAAGCTAAATGAACAACCTATCTAATCCATAAGGTGGTTAAGTTGGAAAAATTTTTTTCAAGTCCGTACACCAAAAATAAGATCGAACATAAATTCGAAATTTTTTTTTTCATGATATTCATTAAGATTGCGCGATACGTGTTACTTGAAATTTTTTTTTTTGCAAGATCCAGAAATTAGATACTTCAAGCTTCAAATTGCTTTTTTTTTTACTCCAATACGACCATTTTTATCAAAGATACAGCCATTTGAAAAATCGCCAAATATTTTAATTTTTTTTTGATCCCTTAATTTTTTCCACTAGTGTATTTTTCATAAAATAAAACGTGAATGCAAAAATATTGTTTTCGTTTTTGTTTTAAAACTTCAAAATAAACTTGTAAACAATAAAATTACAACAATAAAATTACTTATTTGAGCCAAGCCGAGATCTACTAAAAATATAACTATTAAAATGTACGTAATATAACTAAATAAAGGAGAAGTCGAAAAGATTCTAGTTACATATTTTGACGTGGAATTCTTTATTATGCACTTATCCAGCAGTTTTAGTCAGGACTGTATTGCCGGATTGTGTAAAAACCTGTATATCTTGGAAAAATATACAAATGTGTACAATGAAGGACACTTGGCAGGACATTTGATAAAACATTAGCTCAAATTCAGGACTGTTGGCAAGCCTACTCACTACTAGGGTGAAGTGTGTCAGTAGTATTGAATTACCTAGTTTTTAATATAAGACAGTGGTGCAGCGTAAACAAAAAATTGGGTAAGATAATAACTTATAACTTATAACTTTAGAAATATTTATCGATATCTATACAGGGTGATTTAGAACTTATACAAAAAAAATAAAAAATTCTGGATGTACAGGGGACCCTTAGAAATACAATTTTGTAAAGAAAAAATCAAAAAGGGCAGTTTGAAAATGATTTTTAAATACACTTCTGCACGGCACTGGAAACTGGTCCACTGTAAAACCTGACCTCGCACAATGCGACCGGCATGGCGGTGTGATAAAAACGGACAAATATTTTCGCAAGGAAAGAAATAAATAGAATTTTATAGCACCTATTTTATATAGACAAATTCAAATGCTTTTGCCTTTATTAATTAATAAAATTAATTTGTGTTTTTAAATAATAAAATCATTTGACATACTCGATGTTACAACAACAATTGTTCAAAATTTCATCCACTAACGTGTAAACACATTTGGGTCCGTCATACTCACTTTCTACGAACTAACACAAATGGTCTCTTGCTTCACCATAACACAAATGCTTCACCATAATACAAATATTGTCTTGCTTCACCATAAATTAAAACGATATCCATCAACTCCGAGTTGCGCAGTATTCGGAGTATTGCGAATGACGCTAGAGACTACAGTTGTCCAGCTATGTAGTGGTTGAATGTACTATAACTTGAATAATTTTTTTCTCGGAAACTATAAGGATTTTACAAAAATTTTTTTACGATTTGACTCCATTTCTTATGCCGCATCTATTCCCAAATTTTTTTGGATAAGTTGTGACTCACCCTGTATACACTTGAGTGTACAGAATGGTCTAAAGTCGATGGGATTTCGAGGCTTATAGGTATCTGAGCAAGCGTTGATTTTCGAATAGACGTAAATCGATCTAAATTTTAGAAAAATGTTTAAAACTAAGGTACTTAATTTAACAAAACATTAAGTTTAATTATGCAAGCTGTCTACTATAAGAGGGCCACTCCTATGAATATGCTTAATATACGACAAAAACGTCAAAAATCTTTATATGTTTTTTGTTGAATTTTTGAGGCCTTTATGCTCGCAAAAACAAATTTTTGATCCATGGCCAACTTTGTGAGTAATCATAAAAAAACCGGAAAAGTACCGAAAGTTTAGAGTCGTCTAACTTTTTTATTTTAAGACATAGAGAAAACTTATCTTAATAAAATTTTATGACAAAATTGATATCTTTCACCTTGTGTAAACAGATTTTTAAAATATCGTATGTAATTTGCTGCGCCCTCTACGCGGGCCAAAAAGAAATTGTCATCGAAGCACGCTGTGGCTACAAAAAATTGCTTGTTTTTTCCATTTTCATGTGATACTGCACGTGTACTTTTTATATTTATTACATTTTTTTTAATTTTGGTATAAAAAATGTAAACATTTTCGTGTAGTAACGTAGAAATTGTTTGAGACTGTGGACTACAAAAAAGTTAATAAATAAAATGTACTTATTTTAAGCAAAATACACACATTTTTATAATATTGGTTTTTTACTTTAGAGAAAACTGAGCCTTCAACATTGTTCTTGCACAGACTTATGCTAAATGTAGCACGCTATGAAAACAAATTTTCACATATTGAGAACTGTAATATGTTTGTATTGTACTATCAATGCAATTTCAATTCTATTTAAGCACTTGCATACTGTAGAAAGTCTTCGCAGATAATCAGCTGTTGTTAATAAAATAGGTAATGTTAACAGAATTTTAAATTATGTAAATGGGAAAAAATGAGCAAAACAGTGAGAGACAGAAGCGAAATACAATTTAGAGAAGGATAGTGCAAGAAGGATATTACGAAAAAAATCGTTTCAAATGTTATAAGGTGAAAAAGTGCATCTCTTGAGCTTGAGGCAGGGAGATAAAGCGAGAAGATTAGGGTTCTGTAGGTGGTGACAAGGAAGAAAGAGGGAAGATCCTTTTAGATGCAGAAGAATTTTCTCGTCAAGTGTGCCTAATTTTTGTAACAATGGATTTTTTAATAGGAACATTTACTTGAAATGGACTAATGGTAATTTACATTGGCACTCCATTTCAACAGAGGTTTTCAGTAAACGTTTGGGTTAGAACTCTTGATACCAAAATCATAGGACTTCTGTGATGGTAAACTGATGGGTGCCAGATATTGCAGATTCTTAGCTTCAAAAAAGTACATTATATTCATAAATTTTTTTGTAGTTGGTCTGTTTAAAACAATTGCTATACATTATATATATATACATAAAAAATGTATCTAATTAGTTAACCAACCCTTAACAGATATTAAAAATACTGTCCGCATTATGCAGCTAAATTAATTCTTCTCCGCTTAGGACGACCGAGTTACAACACCGAATTCACATTTTTGAGACCTCTGGCACTGTAATTTGTGGCGAGCGCTGTTTCGACCATCACAATCCGTCTCTTGCTGGCGTTGGCGCCTTTGTCTATTCCATCTCCTCTGACCCGGTCCTCTGTCGAAAGGCATCAACTGCCGCGGCCTGGGTCAAATAAGAAACAAATGATGACTATGGCTGGCGCGCTCTTTGGTTCTTCGATCATTAAGGCATCGGAGTCGGCGTTGAACAAACACTTGACTAAATGGTTTAATAATTATTACGGTGTTTACGTTACCGACCGGCTGGTCTGGTCGTTTTGTTTCCGCAATTGCATGTTTACAGGGTGTCCGGAAAAGTGTGTTACATGCTTCAGTGGCGGGTCCTGGGCAACAAACTGGAAAGATATAATCACTTTTATTCAGACAAAAAAGTTACCAGAAGAAAGTTATTGATGTTCAAATTTTAATTTTAAATGTTGAATAAAACCAAAAAAAATTCTAGGAAAAAATTGAAAAAATGAATTTTAAGACAATTAATACTTTAAACAACTGCTTAATTATAAGTAATATTACTAAAAACTAACATATGTTTGTTAGTTTTTACTAACTACATTTTTTATTATTCGAGAGATAGGTTATGATTTACAAAATCTTGAGATCCGGCAAATCATTCGTCCCCTTTTTCAATATTTTGATAACGTCATTATATTTATTGACCACTCGATTCCGATTATGACCACTGGCCTGGGTGATCAGAATTTATGGGACCGGTTGGCCAGCGTCGGAACTGTTTAATTATTTCTCGCTGTATAAGGTTATTCCTTGATATATCTGTAAGAGCTTCGGAGCTGACATTGTCCTGTATCTAAACCCCATAAATATTGCCGAGACGAACGATCCGAAGACGCGGTTCCCACATGTATAAATAATGTTTGAATGGAACAAATACCAGCGCTGTTAATTTTTTTTTAGTTTTACGACGATCAGATGGATTAATCATTAATTTGGTTGTAGAGTGGATTAAGTTTGAAAGTTTTTCAGTAATTTTAGTTGTTAGCTTGGGTTGCAGACTCATTTCCAGAGTTGAGAAAAGCGCGATAATCTTTCTCAAAGGTCAAGAAATCTAAAACAACCACGTGACAGCCAATCCAGAAATTTTCATTATTTACGAATTTTATAGAATCAGTGTTGTTGATGTGGAAGATATCGATAATACATATGTTGATAGTGAAAATTCTAACGTCAATGAACCTTGAACTTTTACTATTAACAGCGAAGTGAATGAATTGAAAAATACAGTTGAAATTTATGGAAAATACGCAATTCTTAGATCACCAGTAACAGCACGTGATCGACTGTTTGTTAACTAGCATAATAGAAAGTGTTTTGTTTAGCTGATAGGAAAAATACCTATGGGAACATGACGAGCAAAATGATCTTAGCAATAGCAATCCACATGAACATACGGATCATAGTTTTTTGAGTCATCTTCATACTTGCAGATGCAGATGTTTTAAAAGTGGAAGAGGCATGACGACGTCTGGAAGTTATGGACGGTCGCCAGAGTCTTATGTAGAAAAATCAGTTTGAAACAAACGTACAATAGCAAATTTTGTCCATATAAGTTAAGACAGCAATATTAAATCATACAATTGCCGCTACTGATAGACTGCTTACGTTAAAATTCTTATTGAAAATTGTGTTAATTGCAAAGTATATGTATACATTGTAAAACTAATAATAAATGAAATATTGATGTTCTAACACTGAAAGAATTGGGATTATTTCTCTAGATACTTTTATTACAAATGTCCAACATTTATTTAAAAAAAAACACTCACCTCCACACTTCTTATTCAATGAGTTTAACTGGAAAGCGCTTATGCATTTATGAAATAAAGTTATAATGAATTACTTACGTATTATTGTTATAGGCTTTATGTTCTATTTGTATAGTAAGGAAGATTTGTCGTATTAGACCAGGCAATAAAGAGAAAAATATCTAGATTTTCGCGGCCCGGTCCGATTTTAATGCGGTTTTTTGCATTTTGTTCAGAAAGACCGTCGGAAAAAAGTCCCGCCTTTTTTATTATCCGGAAGTGGCGGGAATGCATCGCGGGTGCATAAAGTGCATCTAGAAGTGCATCGTATCCGAAAGATGAAATCTAAAGTTCTCAAAATGACTGGGAAAATGTATCTCGGGGGTTTTCGCGGGTGCTGATTCCGAATCTGAGGGTGAAAAATATCCCCTGTGCTCGTGGAGGGGGCGGTGGGGGGTAGAGGGGGGTATGAAATCTAAAGTTTCCGAAATGACTGGAAAAATGGATCCCGGGGGTTTTTGCCGGTGCTGATTCCGAATCTGCGTCTAATGACTATTTCTGATTATTTTGGGGAAGGGCGTTAATCTTCTAAGAAGGAGGAATATATTTTATTGGAAAATCATGGGACGAAACTCAATCTAAAAAGTTCGGTTGGAAAAAGAAAGGATAAGCCTGATAATTTTTTTAAATATATTTATTGTTCTAAAGTATAAAAGTATATTTATTGTTTTAAAGTATAGAAGTATATTTATTGTTTTAAAATATATATTGTCTTAAAATATATTCAATGCACATTCCTTCTGTATTAATTGTCACACGGGCTCATTTATCAAACAACTATAATAAACAACTATAAATACCAATCAAAATTATCTTCCCCCACCGCCCCCTCCACGAGCACAGGGGCTATTTTTCACCCTCGAATTTGGAATCAGCACCCGCAAAAAACCCCCGAGATCCATTTTTCCAGTCATTCGGAGAATGACGCAATTTTTGCGGTATTTCGTGCACTTTGGCAAGTTTCTCGGATGCGATGCACTTCTAGATGCGGATATTGGTCTTTATATAGACCAGGCAATAAAGAACGATTTACCCCAAAATATCTAGATTTTCGCGGCCCGGTCCGATTTTAATGCGGTTTATACACCCGCGATGCATTTCCGCCACTTCCGGATAATAAAAAAGGCGGGACTTTTTTCCGACGGTCTTTCTGAACAAAATGCAAAAAACCGCATTAAAATCGGACCGGGCCGCGAAAATCTAGATATTTTCGGGTAAATCGTTCTTTATTGCCTGGTCTATATAAAGACCAATATCCGAATCTGTATATAACAGCTGTATTAACAGAATTATTCGTTTTCAGAATGATTATGTTTCCGTTTTTAACGTGTAAAACGAGTTTTATAATGGTTAAGTGATCGTCACTTCTCGGTGTGCATCGACTATTACGTTTCTTCTAGTTGGATGAGGATAGACAGCGTAGACGTTATGTTTTGTGGGATACATGATCGTACCGCTTTGTGTGAAGTGGAAATTATGTAAGTATCTAACTGTTTTATTGTTTGTGGTTTTTTTTTATATTTAAATTTTGTCCAAATCTTAAAAATTATTATGTTGTGTGCCCTTCCGCTGATGATGTTAAGCTTTACATAAGATGAAGAAACAGAAGGCTAACAGTGACAAAGAAGAGCACCGGTATTAAATCGAATTAGAAGAAAAGAAAGTCATTCTTTCAGGGGACGCCTCATGGAGCATCGCTACAACAAAGATGATCTGGACAGTTTGGAAGCGATTTGTCATCAATTTTTAGCATTTAAATGTTTGTTAATGTTAATGTTCTACAATAAAATTTCTGAAAATTTATGTCATATGTTTTTGACTCATACAGAGTACCTATACAATACATTTATTACTATAAAACTTATAATTAGTTATAGATGTTAAGTATTGAACATTTTAATAACAGTTATAGCTTTCATTTCGTACAGAGTATAAACGACGTTGTATACCAGTTATATAAAAATTTGATAAACAATGTAATTTATTGCCACTTACAGTTTGTGTTAGCAATACAGGTTTTATCTCCAATATTCACCTGTTTTTCTGTCACAATGTTCTTATAATGGCATTTAGAATTCTACTAAAGAATAAAGCGCATTTCTTTCAGAGTAGATATTAATGAAAAATGGTAATTTTTTATTCTAGGTCGCCAAGCATCTGTTTTGTATTCAAGAAAGAATAGTTTTCATTTTTCTAATATCAAGTCTCAAGTCTCAAGTGTAAATTGTCACTTTTGACATAAAAAATACACTGTCGGTGAAATGACGAAATTATTTATCAAACAACATTGCATATTTGTAGTTTCTTAGAAATCCTACTGAAATCCGAGCACATCTATTGAAATGAGGCGATAAATAAATCAAAACTAACGATTCGCAGCCTGCTGGCTGAAAAACTCGAGAGAGCGTCCGCAAAAAGGGGATATCTGACCATCTAAGGACGTGTTAAACCCCTAGGAACGTCCCGAGAATCCCATACATCCGAAGTATCCGCTTCCAATCGAGGAATGGTGGTCATCCGGAACTAACGACTTTAGCACTCGCGTTGAATGGAGTGACTATCGGCTACAGATCGCCGCAGTCGATAATGAAGGGCGTCTTCGCGCTGGACGTTCGTATATGACGCACACGTGCTGAGGCAAGCGATCTCGTGCTTGCAATTTATTATGTGTCGTTTTCTTGGGGTTTTCTTTGGACGGATGAGAGTGGACAACGAGGGGGTCGCATACGGTCAACATTCCTCTTTGATGAATGTCTATAGTGGGAATTTAGGACCTGAAATTCAAAGAAAACTTAATTTTTGGCTTGTCGACGTTTAATAACCATACACAGGGTATTCGGATTTAAGACGGAAATTTATTTCTTGAAGTTCACCATTTTTTTCTAGATAGAATTATTTATGTCAAACCAAAAATGTCGTACGGAAAAATAATTTCCTGATTTTAAAATTTAAAATGGACGATGACGAATGTGACAGTTTATACCTACTTCTTTTATTTGTTAGTATTAACAGTTTTTTTACACTAGTGTTAAAAGTTTAAAACATAACTTTCAGTTTTTAGTTCACTTATTAATGAATTAAAAATATAATTTTTAATGACAATTTTCAAGAATTCAATTAAAAAACAGCTTATATATTTTGTTTAACATCGCACTAGCAATTAGATCAGCTTATTAATTTCAAATTAATACGGCATCGTCTTTAAATTAACGGATGTGATTCGTGTTATTATTAAAGCAAAAAACTGACATCCTGTCTCTAATGACGTAAATAATCATGTTATTAATTTAGTAATAATAATAATGAATCGTTATGGGCGACATGGATATGGAGGTTCTTGCTTGTTTCAGAGTAAATGCATGCATTACAAAAAAATGTGTTAAGTTTATTTACCAAAATTGAAAGTGAATGATATCTATTCCTACTTAGGTCTGTATTTTTCAGCTCCTGATGGATTTATCGCCCAGTTAAAAATCTATATCTATCTCGCAAAACACATAGATACGTATAAGAAAGTGACATACCTAGATTTAATTGACTGTTAGTTACATTGACTCGGCAGGTGAAAAATCAGCTCTTAATTACGTACAAAAGATGATTTGTTTTCCAGAATTATTATCTCAATTTAAGAACTGATTTTTGCTAGTCAAAATTGATATCTATTAAATAGCTCCATTATAAGCTATTGCATGTTGATGTCAGTTTTCATTATCCTGGCGGCTGATGGTGGTAGTAAAATAAAAACATCCCTTGCTAACAAGAACGACTATACACGGCGTCATTAAGCGGGCGAGGTTTTACAGCTTTTGACCCAAGCAAGCTCTATAGGCACGCAGCTCATCCAGGCTACTCATTCATTTGTATATCATTAAACAGTACCGACCAATACAAATAAGTTTGCGTCTGATAAAGCTCAGTCCGTGAATGCTGATTGAATATGGCGAAGAGCAAATGCTACAGAAGTGTATTGAGTCATGACGGCTAGGTCAAAGAAGTGGTGCGTTCCTCGTTAGAGATACAACCCAAAAAGATTGTTTTTGATGGTCTGCTAGGCTTTTATTTTTTGTGGGGTAAATCCTTGCGCAAAAGGATAAGTCAAGGGTTGGTTTTGTGATACCCTTATTGTGTCGTTCGACTCTTGAAAAAGGTTTTAGAAACTTTAGATTGACAAAAATTGAGGAACAAAGACTAGGTCAAAGAAGTGGTACATTCCTCGTTGAAGGTTCAACCAAATACATTTTTTTTTTGTATTGGTCTACTAGGTTTCCATTTTTTGTAAATAAATGGATCAGTTTCAATGTAATCCTTATTGCTTTTGACTGTCATATTGTAGTATAACAACCCGGGTTCGATTGAAAAAAAATATATGTGATCGTCATAAGGAATACCTACGTTGTATACATCTATTTTTAATTGACCGAAAGACGCTGGCTACTAACTTTAAAGAGGGGAAGTATGGTTTAATTTTATAAAACAAAAGCAGAGTAAATACACCTAACTTTATTATTTTTGTACAACAGTCTTCAAATTAAACATGTGACACATAGTAAGAACAACAAAAACATTAACAACCATTTAACATAAAGTGAGAATGCCAGGCTCACCTAGGGCTCCTGTGGGGAAAGAGCATGACAGAGAAACCCACGATAGTTGCTCTAACTACCCAAATATAAATACAAAACAACCGGTAACAAAACGCATAAATTAAGATCCTTTGCTAATGATAAATGACGCTTGACTCATTTAATGTCTCACTAAATATCACCTCACTCGAATTAAACATGCACACTTCCAAGTAAAACTGAGGAGGTTTGGTGTTAGTTAGCCGGCAGGGCCGGAAGGTACTGGAGTCCGATACGGGAGGCAATCCAGCTGTGAGTTGAGATTTCGGAAGATTTGTTTTAGCAATTCTTTTTTTTGGTATTTAATTATTATTTTTACAGATTCATTCCTCACGGGCGAAAATGTTAGTAAATTCAACAAGGCTCTTATATGCGTATGGCATAAAGTGAGCACAAGAAATGCTTTATTATTTGTTTTTCGAACTACGTCATGATCATGATAAAACAGGTTAAATGTGAAACAAAGGAGTTGTTATTGCAATATCTGGGCAGTCACGACAATATATACATATTTTAACATGTAATAAATGATGAGCAATCGCTAATAATAATTGTAACAATTTTACCTTAGAAAAATATATGCCCTTGAACATAAAGCAATGGAAGCTAAACGTACAGAGAAGAATTGTTATCATTAAACATCTATAATCATCACAATCATAAGATTACATAGAACAATTAACAACAAAGTACTTAGAGAATAATTACCTGCTAATTAATACCGGTTAAACACTTTGATTTTTCACTATTTTGCCACACTGGCCGCCGTTCGTCTTACTCCCATCTCCACACTGTTCTCACTTCAACTATTTTGGCTTCCTTCCACAATTCCCCACCTAAGCGTTTGTTTTTGCGCTTCCTTCTACCAACTCTCAATATTACGTTTTCATTATTGTATAACACCCACGTAACAAGTGACGTCGAAGATGATACGATAAGTGTGGTTTTGCACAATATCCTTTGACTTTGAAACAAAGTTTAAAAGGACAAAAATTGAGGAATGACGACGAGACTAAAGAAGTGAAGGAAGGGTTATAATTTTTTTTGTAGATAAATCTTTGCGCTAAAAAGATCATCTAGGTGTTGTTTTCGTGAAATTTACAAACACCAAAAGGACGTTTGGCAGGACCAAACGAATAGTTTCTGAATTTGGGAATTGCACCTCTGTGTTCAGACAGTTCAGTTCAGACTTCTAGGGGATGAGCCGCAGGTCTACTGGCGTCCATAAAATATCTCCTCCTGCGTATCAAGATGCGTGCGGCGGCGGCGAAACCGAGGGTGCGGTGATATGGCGAACTCCCCCGCGAGAGCACTGGAGGGTGGGCGTGTCGAGGCGAATAAATCAGTAACCGCATCGCGAGAGTGCTCCTAAAAACCCCCTGACCCCTCCTAGCTCGCCTTATGGCCCTACCGCCGAGGGTATCCCGGTCTCTTACCGATTCCGGCGCTCACTGTATAAGGCAAAGTCTGCAGGACTTCAGCAGGAAATCTGTCTATCTTTACTTGTAGGTATTTAAATGTTATCACTTTATCAGCCAAAAATAATAATAATATGTAGTTTTGATTGCTGAAGTATGTATTTTATAGATATTTTAATAATAATAAAACATTTACATTATATGGTCATAAAAAACCTTAGGTCTTACAACTTAAAGCAAAAAACATATATTCAAAAGCACATTGCACACATTACATTACATTGAAATATTCCTCTAGAGAATAAAAACACTTTTCTTTCAGAAAGTCTGTCAAACTCTTTTTAAATGCTGTTTCGGTAGTACTTTTGTTTTATATTTGTCGGTAACAAATTAAATATTCTAGGCCCTATAAATCTGGTTGAGTCAGCAGTTATTTTTAATCTAGCTGGAGGCTCGCATAGCTTATCCTTTCGTCTAGTATTCACACTGTGATAATGACTATTCAAAGCAAAAATATTCCTATTTTTTGAAAACATATATACTTATCTTAAACGTCAAAATATAGGTTTAAAAGACTGATTACTTAGTACCCCAACAGTACACCGTAAAATCGTTTTCTGTGCAATAAAAACCCCAGGGCTTAATGTGGAATTGCCCCAGAAACAGACACCATACCTTAAACGTGAGTCAATTTGTGCAAAATATAACATTCTAATTTGTCCCCCATTTATAAATGGTCTAATATTTTGTAATAAATATGTCAAAGAAGAAATTTTCGATATTAAAACTTCACAATGTTACTTCCAATTCCAAGAAATCTAACAGTTTCGTCATATTTAAGTTTAGTGTTACTAAGATTGATATCCAAATTATCACACTTCTTTTGTCTGCTGTGTAATTGAATAACTCGAGTTTTTTTAAGATTAATATAAAACTGATGTTGGGATAAATAAGTATTTAATGAAGTCAAAATGTGCTTGCTGTTTTGTTGAATTAATTCATTCGATGTGTTAGAAACTATTATAGAAATGTCATCTGAATACATTGTAAAATGCGATGGGGATATTATATGTCCAATGTCATTTATATATAGAATAAAAAGTATGGGACCCTATGGGATACTAATATCTACGCTCTTTGATGCCACACTTTTCACTACATGTTGATCAAAATGCTGCAAACTTACATACTGTTTTCGGCCTTCAAGAAAAGTGTCTACCCAATTTAAAGACATTCCTCTAATACCATAGCAATTTGTAATTTCCTCAGAGAAAATCATGTCATAATGAGTTGATCTATAAATATCTTAATTAGAAGATGTCAAAAGTTTATCGATGGGGAAGAAATTCATTTTGAACAATTGTTGTAGGTCTCGTTATTGTAGGTCTCGTTACTTAAATATTGTAGTATAACAAGCCCGGGTTCGATAAAAAAAATATAAACGTAGTTGTGGCCAAAAATATGTGATCGTCATGAGGAATACCTACGTTGTATACATCTATTTTTTTAATTGACCGGAAGGCGCTGGCTACTAACTTTAAAGAGGGGAAATATGGTTCAATTTTATAAAACAAAAGCAGAGTAAATACACCTAACTTTATTATTTACGTACAACAGTCTTCAAATTAAACATGTGACAAATAGAAAGAACAACAAAAACATTAACAAAAAACATTAACAACCATTTAACATAAAATGAGAGTGCCAGGCTCACCTAGAGCTCCTGTGGGGAAAGAGCATGGCAGAGAAACCCACCAAAGGCATAAATTAGGATGCTTTGCTAATGATAAATAAGACCTGAATTATTTAATGTCTCACTAAATGTCACCTCACTCGAATTAGACATACACACTTCCAAGTAAAACTGAAGAGGTTTGGTGTTAGTTAGCCGGCGGGGCCGGAAGGTAATAATAACAACAATAATAGCAACAACAATAACAACAATAATAACAAAAATAATAATAATAACAATATGCTTCATTTCTCCTGAGACATAATACAATGCATGGAAAACGTCAATAAATATAATAAAATTCAAGGTACTGGAGTCCCATACGGGAGGCAATCCAGAGCAACTCTTTTTTTGTTTTTAATTATTTTTTTTTCAGATTCATTCCTCACGGGCGAAAATGCTAGTAAATTCAACAGGGTTCTTATATGCGTGAGCACAAGAAATGCTTTATTGCTTGTTTTTCCAACAATGTAATCTGGACAGAACAAATTAAATGTGAAACAAAGGAGTTATTATTGCAATATCCGGGCAGTCACGACAATATATACATATTTTAACATGTAATAAATAATGAGCAATCTTTAATAATAATTGTAACAATTTTACCTTAGAAAAATATATGCCCTTGAACATAAAGCAATGGTGGCTAAACATACAAAGAATTATTATCATGAAACTTCTATAACCATCACAATCATAAGATTACGTAGAACAATTAACAACAAAGTACTTAGAGAATAATTATCTGCTAACTAACACCGGTTAAACACTTTTAATTTTTCACTACTTGATATTTTTTCCAGAAATAAAATTATTTCTACAAGAAACCGCTGGTGGCGTAATCTTTTCTTGGGAAAAGTTAAAACCAGTATTTCGTTATATAAAATGCTTGATTTATTAGAAAAACTCAATTAAAATATTTTTTATAAACTTTAACATCCTATCTCTCGAATACGGAGTCACCCAGGAGCAAACTCTACTTATTTTTTGGTAATGAATCTATTCCTGCAGTTTTTGTATTTATAATGAAATCGCCCTGTATATGACATTTTAAAAATATATCTCCGCATATTTAACGAGACTAATGAAACTAGTGCTGCTAGGTCCTGCTATGTTCCAGACAGGACAGTTTGAGTAAAGGGTAAAGGGCAAAGGCCTGGTTATAAGTTATCGGTGATATTTGCCACACTTGTTTCAACAAAAGAATTGGTTTTGATTACAATCGTCGTATAGGTGTGTATCAACCTGATGTTATTAGGGTACCATCTCTGGCTATACCGCACAATGAGGAGGAGGCCGGACAGAACCGAAAATAACACAAACGTGCCACAACATCAGATACGGCGTTCCTCCGCGATTTATCAATGTTCTTGGGCAGGCCACGGTTGGTCGGCGAGGCAGCTGTCCAGACGGACTCGGCGTGCAGCTATTTTTTAATTGGTCTTCCCCGGCTCCGTGTGGGAGGCCGGCGAGGGTCAAGCTGAATTAAAACACAACCAAATATGAAACTGCGGTTCTCCCATACCTCTATGTTCGGTGGATATTGCCTTTCGTGACATATGTAGAGGTATATATCTACTTTTTTTATTTAGTTTTGCCTAACAAATATCTCACACTAAGAAAGTAGATAATTCTTGACGACTGAATAATCACCAAATTACGTTTACGTTTGAAAAACTCTAGTTTTTCTTATGAAAACCTTCGCCTTCAAATTGATCTAAAAGTTAAATGTGATACTTTGTTGTGTTTGTCTATTTTGCATAGGATATCACATAATATTTCTTCTATGATTACTAGAGATCGTAAATGTTACTTTTCTTTAATTTTATTCAAAGAAAAAGTGACACAACCATTGCCTTCTTATAACTGCACTCTTTACTTATAAGAATATATATTGTTATGACATTCTAAGTTGAAACATTAAATAAATAACATAACGTAATGTTGAAAATTTAGACATATTCACTAGAAAAAGTAGAGAAAAACAGGGACGTGAAATACTAGACATGAGAAAATGAAGGATAAAGTTTACATATAGTATAAGTTTTTTTAATAAAATTGCAAAATCGTTAGGTGAACACATCAATCTGTCAAAATAAACTAAATAATGTAAAATTTTGAATTAAATAGGCTGTAAAAGGAACAATACCTATATTGTAGAAAAATTAGAAAATACAACGAAGTACAATTTTAAAGTCATCAAGTCATCAAGTCATTTAAAATAAATTTGTAAAGTAATGTATCAGGAGTATTGGTTTGAGGAAATTTGAAAAAAATTATGATTTTGACAGCTGGATTGATGGAGAGAGAAGGAGTTACTCTTATAGATAAAATTCATGCAATAAACTAAGGCTATAATTAAAATTTATTATACCTTTAGTCTATATTTATAAGTGGAATCAAAGTTCTTTGTATAACTTTATATAGCGATTTTCGGAATGTCAAAACGATGATTCAACATTGTGTGAAATTTGTTGTGTAAAAAGTATTTATAAAATGTAAAATGATTTTTGTTGTGTTAAAAAGACCTTCTAGTCGTATAAAACTGTATCGAAATCCCAATTTACGTTCCAAGTAGTGTATACATTAAACATTATTAGTTGTCAAAAAACGGTGGACCTGAAAACATTTCAGTTATTAGTTAATTCAAACAGGAAAAGACTGTTCAGAATAGTGAAAATAAGGAAATATCAGTGTCGTGGAACAGTATTACAGACATAGAATTAAGCTAAATAGCACAGTTTGGTTAAATTTTGCAAAAATTTTTAGAATGTTTGAAAATGAACGTAGAATAAAGATATAGGTATTGAAATTTACAGAAGATTATGTAGAATCTGAATATTTAATTGTCATGCTGCAAAAACATATATAAAGGCATACATTCCAGTTAAAAAAAATCATAAAATGTATCCAGCAACAGGTTCGTTTGTCTTCAGTTTATAAAAACTAGAACAGGGCTCGTAGTAGTCAGTCTTTCATAATTTGCCAAACTGTAAACATCGTTTAGTTACGCCTAAAATAAACAAAAGCAAATCAAAATTAAGTAAATAAATGGTGAACTTAGTTGCCAGTTTTGAAACGTCAAACGACATTCAGAAGTAATCTGCCATCTGTCAAAAAGTGTAATTTTCCATCAGTTATAATTTTTCTCAACTAACCAGATACCTACTGGAAACTTATATAATGGGAACTAATGTTATTTAACCAAAAGTGCAAAGTATAAATTGTCAAATAAAAATTAGTGAAGTACAGTGGGAAAATACAACGGCAGGTGAAGTGCAAACCCTATTTACCATTGGAAAATCAAACACATGGGACCAGTTTGACGACCTAGAGCACCGAAATGCAGCATCGACCATCACTAGGATTACGTCACCTGGAAGGCATCTCCGAAACTAGCAATACATAAATGCGTTACGTGAGTTTCATACTTTTAAAAATTAGCCAATTTAAAAATCTCACTATACGAGTTCGCAAATAACAATCAAATTGATAACTTTAAAGTAAATTTTTTCAAACATACCAAAGTCGACTATAATCTCTAAATTTTCGCCCTCTAGAGCAAAAGTATAATAGCTAGTAGATTTAACGTAGTACTTAAGAACATAAAATTTGTTAAATTGTCCAAATATTTGAATATGCAATACAATCTGTTAGTTAAATGCTAAATTGAATTTTTTATTTTCTAAACAAATCTCATACTTCAAAATATATCAACATAAGTTAGTGAAACATACCCTGAGGAAGAGTCAGCTCTAAACCAAGTTACTGTACAAGACAAATTCTTTTTGGAGCAAAATAAAATTAAAAATTACAACAAAATTAAAATTCAATTTGCATAATAGTATGAAAGAAAAAGTCTATATTTCTACACTAGACACTTCATATGGAATTTTTATTTAACAAATTTTTGATAATTCTTTCTGTAATTAATCAAGTTGCCATAATGTAAAACCATCTCCTATAAAACGAGCCTCATTATGTAAAATATTATTAGCAAATTCATTATCCTCATCCACAACAGAGCCGAAAAAAAAATTGGTAAAACAAATTTAGGTATACTTGCCAAACAATTTTTGTTACAATTCGTAACATCAAAATTACTAATGATATTTATTTGAAGCATGGCAACTTAATTACACAAAGAATTTCAAAAATTGATGATGATAACTTTAATAACTATTTCCTGCTAAACGGTTACATTTTTTTTGCTTGAATAAAGAGTACGGATTTTGTTTCTCTTTTCAATAATGTTTAAATTTCTGTGATGTATAAGAAGAGAAAAAATATATGAACAAAGCAAATTTTAAATTCTAGGTTAAATGCGCTCTAGCGGCGCATCATGAAACTTTTCTCTGATTGGTCCAATAGAGCTTGATCTACTCAGTGGGTGTGCCAAATGAGAGACTAGTCGAACTTGAATTAAATAAGTGACCTATCTAAAAAGAAAAATAAAAAAACTTGAACTTTGATATGCTGTAACTTACAAACAATTAACAATTCGAAAAAAAATTTCAACACACTGCTATTATTTTAATTCGTAAAATCACCTCTCAGAATTTCGTGGTGGACTTTCAGAACACCCTGTGCGTAATAATAAGTACCAGCAAAAGTGCACAAAATAATAATTTGTTACTATCCGAGTCATTGTACAATAATATCTACATGTCTGGCTCTGATCTGAAGCTGCGCATCGATCAATTTATTCGAAATGTATCTAGTTGCACTCTCATGCCTGCCCTGTCGACCTGGCGTGCCGGTAGACAATCCAAGTTTTTTTGCTCGACTTAGTCGAGTTTATGGCACGTGTTTTTTATGGCATTCAGTAGTATTGTGTATTGTGAGCAGTGCGACACAGCGCTTGATCATGGATTTAGTCTATTTCTGCTACTACAACGCGTATTACTTACTTAGCCGTTGAGAATATTAAATCACCAACTTTCAAAATTCAATTAATTATTTGAATCGCATCTATTACCATCTAACACTTTTATTTTTTTTATGGTATAGTGATGCTACCAAAAAGCTTATTTTTCTTTTATCTAGTATCTGCGCTAACGCCTGTGACTTATTATTTTCGTTTCTAATTACCCCAAGCCCGCCAACATCTGAGCGCAAACTTCAAAGACTTACTTAATCCTAATCAATTTATAAGCGCCCATGCGTGTCGATTATCAGCGGCTCATAATAACGCTGAAACAATTGAAGCAATAACAGCTAATTACCTTTACTAATTGCCACCGCGTCACCATAGGATACCCGTCGTCTTCGATTCCCAGTATTTTCCCATACGCTATTACGCCTGCAGCCTCGGTTACTTACGGAATTACAAGTATTCGGGTGTTGCGAAGTGTAAACGATTTTGGTTTTCCATTTTTTATGTGTATCGCGTTCCGAACTGGTGGGAATACATTCGCATGTTGTTCCTCTTCTGTTTTGCGGTGTGAGTTATACACATTTATGCGGGTAACATGTACCAAACAATTATATAATATTCTCGGAAACTGGCCTACTTAAATGCATTTAAATAAAACGTCACGCATGTTTACTGTTAACTGAGTCAACTTTAATTATGTAAAAACAGCGAAAGCGGGCCCCAGTCGGCTACTTTGTCGATACTTTGAGATATTTTCAATGTCTTTAATATACCTACTTCTGTTTTTGAAGTGTGCTGTGCTCTACATTTGCAACAAGTTGTTTCTTTGTAAAACTGTTATTAAAAATGACATTTTTAATTCATTGATAAGTGTACTAATTGATTTTTTATAATGTTACGTGTAGTGGCGGCTCGTTAGAGGAGGCTGGGGAGGCTAAGCCTCCTAGTTTTCTTTTAGTTTTTTATTTTACATAATATAATTAATATTATTTAAGAAATTTTCTTACAAATCTATTTTCATATGCAACTAATTATGTATCTACTAAGGGAGATCTCGAGTACGTAAATATACGATTTTTAAATGTTCACTATTTTTCGCGCCCTCCGAATTCGCATTATAGTCGCCTTCTTCTCTACCACCTCGGAGCTCGCAGTTCGCATTTCAAAATAAAAACTAAAAACATTGCTCATCTGTGATACGGTACACGCGCGATTTGTTTTTAACTGGTGTTTGTGAAGTTTTTCTTAGGAATTTTTGTGAGACGATCGTAATTAGTAAAACAATCATTTAACTTTATTAAAATAAAATGAGTGCAGAAAACGAACATAACCTCAACAACTTCTTTAGTTGCATGGACATTGTAGATTATTTATTATTAAAAGGATTTAGTACTCTCAGTTATGATGAAAAGCTCATAATTAAACATATATCGAGACCAACACCTTCTTTGCCGTCTTAAGTTGCAGTGGGTGAAAAACAAAATAGGGGATTTAACGACAATAATTATAGAAAAAACGGCTGGTTAACTGCATCAACTATTAGAAATAAATTATACTGTTGGCAATGTTTATTTTTCACTAATGGTAATTTATCGATTTGGGGCAGGGTCGGTTTTAACAATTTAAAAAAATTTACGAGAGGCCTCGAAATACACGAAAAATCGCAAGAACATATTTCATCGCGTATTAAATCTGAAATGTTCGGTAAACAGAATATTGTAAACGCTTTAGATTATGTTCACAAAACGGAAATGCAACATTATAATGAGAAGGTTCGTGAAAATAAAGATATTTTAAATAGACTAATCGATATAGTACCTAATATTTTTATCGTCTCAAGAAATTTCTTGATTTATGAAAATCTGGCTCCAGATGTGTGATTAATGAAGGTGAGATCAACCAGCAATCCTTATGATGCAAATTTTTACTAAAATCAGTGGATTTCAAAAAAGCCCCCCCGCCATATTGGATCAGCCATCTTGAATTTTTACAATGTGAATTCATATTCGTAATCAGCGACCCAAAAAAACCCTTAATACAAAATCTGGTCAAAATCCGCTCAGAATTTGAAAATAACGATTCCTGCTCGGTTTTTTGAGGTTAGAAAAAAAAACACACGTTCTAGCTCAATTCTGACAGTGGATTTGAATTCAGCTGAGTCTTTTACATAAAAATGTACTATTTGATGTGGAAATAATTTTTTTTCCAAATTTTCCCAGTAAATTTTCATCAATTTTCACTATTTTTCACAAGTTTTTTGAGGTTAGGAAAAAATTGTGACGTGATGGGCTAATTCTGACCCCAGATTCGTGTTCAGGAGGCCAAATTACTACGAAAAAAATATGTCGCATAAAAAGTATACCCAACTTTTTTTTTGTGTGGCTGTATTATTAATAATTATTGGAAGAAAGCTACGATTCAAAAACATTGAAATAAACATAAGTATATTGAAAATGTTTAATAAAAAAAAACAAGTTAAAGGTCTTTAAGAAGAAGCTCAGTTTAATTTAGTTTTGTTAGTAAAGTAGAAACATAAGTAATTAATAAAAATACTGAATAAATAATAAATGTTAATGATGATTATTAAATATAATAGCATGTTTATATTTCGCATTGAAATACCAAAATTATGACTTTTTTAAGTTTTATAAATTTCTCGAGAATTAGAGAATTCCCGGGAATTCCTAGTCGAGAATTCTCGAGTCCCGAGAAAAAAGTAGGCCGCGAAATCAGAAACCCTAATAATAAAATAAACCAAACTGTGAATGGGAAGAAATAATCTAATTCATCTTTTAAGTACGCACTAGACATGACAGCAAGCTTCTACGAAATTATAATATTATTTCCTTTTGCTGTAATTATTCCCCTAAAACAGCAGTACATCGGCCGAAGTAAAAAACGCTAATGACGCACTAATGGCGATGATTTAAGGTAGACGATAAACGAAATGTGTAAAAATCAAGATAGAGAGCCTAAAGACTGGTTGATAACAAAGCGAACCGTAATTATAACAATTAGACCGACTGCGGTTTGTCTGGTCGTTACCCATCTTCAGATTGTATGACTCGGCGTTATTTGCTCCCATGGTAGTAGGAACTGGGCGTACTGGTGTTGTCTAACAACGTATTATCACATTTACGGGGCAGCATTTTTGCTCCCGATAATTATAATTCCGGTGCGGATCTAATCTGTACCTTTTTTAGGCGATTTTTCCGCTTCCATACGACGTCTAGACGTCCTTAACTGGGATCCAATAATCTGAACACCTCGTGTATCTGACTACCTAGTATTATCCTTTCTCTGAGGTGATTATTTTGGAATATAACTGGTTTATCTCTAACATAATCAAGTTAGTCTGTTAATAATGACGATGGAACAATCTTTTTTTCCGCTTTCATTTTAAGGTAAATTTTGAATGAAAAGTGTACAAGGATTAAAAATAGTGTAAAAATAAAGCGAATCACCCTATATATACGTGTGTCTCCGGATGGGGACCTCACTCTTGTAAACTTTTTTATTCTTGAATTTTCGAGAAAAAATTATTCTCGACAAAAAGTTTTGCTTGATGGGACGTCACCGTGATATATCCTGTATATGCATACTGTATTAAATAACTGTACTAATTTTTTTTAAATGTTTTGTAATAAGTATCTACTATTAGATGGAATCCAATTATTGTACTATTTTTCCTATTTTAAAGAACGACAAGAACATTCGGTACGTTTCTTAAGGAACACACTGTATACTCCTTCCTCTGAATAAATCCGTAATAATTTCGGAACATTTGTTGAACGATTTACGTCTCGATAAATTAGTACATTGGCGGCACACGAGTATTTGGAGTGTAGTTATTCAAATTATGAGTAATAAATCCGTACCGAAGAGGATAAAACGACAAAAAAAAAACATCCGTAAAGCAGCATGATAAATAAAGACCTTTTGATGGGCCATGCTCAATTTATCCGATATATTATGTTTAATTGAGCGTACGACAAGATTTATATTCGCTATCCCCTAGCGTCTAGATGGCTGTGGTAATCGACCGCGTTACGCGAAAGTACCGATAAAGATTCACCCACGTGGAGAACGCGCCGGTCCTAAATATAGAGGACCGTTTTGTAACAAAAGCCATGAATTCTGAAAATATCTTTTCTCAAATGTAATGAATAAATTATCTCAATGTTACGTTGTATCCATAATCGTAATGCGTAATTAAATCATTGGAAAGATTGGTAATTTTAAACGCAACAAATTATTTGCACAGTATACAGGGTGTTAATAAAGTATGTACCATAAATTCAACAGGCTATTATTTGACAAACAAACAATGTTTATATGAACTTTTTGTCTTAAAATCACTCAAATAATCGTCTGTTGAATTTATTGTACATACATATTTAATTAACACCTTGTATAATATTTTTCGCGACGCAATAAATTATTTGCATAGTATATAATATTTTTCGCGACGTTGTCTTTCCCAATATAATAACAGTGTTGCTAGATACAAGATATAATGCCAGGTAACGTCATTAAGCATTAAACATAGACATCATTGGCGCTATGCAGGGTGCTAACTAAATACGTAGACAAACTTTAAAGGATACTTTTTGACTGATTTTGAAACAAAACATGGGCTTGCAAATCGAAAGTTGATTGATTGACCCTATTGATTTAAAATCACTAAAAAAATCAACCATTAACCACCTACTTAATTAACTCTCTGTACAAATATTTAAATTTATGTTAGTATAAAAAATTACGTCTCTCGTCATGTCATCGATATTTTTAAATTTTTGTTTTCGCTTCCCCTTTACGCAATTTTCTATAACACCTTGTTTAATAACACGAAAAATTGTGGACACTGAAACTTTAGTTAATATGTGAATTCTATTTATAATTTTATTATCTGATTTTTCATTTTCTTTCTTTTTTAAAAAATCGTAAATATTTCAAATGAGACACTGATATTGAACATGTAAATCTTTATTTTTAAATTCTAAATCTGTTTCACCAACATTCTACTAATTCAATACTGTCTTGCAGTATTTCGGTTTGTTCCGTTTCAAAAGGTCTCCAAAATGCCATGTAGTAATAATATTAGTAAACAAAATATCCCTCTTATTTCTCCCTTTCGCAAATATAATATTAAATGATTAATAGAAGGTGCCTCTAATAAATTAAAATTACCTGAATCACACCAAATTCCGCATTACTGCACTGCAGTGCTAGGTAATTTGTCAACAACTGAAATTTATGGTCCAGTTGCCCAGTGCGCCTGTGTTTATGCGCCGTTTGCCCTGAGTGCATTCCTCAATTGGGCGTATACATTTCTACCTCCTCCACGTTTAGTTCGACAATCATCTGTATATGGGTATGGCTAAATAAATATGGAAACAAGTTTTTCCAATATTTCCATGTCGCATGGCGACCGAGCCTGGTACATACTGCCTAACTTTTTGGTCTTCAATTGAGATCGGTAAGACTATACATATGTTTGTTTGTTTAGATAGATTTTCAGGTGTTTTGCCAAATGCTTGACTAATTATTAATTAATTATTTGATTAGATTAGGCAGAGTCAAGTTAAGACTAGTTTTGTTAAGTTTAACACAATTATAAATATTTTATTGCGGCATTACGGTGATTTATTATTCAAAATGCCTCTTCTCCGATTAACATCACTGCTCATTTACCATCTACGTATTTATTACACATACGATCTATTATTTATATATTCAGATGTAATTTTTCATACATATCTACTGTTGAAGTATTATAATACTTATACGATCAAAGCTACTTAACTTGGTATACATTAACTGATCACTTAAGTTAATTCCTATTAAGATTAAAAGATCTAGAGTATAAAATTTAGATCTTTTCTTCTTTGGACTACAAGGTTTTTTAAACAAAAATATTCTTTTTGTTAAACCTGATTATGTGTCTTTACTAGCAGCGGTAACTTTCATCGCATTGAATTGAACATCCTCTTGCATTATTTATGTTACTAAGTTAGCAGTGCCAACATCGGCCAATAAAAGAGGTAAGCGCTTAAGTGCAAATCTACAATACATTGCATTTAAAGTTTGTATCAGAGACATACTTTTCCACGTAAAACATCCATAGAGGCTGCAATTTGTGTTTTATTCTCTAAAGGTTACAACCAAGCCGCTTCATAAAAAAATAAAAACTCATTGTCTCTTCCTGGTAGCGGTTTTACGAGCCAGACCAAAGTGTGAATAATTTGAGTACACATGTCAAAGAACTTACCATAAATAACGCTATTGGTTTTATTACCGTTGATTTCGTTTTATGTTGTTTTAATTGGTAACGTTTATGCGTAAGTAATAGTGCAATTACACCAGGGGTATTCAAGGTTTTTCTTACGAAGGATAGTTATGGGTTGTTGGTACTTTACTGCAAACTTGACTAATAGAAATAATTTTTATTGACACTGAATTGAAAAGAATGTTAATTTCGCGACTTATTTATGGCCGTTATTTATTTTGTAATTGTTTAGAAAATGGTTGTCCCTAGCAGAATAATGGAACTAATAATAATAATAATAATTAATGCAACTTTAAAGTAAATATGTGCCTTTAAAGTATGCAAAAATCAGTATGGTTTATTCCAATAGGATCTCTTGAACAATATTGGAGGCGTCAAAAGTTTCTTTATTATTTCTTGTTTTCTCCTTAACTCAGAACCCAGACTTGAGCAAAATTTGCTGTTGCTTAACTTCTCTTCATGAAGTATGCAGTGATTATGTTCCTATTAGGATAAATCATACAGGGCGTTAATTTTACAACAACCCTTTGTGAATATTCTTCTGTGACTTTTTTGTACCTTTAAAATTTTACACGCAACTATCAGTTATAGGTAGAGAATTTTGTTTTACACAAAAAATGTGTACTTATTAAAAGTCGAAATTATGCTCGGTTATGAAGATATTACAGAAAGTATTTATTAACACATACATAATATTTTTTGGAAATAACTTTCTGTTTATGGCTAAATGATATTTCCCTCGGTGTAATCTGTTACATTGGTATTTTTAAATAAACAAATGCATTGTGATACTTATAGCCATATAGGCCAGGATATATAGAGTTGGACGCGACTTTTTGTTTCGGCAAGCTGAACTTATCACTATAGATGCTAAATATTAAGTATAATAACATATTAGTTTCCACAGTCATAAAAATGGGGGGAAGATTGTTTACAGAGTGGTTAATTGTATAATTTTTACGTAAATTCACGTTTTTCTCTTATAACTTTTTTTCCGTTCATTGCCACGAGAAAACAGTAAAGTACTTTTTTTGTCTTCAAAAGACCTACAAAACTAGCCCTCGAGAGTCAAAAAATATTGATTAGATAAAAAGTTATAAACAGAAGAAATTTATTTATGATTTTTGAATTAAACATTTATAAACTGCATTATTATTACCAGAACGTTTTGGCATGGTATCCGCTCATTTCTTATCACTCACACAAAATCTGGAATCGGTAAGTTGAATAGTTTACAAGTTATGGCCTTATAAACAAATTTACTAATTACACAAGTCAACATTTGATCTAAGAATAATCACCGGACCTGACCAGGGTACTTATAGGTTTTTTCGATCGCTGATTCCTAATCCGAGGTTGGCTAAGCTCCATCACGTCAGGTTCAAGGTCATTTGAAGGTCAAATGGCCAAAAATGGTCTAAAAAATCTGAAAAAATTCATACGTATGTTTTTGGGGTAGCCGAGTTCAAAGCCGCTGCTATTTTTACTATTCAAAGACATCTAAAGGTCGTATCAAGGTCATTTGGAGGTCAAATCGATAAATATGGTCTAAAAATCTGAGAAAATTTATACGTATATTTTTGGAGTAGCAGAGTTAAAATCCGCTGTCAGTTTCACCCCTGAAGGACATCTGAAGGTCATATGAGGGTCATATCAAGGTCATTTGAAGGGCTAATCGAGAAAATCGGTCTAAAAAATCTGAAAAAAATTATACGTATATTTTTGGGCTAGCTGAGTTCAAAGCCGCTCTTATTTTCACCATTTAAGTACATCTAAAGGTCATTTCAAAATCATTAGAAGGTCAAACGAAGAAAAATTTGGAAAAATTTATATATATGTTTTTGAGTTTTCTGAGCTATACTGTGATGTAATCTAAAAACGTCTAAAGATCATTTCAAGGTTATTTTTTAATCAGTCCAATGTCAATTTAATGTTCATTTAAAAGATAAATTAAGATTTTCTTTTAAAAATGAAAGTATATGTATGTTTTTGGAACCATTGGATTTCTTCTTATTTCATCCTGCAAGGTCACTTAAAGGAAATTTTGAGGTCATGTGGAGGTTTTCATTGTTTGAAGGTTGTTATACGCAATAATATACAAATTTCAAATTTGCGGCCTGGATTTTTTTTTTATTTTTTAGCCTTAGTTCCAAAATGAAATATACAACGCACGAGCGTGAAATAGTTATATATTATTACATATTCGGAAAGCTTATAAAGAGCTTTAAGTTAAAAAAAATCGTCAAGGTTCGTTGAAAAACAACGGAGGAAATGAACGGAAATAAATTATAAGCGAAAAACGTGAATGTACGTAAAAAGTATACAATTAACCAGCCTGTAAACAATCTTCCCCCCATTTTTATGACTGTGGAAACTAATATGATATTGTACATAATATTTACCATCTATAGTGATAAATTCAGCTTGCCGAAACAAAAAGCCGCAAAATGGTCATTTCCCAGCTTATTTTTCTGTCCTACATAGATAAATCTGATAAAACGCTTTTAACAGTTAAAAAGTAGGTCTCTAACGAAGTAAATGGTGTAATAAGGTAAAAGAAATATTAGAAGAAATGTATTGTTCCAGTAAAACATCGACTTCGGGTGATAAATCGTGTAATTTTTATTAAACTCATTGTCACACTAATAAAAAATACTGCTTTTGTAATAATGTGAGCAAAACTTTTTTATTTATTGGTTTTCCTCAATTTAGCGCTTCTCTTTTCTCTTTTTAATCACCTTCTTTATTATCGGCACGTTTTTAGAGACCACCCTGTATAAAGTTAGATTATTATTGCAGTATTAGATATAATAGTGTAAACAGCTTTTCAATACCTTTTTTAATTATCGATCGAAAACTATATTGTCTTCTCCGAGGGCGGAATGTATTTTTGTCTGACATATTCCTTTTTTAGCTTTTTAATTCTCACACACCCCATCCCCCGGTCTGGCATATCCATCCGAATTATTCCGTGAAAACGCCAAAAAATGCGGGATGATTGATGAGCGGAAAAGGGGGAAACATCTAAATAAAGTAACGGCTCTCTCACCCCCGACCCGGGGCTAGTTAGTGTCCAGATAGCTTTGAAAAATGACAGCGCGCCGAGTGACAGCCAGGTGTGCGCGCCACGCCCTCTGGTGGCCATGGTAACACGCGGGAGGGGGTGTGTCCGGTGGTGTCACCTCGCCCGCACAACGCGGCCTTTTATTAGAGCTGGCACTTTTTGTGTCAAGTTCATTAATTTTGACAAACACGTGTCATAACATGTGTATTTACGTGGGCCGCCGTCAGTCACGTGACGAATGATACTTAAGAGCTCTCGCCGCCGCCGCCGCCGCGATGATTAACTGCCTACTAAATTTAACTTTTGATTTAATTAGTATTGATAGATTTGGTTCGCGTTATTGCTTCCCAGCATGTTAGTTTTGGGTGGGCTGGAAGGAAACGGCTGGAAACGTCACGATCGTGATGTACGGGGTGAGCCAAAATAGAAGAGATCATTTTTTAAGTAAAGTAAATACACATACAAATAAACATAGTGGATGTAAAAATCAAAGGGACGAAGCTTATCTCACAAAATTACACAGGTCTAGGGTTTTTGGGGTCGGTTAGGCTCCATCACGTCAAGTTCAAGGTCATTTGAAGGTAAAACGGTCAAAAAACCTTTAAAAAATCTGAAAAAATTCATGGACATGTTTTTGAGGTCGCTGAATCCGAATTTGGTGTTTATTTTTACTTTACATGCATCCTCGAGGTCAACTTAAGGCAGATATTCTTATGTAGCACAATTGTGCATTTCGCAGATTGAGATTGTTACCATGTTATGCATTAATGAGATTTATAAGTAAAAAAGTAGAATCCAGGCTGTCTATCTGACTATAAGAATTGTCCAAAGAATTTTATGTGGCTCAAAATGTCAAATTGACTACGACTCACTAAAACTTGCGGTTGCACCCAGTGCACCTCCACGTGGTGACGGTGGACAACGGAGTTGTCCCACTATCCGGCAAAGTCTTTGAGTTATGGCTTAAATGCCGTCATGGCAACCACAAGTAAAAGTGTTACGGGACAGAGGATGCATGCAAAGTAAAAAAACACCGGATTCGGATTCAGCGACCTAAAAAACATGTTTTTTTTAATTTTTGGAAGGGTTTTGACCATTTGACCTTCAAATGACCTTGAAATAAGGTCAACTGACCTCAGATTCTGATTCAGGGTCCTCGAAAACATACGTATGAATTTTTTCAGATGTTTCAGATGGTACTTAGCAATTTTGTCTCATAAACCCTTCAAATGATCTTGAGATGACCCTGAATGACCTCGAAGATGCATGCAAAGTAAAAATAAACACTGGAATCAGATTCAGCGACTTCAAAAACATGTCCATGAATTTTTTCAGATTTTTGGAAGGTTTTTCGACCGTTTGATCTTCAAATGACCTTGAACTTGACGTGACGGAGCCTAACCGACCCGCTCATCGTAATAAGCGACCCCAAAAACCCTAGGATACCATCTTCGAGTCCCGTGCACAAGCCTAGATAAAATGTTGACCTGTATTATTAGTTTGTCTATTTGCAATGAACCTGGGACTTTTATTAGCAATAAACACAATGTTAATTAATTAATGAGGGATAAAAGATAATTTATGATAAAAAATTACGCCCCAATTTGTAAACTCTGCGTGGCGCGACACAATTTCTGTACCTACTAGTAAACAATAGGCTTATTTTTCTTAGTGTATGTCATAAAGCAACATTTTGATATGTTCAGTGGCAGTTTGTCATTTTGGCATCACTCTTAATAGAATTTTTTTGGAGTATACCTAAAATCAAGTATACGTAACAGTTTGAGGTCATCTCCATATAAAAGAACATTTATTAGTTAGGAGATTATCACAAATATGATTAATGAACACATCAAACAGTAGCGGGTCAAGTACTAAACCCTGAGGTACTCCAGAAGTAGCAACAATTTTAGTCGAATAAAACCACAATAATGAAACTATAATGGTCTGTTAGAAAGGTAAGATTCGAAAAATTTTAAAAAGAGAATACCGTAATCAAACCAGTTGAACGGTTTTGACAGATTCGTGTAAACCACAAATATATAATATATAGGCAATAAATCAATAATACTAACAAGGTTGACATGAATCCTAATTGATAAAATAATATAAATTAATGCTGGAATCGAGATGTACAACATGAGGACTTACATCACACCAATAGTGAATTGATGAACCACTGGCAAAATTGCACACGGGGCTGAAAATTGTTATTTAACCCTTTGTACATGATAGTGGGTCATTTTCAAATTGTTGACAAGCATGGGCCTAAACCAATATGAGTTTTGTTTGTTGGTCATATTCAAACATTTTTTTACAGTTCTTACTTTGACAATAACTGCAATCAACGCGATTTTAAAACTGAAACTATTTGAACTGACTGAAAGTCAGTCAACTGAAAATCTAATATCCTTTAAATAAGGCAGAGTTGCATAACTCTTGAAAGTGTAGGTACATTTTCACGAAGGAAAATGACGTCTTATCGCATTCATTCATTCCATCTTTCATTTATTTCACCCTTTTTCTGATAACGCCTCAAAATAGGTTTATCCATTTACTGTGAATGGATGAACAGTATTTTCCATCTCCAAGTGATCCTATAAATGTAATATAGATACCTAGACTTTCCCAAAGCTTTTGCTGGGGTGCCAAGAGAAGACTTTTACACAAACTGAATCATGTGGTACCCTAGACTAATGGATCAATAGTTTTTTAACAGATAGATACTTTAGACTCTAAAGTATCTCTAAAGTTTAGAGTAATAGTAGGCGAATCTTTCTCCGGCGATAGACCGGTACTCAGCGGAATACCTCAGGGTTCAGATGCCAGCGATATTCAATATCACGTCGCCAAAAAGGTATATTTCTACGCAGATGATACTAAACTATACCAATCCTGACAGAGACCATGTCTCCCTCCAACTTAATGTCCATTGCCAGCTGGTGCGATGAATGGCTAGTGTATTGTTCTTCATATCGATCGTAGGAAGCCCAATTATGAGTGTTCCTTACATGGACATGTGTTAATAACAGTGATTTCTCACATTGACATAGGTGTCATAATAAACTCCAACTTGTCATGGTCAGATCATGTATACTTTGAGTGTAAACGTGCTAACTCTAAACTCTGTTTACTGCGAAAGTCGTTGACTAATTTATCGTTTGATGTGCCGTGTAAACTATACTGCAGTTATGTGAGGCCAATTCCTGAATACACTGGTTCTGTGTGGTGCCATGATCTCATCCGAGACCAGCAATCTTTAGAGTGTGTTCAATGATCTGCCACCAGGCTTTCCATTGGACGAGTTCGACCTTCCTATGTGGAACGACTCACCGTGGCCCATCTCACAGACTTTCAGTCTTTGGCCACTGGCCGATTTAATTATAACATATCAAATTCTTAAATTTAATTTTGGTAATATGTCTTCAATCTACTCGTTGAATACTGATGATCATCTCCGTAGTCATGATCTTAAGTTCAAAAAAGGGAATTTTAAATCGAGAGCAAGGCAATTTTACCGGCTTCAATAATTGGTGCACCATCGCTTAATTCATTCAAAAGTATACTGGATGCCCACCTTTTTTAATAGATATTCCTTAATATGTTATGTTTATTATATTGAGCTGTAGGTATTTTGTTAATTTTTGGTATAATAACACGTAAGATCTCTGCCCTAACCTATTTTGTAATAATAATTATTATTGGAAAAGATATGTTATCACAGTCTTAGAAAGAAATCTAGACTGTTTGCTGCTAAATGCGTGGCTGGAAAATCAATGACACTAAAACGCATGGCCACCTTAAAAGGTCCAAAATTTTCAAGCAATATGAAGTCAATGGAAAAGGAAATTAATGTTTTTTCTATACTAAGTAAACTTTCCGTTCATTCGACAGATAAAAGTAAAGAGATTTTGCTCCAATCTCCTCTGCCCAAGTTCAAATTATATGTTACGAGATAGGGCTTAGATGATAAAATCGATTAACGACGCTTGTACAAAAATTTTTCCATCAACAACACGACCATCACGTCGAAATTATCCTCTCGAAGCGGCGCCCCCGATTGGTTGCGTGTTATTGAAACCGACAACTAGAATTTTGTACTGTTATTGATCTTTGACCACGCCACGGCTGCCATTAACGGACATACCATATTCCGGTGCACCACACGCCGTTTAGGCATTATCTAATAATAATCGGTTTAATGGAATCTCCGTGAAGCGCGGTAAATGGCAGAAGTCGTGAAGATAGTTTCCGAGCGGGAAAAAAATCGGATGCGATCGTCCGCAGCGTTTCTGGATCATTAATCTCCGGGCAATTTAACGGCTATTAATTGGCTATGAACTATCCGGTCAGCAGTCTAACCTTTCTCTATGAATTGCATTAACCGCTAGGTAAATTGCTGCTTAGATTATGCAGTGGCGGAGGACGGCGTAAGTGGTGCGGACCTCGGAAATTACGGTGTGCACACTGTAGAGGGTATGGGTCCAATCAACGTGTAAGGAGTAGCTGCAATCTGAAGATCTGAGAGAGAAAAATTTACGTGAAATATCATTCATTGTTCACAGGCTCGCCTTCTGAGGGGTATGACAAGAAATTAATGCAAGGTACTCGACCAAGTGCATTTCCAGTAAATCTTCAATAAATCCATGACAAATCTCATGCATTTTAGATTCCTGCATATCTTTGGTATATCCCAGTATATTCAAGAAGTCCTGTTCTTCCTTCGACTTGCACCAAATAACAGTGGGCGGAAATACGAAAAAGCTGGACAAAACTCCAAAAAGGTTTGCATCATCAGCAAAAGTGGTGTTTTTATGTTTTTCAGCTCGGTAAAACCGAATTTGCTGACAAAAATCTCAAATTCAAGATGGCTGATACAAAATGATTGATATATCACGTTAATTTATTGAATCTAATTGAAATTTCGACTGCCTCTGGTATTGAGGTCGCGAAAAACGTATGTAATGTCGAAATTTGAGGGTTTTGAGGTAATTAATTATAAATAAAGTACGAAAGGTAAATATCAGCGATAAAAGGCAAGCATTTGGAATAAATTCCTCATTACGATCAAAACAATTTCGATATACTATTGAAGCTTATTTTTATTAAAAGCCGGTTCCGACCACTGTGTGTCCCTAGCGCTATATCCTGCAATTTTGAACTGAATCTAATAACACAGTCTCACAAAAAAAGTATCGGATCTGGTATTTCCATGCATTTTTCCACTGAATCCGAATCTGCCTTCAGATTTGGCCCAACGGGTCTGAGTTTTTGGGAAAATTAAAAAACAGGTCAAAATTCACAAAAAACGTCATTTACGATCGACGAAAGTTATAAAAAATCAAATTATTCTACCAGCTCACTAGACGTATGATTTGCCACTTGTTTAATTCCAATTCATCATCATAGAGTCAGACAAGCTGGTCCAATTTAATTCAAAAACAGAAATATATCAAATTGCTTAAAAACGCCATTTTCATGGCATAATTCGTGTTGCAGAATTCCATGGAATGGATCCATCTTTTTATCCATCCACCCATTTATGAATTCATACATCTTTCTATCCAGAAATACATAGAAATACATGGGTCTGAATACCAGATCAGATAATTTTTTTTGTGGGGCTGTGTAGTTTATGCTCTAGTGGTAGGTAAGTAAAAATTCACTTGCCTCAAGAAAACAATATTCCAAAAAGTGCATTATCGA
This sequence comes from Anoplophora glabripennis, assembly GCF_000390285.2. Taxonomy (NCBI): domain Eukaryota; kingdom Metazoa; phylum Arthropoda; class Insecta; order Coleoptera; family Cerambycidae; genus Anoplophora; species Anoplophora glabripennis. Next base: position 1,174,993 of record NW_019416352.1, on the reverse strand, counting down.
TAAACAGACTGTAATGCTATAATAATTTAATATTTCAACCGTTTCTATAGCTTTGGCAATATCTGACAAGACATGCTTTCGAAAGTATTGATATACACCATCCACACGATATGACATTTGTTTGATACCATGCTGCATTTCTTTGACTGATTCGTCTAAAACCTGCTTTAGAAGTATTGAGATATTTTTTTCGTTTTCGTCATTGTAATTGATTTTGCTCTATCTTCTCGTCACAAATTCTTTTACTGTTACTACTATTATGTTCTATATTTAGAAATTTTATGTTTACAACAATCTTTTGTGTTTAAGGTATACTTTAAATTAAATGAACTGTATTGCTACAGTAAGTACTTTTTATTCGTGAGTTAGTTTTATTATCAATAGAATATTAGAGATTGCTTTAGGAGTATATTTTTTAGTTACCTTATTTATCAGTTAAAAAATAAGTAGATAAGCCAATGTTAATTACAAAAACTAATAACAGAAAACATGTAGTTACGAAAAAAAAACATTTGCTGAAAACAACACAGCTGTTTTTCAATTTGTTCAGGTTTTTTTCTAGGGATTTTTCATTGGCAATTCGTTGGGCATATCTCACAACAGATTTCCTTTTAATAATTTTTTCTTCTGTTTCTTTAAGCAACTTCTTTTTTGTGGTTTCTTCTACCTAATAAAGGCATTTATAATGGCAAATTGAAGATTTATTAAATACTCTAGCAATAAGTATATCAAAAGAATGCGATAGCGAAACAGAAAAAAATGTAGCTTAAAGAAAATTCGGTTTTGTTTGTGAGGAAAACACTGACTTTAAATTTCATTTACATTTTGTAGTTGTTTTAATAACATAAAAATTGACACTACATTTTGTACATATACCAAATTTTAGTTATTTTTGTTGTTATGATAGTCAAAATCATGTTTTGTGATAATGACAGCTTTATGCTTGGCACTAATTTATATTGGCTAGGTATCTTAATAAATACCTATTGAAATTCGTGTTGTATAATTTCTTTAGATATAGTAATATCCAAAGTAAAAGGAAACAAAGTTTGTGAACATGAAGAAATAATCTCGCGATTTTTATACCTATTGAAAACGCCAACAAATCTTTCAGGTTCTCGTATTACATCACTATTACTCATTTATTTACGTATAAAATCGCATACACTTTATAACCTATATTGTGCATGCATAATTTTTCAGAAACCTTGGCATTCACTCCTACACGAGATTTTTTAAATTTTATGTCTATCGATATACCGATACATATTTCTTTGAAACCATTGTGTAAAATAAAGACAAGAACATATATTGTTTGAATTACTGTCTACGTAGGTAGACTTAAAAACGGTGCAAATTTCGTAGTGCCTACATCTCTAGTTAATCAAATTCGATCAACGGGAAAATGTGCAGTGTTACATGCAATAATCAAATGCATAATCCGCAGAAGAAGATTTTAATTGACAGATTTTTGTTGATCAATTAAAACAATTCTCTTTGCTCACATGTTGCAACGTATATTGAATTGATAGTTAAAAATAAAATGTCTTCAAGTGCAGCTGTTTGTGATAGTTTTATAATAAAAACTTAAGTTATTATTAATTATTGAGCATCACTGACAAAAATAATCTTGAAATGGGAAAAACACCATAGAAACAGGGTATGACTTTCGAAATACATATTTTAAGTTTGTTTTCTCAAATTCTGTGAATTTTTTTAACCGTTTTTTCTTAATTTTCTTAGCACGCCACTGGATAGGCTAGTGTAACATCAAACAACTGCAAGAGAAAGCTACGGCATAGATAGTTGTCGAATCTCGTCTTTTTTTATTCGTATATGTCCAAAATTTTTCATAATATTCCACAGAAATGTAACAGAAACACGATGTACCGCTCGCTGTACCGTCACAAAACACTAAAATAAATAAATTTATAAGAATATGGATAACATCTTGAACCTTCTATCAAATAATCGAATATATTTATTTTCTTGGGTATAGGGTTCTTGTCTGATAGGCCATTAAAAAATGAAGAAAGAAAAACACCAGAAAATTTTTTACTCTTAACGTTTCGTTCCCGATCAGGAACTTTATCAAAAGATTTTTAATATTCACATGTACCTATTATTACATATAATATTCACATGTATTACAAGTCAAATTACAACATTTATAACAAATTTCCAATTAAAATGCAAATTGAAGCTAATTTTAAAATAATGAAAAAAAGAAAGATGACATACAAAATAAAAAATTCTCCTCTATATTTTTAAAAATTAAATTTTAAAAATTGTATGGAATGGTTGTTTAGGTACGTACAAACAATATTAATTTTTTTCGATAATAATGTAATTGCATGTTTTTGTATATTTTTAGGTTTTAAAATATGTAATTTGACTTGTAATACATGTGAATATTAAAAATCTTTTGATAAAGTTCCTGATCGGGAACGAAACGTTAAGAGTAAACAATTTTCTGGTGTTTTTCTTTCTTCATTTTTTAATGGCCTATCAGACAAGAACCCTATACCCAAGAAAATAAATATATTCGATTAAATTTATAAGGTTATACATACACTACACGAACACTCTTCACTAGATACTACTTTAAATTTGACTATGAAATCAAATTTAATTGTTTTTTGTCGATCTACAACCCTGTAGACATACCATATCATATAATCACGACGTGGCTGCATGCCATTGTTTGCTTCGTTGGAATATGGAAAGTGATCGATCAATTCACCTAACTACGTTAATGTCAGAGGTCTTTGATACACGGATTCGCAAACTAAACACGAAACAAAGAAATAGTAACAAATACTTTTTGTTAAAAACTTGTTATAAATTATTTTAAAAGATAATTCAAATGATTCAGGTAGGTTGGTAAGTGTTTTAAAATTTGGACGGACAGCACATAGCTAATACAATGCGAAACATCGCCTCAATGTTAAAAATGTTGTCACCGCCGTTCTTGGTGGTGAAAATTCGAAATATTTGGAATTATTCAATTTTCATGGCTGAAAATATACATAGGTATTGTATTCTCGAAACCGAGAGAGTTGCACTAAACCAAATTTGGAGAGGACATAGCTAATACAATGCCAAACATCGCCTTAATGTTAAAAATGTTGTCATCGCCGTTCTTGAGGCTGAAAATTCGAAATATTTGGAATTATTCAATTTTCGTGGGTGAAAACATACATAGGTATGGTATTCTCGAAACCGAGAGAGTTGCATTAAACCAAATTTGGAGAGGACATAGCTAATACAATGCGAAACATCGCCTTAATGTTAAAAATGTTGTCACCGCCGTTCTTGGGGGTGAAAATTCGAAATATTTGGAATTATTCAATTTTCTTGTCTGGAAACATGTCGAAACCGAGAGAGTTGCGTTAACCAAATTTGGACAGGACATAGCCAATATAATGCGAAATATCGCCTTAATGTTAAAAATGTTGTCACCGCCGTTCTTGGTGGTGAAAATTCGAAATATTTGGAATTATTCAATTTTCTTGGCTGAAAACATTTCGAAACCAAGAGCGTTGCGTTAACCAAATTTAGAGAGGACATAGCTAGATGTTAGTTAATATTTAATAAACGAGCAAATATATAGTATATATTTTTTGAAAACATTAGTACTACTATGTTTTTAATACTCATTAAATATGACATAAATAAATGTGTTGACTTTAAAATAACATGTCGCAAAGTCATACAACAGTAATTTATTTCAGTTAGTTTCATGCAGACGGTTTAAAAAGATAACAACTGGTAAAACTGATACAACTCTGGTCTGAGTGTTGTCCAGTGGCGTACTATTTACATGAAAAGTAATTTCAGATTAGTATTCTGGGCAACATGTACCTACTATTATCCTTAAAAATAACATGCAGAATAGAGAGGCTACCAGAATCGAATGATGACTGACCAATAATGAGTCATTAAGTCAATGATAAATTTTGGATGGGTCAATTTTTGGCCGACTTTAGTTGAAATTTTAATTTAACTTCATGAAAAAAAGTTGCTACACGTATTCATACAACAATTTTCGTTCGATTTTACTGGATCAACTAAAATCGAACGAAATTGAATTTTGATTGATACCTATACAAACCTTTTTCAAAAGACATCGTCTACAGCTGAATTATTTAGGTATAGTTTTTAAGAATATCAACCGAAAATATGTCTTTATAGATTATTATTTATCGAAATACTGCTCTTCTAGAAATTCCTTGTGGTTCCTTAATAACAAGTGTTAAACCGTGACGTATTGTGATAACGTATTGGCACCGAACACCGTTGTATTTCGTTGTTTGACCTGTTACTGGAAATCCAAACGAAAACTCATAAATAACGACCGACGAATGCCGCCACCGAGGACATCGGCAAGGTGATGGTTAAATTACTGTGATCAAGTTGGCTTCTCTTATTGCCGATGCCGTCAATCCATCCATCATTCCCGCTAATCATTTTTTGATATAAACAGTTACAAATTGCATATAAATCCCTAGTGATTATTGTTATTACGGCCTTTATTGGGTGCAACCAGGAACTCGGGGTTCATTAGCCGCGTTATTAGCAAATTGATTTGTTTGCTGAGTCAACATGTTTTGGGATATTTGTTCTGATAAGCAAAGGAGTTTCGGCGACAAGATTTTCTTATAAACGCAGTTACAGTTCTCTTTAATATTAGCAGCAAATAACAAAGAATTGGAGTAATATATGGAACAATCCAATACGTTATAATGAACCAGCTAAATAAATAAAACACGGAGAGACACCAGTACGAGTAAAATATTTCACAGATAGGGTTTCTGATTTCTCGGCCTACTTTTTATCTCGGAACTCGAGAATTCTCGACTAGGAATTCCCGGGAATTCTCGAATTCTCGAGAAATGTCTAAAACTTAAAAAGGTCATAATTTTGGTATTGCAATGCGAAATATAAATATGCTATTATACTTAACAATCATCATTAACATTTATTATTTATTCAGTATTTTTTATTAATTTTATGTTTCTACTTCTACTAACAAAACTGAATTAAACTTTGAATATCTTCTTCTTGAAAACCTTTAACTTGTTTTTTTTATTAAATACTTTCAATAATTAAACAAACAGTAGATAACTAATTTAACCGAAGAAATCTTTAAAAACAAGCTTTAATTTAAAGATACAGAAGCGTTCTTGCTATTAATTTATACATTAATTATACTAGAATTTAGTCAAAACAACAAATTGAATCATGCCACATGCCAACAGCAGTACAAAAAGAGATTGTGCCTGCTTTTTGAGTCAAAACCCGAAAATCCTGTTTAAAACCATTGACATCTTCACCGTTGCAATCCTTGCATACTCCACTGGAGTAATAAAATTGTCCAAAACAGACTTAGAAAATATCAGGATATTAACCAGCACACAATTATTGGAAAATAGGAAAATACAACCAACTCACAGCAAAGATAGAATAACATTGTGAAACAATAGACATACAAGAACTGGGCACCAAACAAATACATTTTCAAGAGTCTGTTTCCATAGTATGGAACACCCATTACACAAGGTTGTACAAAGAAATAAAATTGGGCATTTTTTAACCTAATGATACAAAAATACACTTTTGTCTTTAATTCAATAAAACAGAAAAATTAAAGTGGTCTTCCAAATTGCCTTATGGTAGATAATAATAATATCAATTGGTAACAAAATAAACAGAATATATAAATTCATACAGAAAAAAGTTATACCCTAAAACTGAGGGTTTTATTCTTGCAATTTAAGATCAGACAAATGACAAATGTAGAATAGAAAATATTACTTACCTAACTGATATAGTAAATTCTAACTGGCACTTGCAGTGATGACAAACTACGCCCCTTTAATTGAGACAGTTTGCTATTTGAATTATCAAATCTATATTTTTAGCTCCAAACTCTTACTCATTTTGTCCGTCTTATATTTTCCATTTAAGCGTATGGTGTCACTCTCTGTTGGGATTGGTAGAAGTATTTGAAAGAGAGCAGCATGTGAATTGAATTTATATTGTTTGTTTCTCATTTTCAGCGTTTTATAAAAAAAAATGGCCTGGGCTGCGGATTCGGATTTAGCATAAAAAAACACAAAATCTATCTGCTTATGTCTCTGGTACAGAACTTTTTTTTTGTGGGTTTGTGTTTTCTTCAAAGCAAGCAGACTTTCATATAATTTTTTCATACACTGTGTATATACCCTCGTTTGTTACAATTTTTATACCTACATAAAGCCATCTATAAAATTCTTATTACTCCTGGACATTCCAGTAATTTCATAATAGCGTAATGGGTTGACATATAAAACAGCAAGAATTATCAATATAATGTACCATAATGACGGTAAATGCCATAGTTATGTACTTAGTACAACTATAAAAATACATATACAACTTTTATGTGAAACATTACTTTAACATCTTATAACCAGGCAGTTTTTAAACATTAGTCTTTAAAATGGCTGTAACTGATTGGTAGTTTTCCTTTTTTTTTCACAGAATAATAGCTGTCCTTTTGCATAAAAGCCACCGTGAGTTAAAAATAACTTTTCATTCAAACATGATTGAACTTAATAATATATTTCTAGCTTATAATTTGTTCAGTTTAGTCAAATGGCCAACTCGTGTAACAAAATCAAATGTATCCACAATTGATTATGTATTGACAAATTTTCGTAATGGCGGAACTATTTGTGTTCATAGATCAATATTGTATGAGTTGGATCTAGAAGTACGAAAAATAGGAAAACATTTTTCTTACCACAAGAGTATTTGACGACGTCGCAATAAGATAAAAAGTGGATTGACGCGGATGTTCGACAATCAAGCAAAAAATTAAAGGAATTGCATGCGCTACTTGTTACTTTTCCGGAGTTCAAACCGGCATATAAGATAGCTAAAAATAAGCATAACAAATTAATATCAGATAAAAAAAATCATATTTCCAAAATATGATTTCTACGTCTAATAATCTAATGAAATGTTCTTGGAATATTGTGTCACGACTTACAAATAGTACCTAGTAAAAGCGATTTGGGTAATATTGAGATAATATAGGGCAATAGAGTGATTAGTGAGCCAAGTAGAATAGCAAACTTATTTAATAGTTTCTTTATTCAAGCGGCAGAGGATGTAGTTGGTCAGATTTTGGAAAAAAATAATTGTGAACATAATTTTATAAAAGATGCAAGTTTTAATGATTATACAGAGTTTCATCTTTATCCATATGGAGAAGATGAACTATATGAACTGTTAAATGTTAAATTGAAAAATAAGCATTCTAGTGGATTTGACGATGTTCCAGTATTTCTCATTAAACAAATATTGCCATATATCATACCTCAGTTTACATATCTATTAAATTTATCTTTTTGTAATGGCACTTTCCCAACTTACCTAAAAACTGGTAAAGTGGTACCTTTACATAAAAAAAAGATCCTATGATGATTCAAAATTATAGACCAGTAACCATACCTAGTGTATTTTAAAAAATTTTTGAATATGGTTTTTTAAATAGATTAACCTTGTTTTTGGACAATTATAAGGTCATTTCTAATGCTCAGCATGGTTTTATACAGGGAAAGTCAACAACCTCTGCCACTAATTCATTTTATTCTGCAATAACGAACATGATTGATGCAGGCGAGTGCCCTGTTGTTATATTTTGTGATCTCAGCAGGGCGTTCGACTGTGTCAATCATAAAAAACTTTTATACAAATTGCAAAGATGTGGAATTCAGGGAAAGGCTCTCAAATGGGTAGAAACATTTTTGACAAATAGGAGAGTTTTTACAACGATTTCAAGCATCTTTGGGAATGAAAAAATTATTTCAAATTCTGCCATTGCTCAAGTAAATATGGGTGTACCCCAAGGATCTATTTTGGGTCCTATTCTTTTTTTAGTTTATATAAATGCTGTGGAGCAAATTTCACCCGAGGTTCATTTTACATTTTATGCCGATGATACATCTTTAATTGTATCTCACAAATCCGACGCCATACTCGAAAATACATGTAACGAAGTACTCAAGAAGTTGATAGTTTGGTTTAATCAAAACTCATTGTTTCTTAATATTGAAAAAACTTTTTATTTGAGATTCCACAGTCCACAAAAAAGTTGTTCTAATTTGAATATACATATAAATAATCATGCTTTATCTCTACCTAAAGGTGTTATCAATTTCTTGGGTTTACGTATAGATGAACATGTTTTCAAGATTAAATTCACTTAATTATATGATTAGAAATCTCCGAGTGGTTTTGGCGAAGACACAGCTAGTTATGCTATACTATGCTCATGTTGAGAGCTTCCTAAGATATGGGTTAATCTTCTGGGGTCTGTCCAGTAACACCCACAATGTTTTTATTGCGCAAAAGCGCATATTACGAGGAATAAAAGGTGTATCAAACACTGTTAGTTGTAAGAATCTATTTAAACAACTTAAAATTTTGACTTTTGTATTGGCTGTCTATAAGTCCCCTTCAGTTTATGGCTTGAAGGTTTATAACCGTCTTCCGGAACATTTTAAAAATGTTTTAACAGTTAAATCCTTTAAAAGGAATATTTATTAAATCAATGTTTTTATAGTGTAAACGAGTTTTTTTTATCAATTAATTGTTATTTAGTGAATTTATGTGCATATTTGTATATTGGTTATATACTAGTTACTTCAGTTTATTGCCTGAACTTGACTGAGTACCACTATTATAGGTGCTTACTATTTATATACTTGTATATTTTGTTTGGACATTTTCTATATTGTTGTTAACTGTCGTCAGAAATAAATATTATAAAAAAAAACTATACGATTCTGTTTGAATTCAATTATTTCCGTGCAAAAGGATCACTCACGTTCCTTTTTTACTAAAAATTAGCGGACTAACACATAAAAGATAATATTGTACTTTAAGTAGGAGTATTAATTGTCCTGTCACTAATATTTTATGAAGTATAGTATGCGACATCTAATATTTTAATGCATACACGGCATTCACCAGAATTTTAAAAAATGCAGCTCAATGGTACGACAGCGTACACGTGTCTCATTACTATTTCAGAAAGATTTAATAATGACTATAAATTATATCCGAACTATTAAAATATTAACAAAACATATCCATTTAATTAAATGCTGAGGAAAATATGATATGCGATGAATATTCAAGCGTACGCCTTTTAAGACCTTCTCTATTATTACACTAATTTGCATTTTGCAGATACGTTCGTCAATTATTAACGCATTTTGTAGTGCTGTGCACAAGAGAAATGAAATGTGAATATGCTATTGATAGTTCTAGCGGCCATGTGGTTATAGACAGAATATATGTGGTGTAAATAAATGACTAACAGCTAATTCTCTCATTATAGACAGGGATATTAAATCAATTCAAAGGATCAGAAAAATAATTTGATAAATTTTGTACCTATTTGTTTCAAAAAGATATTTATTAAATTGTTTATTATTACACGTACAATTGGATAAAACGTATAAAGTTGCGAACGGCACCTCTTATAGCGGATGTAAAAAGGGGGTGCATCTGTCTTAATGTGATTCCAGTCTCAATGTTTTCAGTTGGGAAAACGTTACAGGGAATAAAACATTTCTAGTGATTTGGGCGCCAACCTACAAAAATAATTAGAAATCTCAAATCCTTTGTAGGTAGGGAGTGAGGAATAAATGGGCACTAATATAAATTATATCTATATTCCTCACAAATTCTGCATTTGAGGGTCGATGTACAGCTGTCAAAGAAGGAAGATTCGGCAACAAGGGTTCGATGAAGAAGTTCCACCAGTGATCTTTTGTTTCTCTCTTTTTAGCTACCAATAATTTTATAACCACACGTGGTTGTGCGCCAAATATTTTAGTCTAGGTTGAAGACAGTTACAAGTACTTTCCAACTTCAGAAAACGGTAAATTTTTTAATTACTCAACCGTCAAATTCAAATATATACCGAGCAACTCAGTATTTGGATAGATAGGTAGTTTTCTATCAAACTTTATTGACTAATAACTTGTACTAGTTTTCAATAACTCCATAATAGTTTCTAATAATTTTCCAGTAACTCAATAATACTTAAGCCTTTAAACTTTTCTAATCTAGCCGCAGTGCTATGGGACTTTTAAAGGACCAACCACTAGATGAAGAAGAAGAAGAAGAATATTGAATTACTTTTCTAATGACTTTTCTGGTAATTCTGGTAGATATGCTCTTAAAGATGGAATTTACACCACATGTGATTTTATCTGAGATAAGCTATTCGCTATAAATCAAATCACTTGCGAGCTACAGACTGTACTAGATTCTAAATTCAAATAGGAATATAGTCATTGCGTCCAGGATTATAATATCAGACTGGTGAATTGATACTCCTATATGATCTAACAAATTCCATCCCCTAATAGAAAATTAAAGGTCCAAGTATTTAGGGTCATTTTACAATCAGTTATTAACAAAATGTCTCCAGGATGTATATACAGGTAGTAACAAAAGTTTACAGTAATACCTACAATGTACCATATAACTACATCATAATATCTTGAGGAACATTGATATGAAGATCAGATGGAGTTATTAATTGTGGTTTTATCTCTGAAATGTTACAGTACTTAGCATTATTGTACGTAATACAAAACGTACATGTATATTTATTTACTTATTTTTTATTATGGTCAGTTTGACACATTCATTTTATTATCAAATTTGTTTTCATCAAAAGAAAATTAACGGTACATATAAATACTTCATGGAAAAATCCACAGACTCAAAGACTCATGAAGAAATAATTACGTCGCAATCTATGCACTGGTATTTTATAAGTAAACGATATGTGTTTGTATCCCCTTTCTTAATTTTGTCACATTCTTAACCTTCAAAGAGCACACTAGTGCAAGTGAGGGTTCCCCCACCACGATAATTCCTTCTATAGCCCAAACAGTTGAGCCGTACCACACCTACCGTCAGCCTGTTACTGTCCGCCAAACTAGAGAATCTGAAAAGTCGGTGCGAATTCGCACTAGTGTGACTTTAGTGTGGGCGAAGGTGTGGCTGAATTTATATCATATAATCTAGAAATAAAGTGAAAATTTTACCCCAGTGTTGATATAAATACGTTGTTTTCGTTAACAAATAAAGAAGACAAAGGTTCAAAATCCCAATTCGCACTTTGGTGACCTTTAAGGTGGATCAAACCAAGTGTGACCTTTGAGGGTTAAGATTCTGTATATAGCGCGGTGTACGGGGTGAACAGTTGCGAAAAGAACAAATTGTACAATCTTTCCTACAAACGGATTTTGTGTATCTTTGCTGTTGCCGAAATCGAATTCTGGTTTTACTGAAGAATTATATAAAAAAGTGTCTGACAGAAAACTTTTGAGCCAATTAAAGTCTAATTTAGGAGTTAGTAACATTCATTGATAAGGAAGTAACCTGTGAAAGACAAACGATATAATATTGAACAAACATGACAATGTCTACCAGTGGCGGCGCGTGAACATTGATTGAATGTGTTCTGCTTAGGGTTGTTACATTTGTTGAATTGAATTCCGGGATATTAAGTGCCCAGTCTCTAAATTTTAAAATTTTCAAGGTCACGCGTTTTCCTGGCAGGCACTTCTGAATTTCAAGGAACAATGAATTTATAAAAAAAATACAGATTTTCACAAGAATGATTTTTGAAATTGATACCGTTTTGAAATATCCATTTACGAATTACCTACTGATGGTATAATAAATTGGAATAAACTAAATATATTTTAATAAAAAAAAATCGTTTGTGAAATTTACCAACGATTCAACGAATTTTAATTTTCCTCGGCGTGTTATGATTTTTTCTTTATTTTTTTTTATATATATGTACATTATATTATATTCCGGGAGTTATACGTGCAAATCCGAAATCCGGGACCATACAGTTAATTCCCGGTACAATCACAGAAAATCCCGGTCATACCAATGTGGCTAGATGTTCTTTTAAAATGTCGTCAAGATCTACACTAAAATTTATGAGTCCACGAAACACATCAGGGTTGTCCGAATTTTCTGTCTCGTCGTGTCCGAGAAGTGCTAATTCGAAAGCTCCGCAAAATTTTATGCAATCTATGATTTTAAATAATATATGACGATTTTTCATTACCTGTTCATATGTTTCCGTATATTATCCCAATATGCAGAATCTAACTGACTTCTTATGTTTATTTTACCTAAAGAGTTAATGACTTAAATCTTTCACACGGTATATTGTCCATGCTTTATCCCCACCGAAAAGTAAGCACGGAAAACAAAACAGTGAATATTTTAAATCACACCCGCACATCCACTCTGCTTTTGTGTATACATTATTGTTTTTTTTATGACTTTTACTTCTTTTATTTTTAGTTTATCCTCATAAGGCAGAGAACCAAATAAAGTTTATTTTTAAACGAAACGCTATTCATTTTAATAACTATAATATCCGTAGACGCCTAAACGAAAATATTCACACGTGCCGCTCGCAGAAATAAACCACCACATACCACGTACGAAATATTACTGCATTTAGTGCATTTACTGCAGACTGCAGCCACAGAAGATAATTGTTTTATCTTCTGTGCTGCAGCGCTGTAACTATTGCAGCCGCAAAAGCCCCTATCTCCGTGTACTGGGTCACGTGCCTGATCAGCCAATAAAAACAAAGGACGCATATAATTGTTCGCTGTCCACACATTGTGTATATTAGGTTGCATATATTAAGGAGCGTAACTCGCGTCGCAATAAATAATAATATAAGCTCCTAGATTTATTTTAGCGCGAGTACATTTGGATTCTTTAAATATTTTGTTGATATTTAATATGATTAAATACATAAAATTTTATGTGTTCTGCAGCTCCGCAGCTCTTATGGTAAAACCGCCACTGATGTCTACGATTATACTTTTACCATTTTTATTGCGTAAAAGATACCTACCTCCTCTTGGCTAAGGCCATTACACAACTGGACTTTGTTCTACCTTTCCTCTTTTACTTTTTTTTGTTGTAAGACTTAGCCGGTCCACATCAACGGAGCACTTTAATCTCGACCACCAGACGTACAAAATAATCAATAATCGGATCCCAACGCCCAGCTATCAGTAACTCGCCGATGTACACCGCCCACGCGGCTTTCATTTGTCTTGCGATATCAAGGCCCATTGTATTTGAGTTTATTAAAAAACCGTTCCCCTCGATTTGCGGATTGCGTGTCTCGTCTCCGTATCGGCCGATGGATTGGAACTCTCCTTTGGAGCCTCTGCCCAGAAGGCTTCACTTCTGATTGATTGCATTGTTTTCTTTTAGCGGGCGTATTGCGTTTTTCTGTTGTGATGGGAAATGCAAACCGTCCCTGATGGGATAAGTGAGGTTGCCGAAGGAATATTAAATTTACAGAGGGATACGCTATTTCCTGGTCGAGTAATTATTTATTTATTTAACTCTACCCAGACAGAAAACCAATTACAGGACAGGAATGGACAATATTTAAAACATAAAATACAGTTAAAATGTATAAAAGAAAGATTGATAAATAAAAAAGAAATACAAATTAAATAAAAAATGTACCTATAAAAGAAATAAAAAACAGTAACAGTTATAGTCTTTCCGATCTCAGTTGAAGACCAAAGAGCTAGTCAGTATGTAACAGGTTCGGTCGCTACGCAGCAATTCGGCATTGAAATATTTGAAAAACTTGTTTCCATATTTATTTAGCCATACCCATATACAGATCTCAACGTAGAGGTGGTAGAAATGTATAGGTACGCCCACTTGACGAATGCCCGCACGGGCAAACGACGCACGAACACAGCCGCACTGGGCGATCGGCCATAAATTTCAGTTGTTGAGAAATTGCCTAGGAATGTGAATATATTGAAAATTAATTTTTCGTGACAAAACGTTTGAATCTGGTTCGTTCTGAGGGGGTCATGAAGGCCAAAAAATGTAATAAAATTTCCAGGGTCGTATTTAAAATAATGAAGTTAATGATGGTCCTGGAAAGACGAAATGTTACATATAAATATTGATTATGCCATTCGATAGAGGCAAAAATGTTGCCATGAGAAATTGTTCTTCTTTTTTCAATATCACCTCAAACAAGGCTGAAATGAATCAAAAACGGATTTCCAAAATTTCGGATCCTTTCAAATATTTCGAAAACTGATCATGTTAGCCTTGATTTTTTTAGAGGCATAATGTTGGTCTTGATTACGCAATTTTGCGCCCATTCTTATCTCTTACCGTTTCAGAGATCCCTGTAGTGAGAAGCGAATTCGTAACAGCCTGTATACAATATAATTAATACAAAAACACATACCTGATATATGTATTGATTTTATTAAATAATGTAATGATTGAAAGAAATATCTTGTATACTTGTTGTTTTATCATCACCTTTTTTAGAAAAGATGACAAAAGTATTGAACATCAGATCAAAAAAGTGTTTTCTACCTTGCAATATCATTTCATCGTTTTTACTAAATATCTTTTCAAATTTAATTTAAATTTATTTTTTAATTTTCTGTTTAAAATCTTTTTACTTAAATTATTTTATTAATTATATTTAGACATATCATCTTTAGTTTTCATTTTAGATAATTGATAACAATTGAAATTATTTATTTTTACTGTCTTCCATTGTCCATTTAAAGAAACTTACTAGAAACACCCTGTAATTGTTTTGTCAATGTGCATAATATTTTCGTTTATTTAATAACACAACTAAAAAAGTCAAGATTGCCATGAAATCATTACAGACGTATGCAACCCTGTTTTTTACGTATTTCTTTGAGATCACAAGACAGTTTCCTAAAACTTTGATCTTTACCATTTTTGTCTGAATAGAAAAGTGGAAAATAAAATTAATAAAATGTTAAGAATACAACAATTCGTTTAAACGCTTGTAGAGAGGACCAATCGAACTATTGATGATATTGATCAATGGTTCCAAAAATATTTATTTGTATTATTGTGGTTAGCAGCTACTAAAAATAGTATCCTATTTCCAAAAAATATTTCCGCCAATCGAGTTTTCACTTGCAATATCACTAATGCTTAACGTATATCCGGAAATATTTTTGACGTCGCCAATATTTTGAAAATTATCCCGAGTCGAAAACGAAATGGTTACAACGAATTTTTTCATATTGCTTCACAGGGATTTAGCATTGAGATGAGGGGAAAGATTTTCTGCCCGCATTGGGAAACCAGAGCGGTCAACTTTTAAAAAATATTATTGTTTTTTATAATATCTATTAAACAAATAAATATGTTTTGCTGAAACTTAGTATACACCGATAATAATAAAAGGCAAATATTTTGCCGAGATAATTTTTTTCATCTAATGACACTGATGTAGCTATGTAAACATGTTCACATGTAAACACTCCTAAACCCTACGCCAAAGGGGAAACATATTTTTTCGGTTTAGATAATAAGTCTTCATCGTCTTTTCTTTTCTAAAAATTCTATTAACAAAAGTCGCTAGGAATCCCTCTTTTTGAGATATTTAGATTTTTTTTTAATGGGGTTTAGCTTCTGGAATCACAAATATTCGCTAAAAATGATAGGATTAAGAAGGCAAGTTTTTAAGAACAATATTGAGAAACGTCATGTTAAATAACTATACGTCAGTGTCTATGTTTAATAAATTTTAGAAAAAATAAAAATATTTTTAAAAGTCAAACGCCCTGTATCACGAGTGAGTGTAGTGAAAAATATTTTAGCAAATGCCCCTATTATTTTTAATCGCCTTATCCTTTATCAAAGTTATGAATGAGATAAACGGGACACCCTGTATATATGTTACAAATCCTTTCTTAAATGACAAAAAAAATTTTAATTAATTTAGTCTACGTTACCCACCGAGTGAAAAATTTCAGGGTGATTTATTTCGTTCAAAAAATTTTTAAAATAAAAAAATAATTACAAATTTATTTATTCTTAAAATTAGTCTACAAATTTGGACACCGTATAGTTTTTTAGGTTGTTAGCAGACACTGAAACTGAACATATCCTTTATAGTAGTCATTGAAGTTGAAAATTTAGAATAAGGCTCATCTTAGGCTCAAGTTCAAAAGTGGCATAAGGTCGATTGACGCTTTTTGTTGTTTAGGGATAAAAACCCCTAAGTGAAAAAAATTGAAAAAATGAAGTTGTAAGCATTTTATTAATAAAAATCTTGTTCAAGCACAAAGATTAAATAATGTTCCATGTTCTTGAACATGTTTTATGATATATTTGATCTTTTCGACCCTTTATTTAATCCTTAAAAACTACCCCTATGTAAAAAATAATGATAAAAAAACTTTTTAAAGATTTGGAATGATTGAATCGTGCAATTATTTAAAATAAAAGTTACTTTATAGGTAATAAAGGAATTTTTCTCTTTCAACCCCTAAAAACCACCACTGTATTGACAAAAATGATAAAAATTTACTTTTTCAAAGCTTGGAATGCTTTAACGGTGCAATGGTGCAATTATTTAAAATAAAAATTCCCTCTTTTCTTATGAAAGAATTTGTATCTCATAACACTTTTCAACCCTTATAAATAAATATAAAAAATGATAGAAAATTACGTTTTAAATCTTGGAACGCTATAATTGTGCAATAATTTAAAATAAAAATTCCCTTATATTGTTTATGAAAGAATATTTTAATTTTGTCATTTTCAACTCTTTTAAAAAACTACCCTTTTATCAATATTAATTATTTTTATTATAATCGATTTTTAAATATAATCAATCATAAAAAAATACTACGCTGCATATAAATAATCACACTAAATTTTTTTACTTATTTTATTTGTTTAATTATATATTATAATATATAAAAATGAGAAAGCCTATTTTGCTCCGAAAAAATGTCATTGTTTTTTTTTTACCATAATTCAATTAATTTTGAAGCTATAGTATCCTACAAAAGAGCATTTTAAAGATAATTTCAAGAGCTTTAAGATCGTTTGCACATAAAACCTTTTAAGTCCTAAGGAAGTCCTTCGGTTTTTAAAGGGAAAGGATCGAAGGGCTCGAGACAGGTCGTTTTTTCACTAAAATGGATACTTCAAGCGGCGAGACCTCCTTTATATTTTATGCTAAGTATAGCAATAAAAAAAGCAAAATATTTGTTGAAACAAAAGCTACATTTTTGTTGTCTATCATTTTTTACGTATCTTTCATAGTTTCAGAGTTATTATATAAACAAGGCAATTTTTTTTGAATAATGAAAAATGCGTTTTGAACTTTTACCGTACATTATTAAAAAAAATACGCATTCTAAACCGGTCTAACTTCAGGATCGTATGAAAAACACTTAAACAACTAATTGTAAAGGGACTACGATTAATTTTTAACTCTGATGGAAATGGTACAGCGTTTACTGCTCATTTTTCCTTAAAAAATATGAGCAACCCATTTGTTTTTGACGATAACTCCTTCAATTTTGCTCATTTTGAAGGTCTTTTTGAGTACTACAAAAAACTCCCGCAGCGTTATAGGTACACGAAAAATTAATATTTTTTCCGTTATTTGACGTTGAATACATCGATTCGAGTATTTCCCCCAAAACAAGTCCCCTTCCACTAACCATATTTCGCTTTGTATAGGACGTACAATACTTAAAAACAAAACGATTTTCTTTGTTTATTTGTAAGCTACATTTTTGTTAATTACACTATTTTTAATAAAATGCGTAGTTTTTGAGTTATTCGCGAAAAATACTTGGAAAAATTGTTTTTTTTTTCAAAATTCCAAGTTTTCAATCGTGAATAATTAAAAAACTATTGATTTCTCGAAAAAATTCTTCGAATATTTTTTGCTCAAAATTTGATTCTCTATCGATGGCCAGCGTTATTTTTGAAAAAAAAATTTCCACCCCCAACCGGGTGGAAACGTCAATCAGCGCTATGTCACTAATATTCATTGACCTTTTCTCTAACTATCTGCCAAATTTCAAGTCGATTGGTTCAGTTTCAAAGAATTCGGAGGTGAAAAGCTTCAATGACTGCACTATTAGCGTCGGGTATATTTTTGAAAGATGCTGTGGTCCAATCTGCTATATAGCAATATCATCGCTAAAGACTAAGGACGTCTGCAATAAAAGCGCAGCCGTCCCCATTCTTCTTATTTTGATATATACCCACTTAAATCTGCATCGATTATAAAGTGTTATTATTGTATTTGACAGCCACTGTCCGTTTTAGGCAGCGCGAGCTGCGTAACACGTCGCAGACACTTTAAATCTCGACGAAAGGGGTGCGCTGAAAGAAAAAGTCAGGGTGGGAGAGATATCGCTTGCCATTGTCGCCTACTTTGTTAACGGTGTCATTGATCGTCATTGTGTTAATGGTGATTGATTGCCATTTAAGTTGACGCGTTGAGCCCTGAGATGAACAAACATCTAGATAATACTTACCGGGAGTCAACGGGTTTTCTAGATTTGATCGATTGGAATGGGTACTGTTGCCTGTTCTGCTACTGTGTAGTGATTATTTTCATCGTTCAATGAACTTCCTAGTACATATATGATAAGATTACTTTTCTCAGAAACCCTCAATGGACGTAAAAACTATTTACGTTATCTTTTGTATGTCGGGTATCATAACATTTCCTTTTTGCTAATTAGTTGTTTGACTCGATGAGGAAAACTTCATGTAATAGGGTGCATGAAACATATTTGAAAGGTACATTTGCTAACAGAATATTTTTTTAATGCCTAGAATATGAAGAAACATTTTTAAAACCGCTGACTCTATCGATAGCTCGGCTGGCTTTGATTACACAAAGCAGTGTACATATAAACCACATACTTCTATCCTATACTGATCATTACCTATAGTTTCAATGGATGACCTTGTTTCCAAAAAGTGGGGGCGAGACGTACTCTGTGTGTTTTGCGCATGTTCCATAATTAGGCGCGGTTGTATTTAAATTTAAAAGACAGTCACGGCATGCTCTGTACTATAGCCGATTTGTATACATATGAGATATTAAATCTATTTTCACTGAGTTCACTTCAATTTCTAAATGTTTACTTTTCTACCATTTTCTTATATGAGTCCTTTATCGATCTAACACATTATTTTACTATTTATTTTTTACTATTTATTAATTTCAATAAATAACGTAAGTATCTGCATAACCTATTTAAATTTTGCAGGCTCAAATAAAATAAAACAGAATACAAATTTATATGCTTTTAAAACTATGTACATAGGCATGTTCGTAATTTTGGACATTTTTTTAAATGACATTGGTGTATTTATTAAACAAGACTTTGTATTTCAAAAAATCGCCACTATTCACTCTAGCCGGGTACAACTGACAATTTTTTTTTTTATAAAAAAATGTTTATTATATAATTATTTATTATAGTGGTTTCTGCAGTTTATTTGATAATATAAAAAAAAAACATGCTATAAAATATCTGTCCGATAATAATGTCCATCACCATTAAGGCTCTTATCGAGTATAATTTTGAAACATTTTTACTAAATATCAACACAAGGTAAATTAATAGAAGCATTAGTGCAGGTTTAAACAGATTATGAAATAAAACTGAAAAGATACATTTATTTATTTATTAAAATATACACTATACCCTAACAGTTTCACCAAAACACTAGACTAGCACAACACAAAACAAAACTGACAATATTAATATTTTTTAGGTTAGCTTGGTTTGACGTTTGACTTTTTTTCCGCTCGGCGCTCACCGTTCTTGGTTCCTTTCAACCAATCAAAACCCGTAAAGTAAACGCATGCGTATGAATACGCTGGTACGTCGCCCCACTTTTCGGCTTCAAGTCAATTGCAAAATGATCAGTATAGGATAGAAGTATGTGATATAAACTCAAGGAGCAGAAAAATTGCCAATTTTTTCTGTTGATTCTTAAAGGACTGTAACTTCGTGAATAATGATCTATCGAGAAAAAAGAAGCATCTTGAAGCTTTGAGATGAAAATTTTTTGAGTATCACTCTCGCTCAATCAAAAGAAATAATGAATTAGAACATTTTTTTCTGGCTTGATCAATGGCAGGGTCATTTAGCCTGATTCCTCAGTTTCAATTTGTTTTCTTTTTATTTTGCGTTATTTTTCTCACAATTTCGCGTTAATACTCATCAAATATCGAAAAATAATCAAAATCTTGAAAAAAATCAAATTTTTCAAAATATTTTTGCGTTATTTTTTTCACACTTTCACATTGAATACTTAAACACCGAAAAAAAATGTTAATAAAATTTAAGATTATTTTTTTTAATGAAAAAATTGGCAGTTTTGAAAAAAAACTGATTTTAAAGGCTTGATAAAATTGATCAATAAATCGTATAGAAATGAGTATAAAAAAATGCATAAAGATTCACTTTGGGATGAAATACGGAATGCGAAGAAAAAAATCACATCAAATCTGTGAACAGAAAATGATTCCGTATAATTTTCTGAATATTTTGAATTAAAAAAAAAAGATTTCCATTCAAAATTCAAAATTCTAAAATTTCTTTTATACTTGGACATTTAAAATATTCAATGTTAAATTGTAAAAATGATAACGAAAAAAAATTAGAAAAATTTGATTTTTATTTCAAAATTAATTTTTTTTTCTATTTTTTTTTTATATTTGATGCAAAATAAAGTGGAAATATTTTTTTCCATCTAAACCATCATTAATTGCTGTTTAAGGAGCAATAAACCTGCTCCTTTAATTTTTTATAAAATTGACGATTCAGCAAAGGAAAACAGTTCGACCGATTGATTTCAAAATTTACAGGCCTCATGACTCAGACAGCTTGTAGGGAGTAAAATTATCTACAAAATGAGACTTGTTAAATTAAAATCGGTTAATAAACAAAAAAAATTATTGCAAAAAAACAAGAAAAGTGCCCCTTTTTTAATTTGTTTATAATTATCGTATTTATTGTCAAAATTTTATAAAACCTATGACAAGTTGAGCGTTTTGTCATACTTCAAAAGTGTGCCAAAAGTGGGCGCTGTAGGTGCAATAGTTTTCGCACAATTCAATTTGTTTATAACGGAGGTTCCAAAATTTATGAACTTTAAGCTTTTGTACAGGCGTTAATTTTCAACCAAACATGATTCTGAAAGCGTCATTGTAAAACTTTACTTTCAATGATATGCTATATGTGCATAGGTAACTGACCAACTCTACATTTGTATCAACAAATAAATAAAAAATATTGAAAATGAGAGTGACGGAGTAATTGATACCAGATTCACTTAGAATCCAGTGTAACGGTAAGAGAAATTATATCAGACACTGAAAAAATAGCGGACGTTATAATTATAATCAAATTATATAGGTACATAACTGAAGGCGGTAAAATAGACCACAACCTGAAATACGAAAGATCTCCGAGTTCTTCTGTAGGAAGCTCGTTTGCGTTATTAAAATTACATAAGGAAATGGCTAATTATAGAACTCGTAGTTGAAGATTAGAACGAACGAATTTGCATGTATTATAAATTTTAAAAAGTTTGGAATGAGAAATTTTTTAATTTATTCTGAACATGAGATCTGATGTAAATTATATCACAAGAAAGTATTTCAAGTTAGTTACAAATAAAATCAAATGAAAAAGCAATCTGTTTCTATGGCACATTGGACAAATCCCCTGGGTTGATGCCCTTATTATAGCAAATCGGTTCCATTTGATTAAACCTTGTTAGGGTAAGCCAAATACTCAAGGGGTCGTCGCAATCTCCCACGTTTTATCACCACCAATGATACACTGGTGTAGAATCTTCTACATGTACTTATATTGAAATGTGATACACTAATACAGAACACACCAGTATCTGTATAGATGCCGTAATAATTTAAAAAGGGAACAAATAATTCAGTGATATTAGTTTGAAATTTATTATTCAATCATCTTCCGGTGAGTTTGTACTTTTATGTGACATAGAAATATGCACAGGTATATTGATGTCAATTGCAGCTGTTTTAAGCCATATTTATGCTGGTCAATTAATTTCTAAGGTATTTCAGTGCGATCGCTTACCGACTGTAATTATATTAAGATTAATTAAACAGTTTACTTTCATCTGACGGTGGCAGTAATGCCAAGGTTAAAAACTTTCAAATTAGCATTGCTATATAATACCGCATTTATATCACACGGCCATTTAAGGCCTACAAAAATATTGATTGGTTCAAGCAGCTTTAAGCATATGTTAATATAATTCTATAAACTGCCACTAGAAATAAATTGAATATAGAATATAATATATACAACATTTATAGAATACAAAGTTGTTATATTCCTAGGAACTAATAATTTGCCATTCCTTCTGCCGCACAAGTTGTTACAAATTCCGTCGCCAGTTATTTGTAGCTTTAAGTTAGTTAAATAATATTTTACAAACATCTGTTTGACAAGAACTACTATTTGTAATAGTCGCATTTTAATATTTATAGCAATTAGTCACATTTTTTTATATGGTGATCGTGATCACGATAAAGCCCTTATATGCGCAATCCGTACATCATTATTCTTAATAAATTATTATCTTAAAACAAATCATAAATAAACTTTTAATGTACTTTTAATGTTTAAAATATTAACGTTTCTGCCAGTCTCAAGTTTGCTAGTCATTCTAGATAGCAAGCCATAAAATACCTATTTTATGATCAAGTTTCATTAATTAAGAAATACATTCAATCCGACAGTAATTATAACGTAATATTGGGGGTATTAAGTAAACACGACATCTTGGTTGTAAATATCGCTTTAGTATATATTTACGACAATGTTTTGCGCAGGTTAACGATTAGAAAAAGGTGTTTGATAGCACATGAAATATTTTCCTCGATATTGAAGCTATAGTATGTTATTTCAGTTATAAGAAAAAAATATTAAGAAAGCAGTGCTTTTAAAAACTGTTCAATATCACTGTTAAATTATTAACTTACGAACTTACGATTTCCAAACATAATTCGGAGAACAAACTATCATCGTATGCCTGCACAGTAATGGCTGATGTTATTCAATACTACATGCTCCGTTGGTGTTTTGTTGTCCGGATATTTGGGCCCCACGTTGGGCGCCATGTTGCGGATCTACGTTATTTTGAGCTTTGTTAGGTGTATTTGGCATATTTATTCGTGGAACATGATTTTGTTCGCCTGAAGTCTCCATCAGAACTATTGTTCTTGGCGACCTTCGAGTATGATTTCTCTGGTGTCTATATCACTGTCTTCTGCCTTGGCAAGCACTAATTTCTAGGTTTTCTGTGAGTGCCTGAGGTATGGAAGCTTCCAGGAGCTTGTGTAGCTCTTTTATAAGTACCTATGAATTTTGGTCAGCTCCTAGAAAATTATTTTGTCCTTTAGGATCTTCACCGCAGGATTTCAATGCCTGGGTGAATGGGACCTTAAAACTGAGGTCTAGGCCGGGAGCAATGTGCTCGCAAAAAATTTGTGAAATTTTTTTAACAAAGTTTCGAATGATTAAAAATACAGGGTGTTTTTAAATGAAGCAGCATACATGGTACCAGTGAATGTAGAGCCAAAAATATGAGGATTGAAGTAAAAATACCTTATATGAAAGTTGCACGCCAGAGGCGATATACCCTCTTAAAGGAGGGGATTGAAATTCACATTTTAATTTTTTTCTTTAACATGGGGAATGCTAGAGACACGAAACTTGGTGTGAGCATCCTACTGATAAAGAGACAACTTTTCAATATTTGTTCGATCATTGGCGTATTTTATAAAAGAGTGAAACAGTCAACCCCATTGCAATATTTCTTTAGAAATTTTTTATATGACGCAAAATATTTATTTAAAAATATTTATTGGGAAGACTGATTTACTGCGCAATTTTTTTACCGCTTGTAATTTTTCGATAAAACCGATAGTTTTCTAGTAAAAAATTAGATGCGTCATCGTTCACTAAAGGAGTAATTGCGAAAATTTGTAAAAATAAAGTAGGCGGATGTCATAACAAATAAATTGTTATTTATCATATTAATAAATTGCCACTTTCTGTCAATAAGTTGGTAATTTAATAATAACATTAAGAATAATTTGCTATTAATTAATGAAAAATGGTTGATAACTTATGACTATGGGACATGTATTAGGTAAAGTTATTTATCTGAATTAAAATTTAATACAAACGAAAAACAAGAAATGCAAAATTAAGTTTAAAGAATACTATCGAAATAATTTCCATTTTGCTGCAAGCATAACCTAATACGTCTGTTGAAGTTATAACGCACTCGCACAAACAGTTCTTGGTTATTGCGAAGGTCATCTGCTGCCTGAAATATTCTTAGGCTTAGTTCTTCTAAGGAGGCAACATGAGTGGCATAAACAATACTTTTTATGTGTCCCCACAAAAAGAAATCCATAGGCGTTAGGTCATGTGAACGTGCAGGCCCACAAACAGGGGCATCACGACCACGACCAATCCGGCGATTCGGGTAATTTAAATATAACCATCCTCTAACGGCAAGTGTACTGTATGGAGGCGCCCCATCGTGCATATACCACAATCATCTGACGTGTAGCAAGGGGTATAAGCTCAAGTAATATTGGAAGATTTTCGTTCAAAAATCTAAGATACTCGGCCGCTCTAAGCCTGTGTGGAAGAATAAAAGGACCTACTAGAGTAGTTCCTACAATTCCCATCCAAACGTTTATACTGAAATTATGTTGACATCTTGAAACAAATATTTCATGAGTATTTTCTTCCGACCATGAATGAACATTATGAAGGTTTACTGCAGCTACTCTAGAAAATTTTGCTTCATCGGTGAAAAGTATATTTATTAGGAAATTTAAGTCATGCCTGGAAATATTAATGTACCATTGACAAAAATCCACGCGGTTAGGGTCATTCAGTTCTTGCACGGGTTGATGGTGAAAGGGGTATAAAATTTTCATGAGCTACATTCCACACAAGACTGAGAAATTTGCAGTTGCCTGGACACCTGTCTTGTGCTTGTACCACAGTCTTGTTCTAGATGTTCTAGTATAGCTTCCTCAGTTCCGACATTGCCTTCTTCCGGCACCCTCACGATTGGGCTGAATTTTATCAGTTTCGCGAAACCTTCTTTTAACCGAGACCAATGTTTGTCTGTGAGGAATCTATCGGTTTGGATATCTTTGGTGGTATAATCTTACTGCAGCGTTACTATTTTTTCTGGATTCGAAAAACACTAGGATCATGTCGACATATTCGTCATTGGTATAAATATTATTTCCCATAAATATTCTGATAATAAATTAATCAATTGGTACTAATTATTGGTTGACAGAAAGTGTCAATTTATTAATATGATAAATAACAATTTATTTGTTATGACGTCCGCCTGAAATATTGCAATGGGGTTGACTGTTTCGCTCCTTTATAAAATACGCCTATGATCGAACAAATATTGAAAAGTTGTCTCTTTATTAGTAGGATGCTCATACCAAGTTTCGTATCTCTAGCATTCCTTATGTTAAAGAAAAAAATTGAAATGTGAATTTCAATCCCCTCCTTTAAGAGGGTATATCGCCTCATGGGTGCAACTTTAATATAAGGTATTTTACTTCAATCCTCTTATTTTTGGCTCTACATTCACTGGTACCATTTTTGCTACTTCATTTAAAAACAATATGTAGATTTATTGTTAAAATATAATTATAATATACGGATATTTGATTATTGATCTGCAAAGTCTTTATATAATGCAAGATTGCAGTAATTTAAAACGTACTACACCTACTGGCAAGATTCCGTTCCTGGGTAACGAACGCAAGGTATCAGGGTAGACGTCCGATCACAACCCTCGATGGATTCGCAGAGGCGCTATAGCGAAGTCTGCTTTAGATTTAAACAATTGGTGATTTCACCCATCTTTGGATTATCGTCGACTAGAACTGATGATAAACTTGTAATCTGACATGGTTCCTGAGTTTGAATTTCATAACATTCGGAAAACTTTTTAGTTTCTGAAATTCGAAACTGAGGCGATTTTTCCGGCGGCTGCTCTGCCGACAGCATAGGCCTCTGGCCATATCGTCCACAGCGGCTTTAGTATTTTGGGGCGGCTGGGCGCGCTTTTTAGCGAGTTTTGGC
This sequence comes from Anoplophora glabripennis, assembly GCF_000390285.2. Classification (NCBI taxonomy): domain Eukaryota; kingdom Metazoa; phylum Arthropoda; class Insecta; order Coleoptera; family Cerambycidae; genus Anoplophora; species Anoplophora glabripennis. Next base: position 1,148,870 of record NW_019416352.1, on the reverse strand, counting down.
GAATATTTTGGAAAGTTAGTTAAAAATATTATTTTTCGACTCGCGCTTTGTCTTCTACTTGGTCTTAGCTCTCAATGATAATTTATACCTGGCGCTGTTGAGGTCAGGAGGAACTATTAATTCATTTAACGGTGTGTGGTAGTTCATGTCATATTTATAACGACAGTAAAAGCAGCAAGGATAATATTAACCATCTCGTCGTTTATTCATGAAAGTGAGTATAAATGTTAATCGCGGTGGTATATCATGCAGGCCGTAGTAAATTAGAATGTGGACTGACGTGTCTACTAATCAAATCAAATATTAAAAAATCGATTAATTAGTTAATTACAACCTTACGGTCCGCCGGCATGAATAACGAGCTCACCGGCGTTTATTCTGATTAAAATAAATTAAATACATGGATCTTGTGTACGGTTGATTGCGGGGAATCGTTCATATTTACAGACGCGAGGCCAGACGAAATTCATATATCATAAGTTGCACATCTTTGCCGTCCTGTGTGTATAATTGTGGGTTTGGTAAATGACTGTGGAATTCTTAGGGATTCATTAATAAAATTACATAGAAACTGCGTTCGCTTCAAGGAATAAACATAAATTAAATAACGCCAGTTTTGTCGATGTTAAAAGTTTTGGCAAATACAGCCGTGTTGTGATGAATGTGTCGTAGATTCAGTTTATGGTCTATTTATTGAAAAATTTGATAGGTGTTCATACCAGTAGCGCCTCGTGACATTGTGAATAGGTAATGCTCGTGATTTTTTTCTACACTGAAAGAAATGGGCTTATTAAACTGTTTATCTAGAATAATGTGTATAGCGCATATTAAAACTTTTATAACCAATATACAACTTTTATTAAAAAAAAGCAATCATCTCCCTACTCATTATTCAATGAGTTTAACTGGTAGGTGCTTAATACACCTTATGCATCTATGAAATAAAGGTTATAATGAATTACTTATACATTATTAGGTGTTATAGACTTTATATTCCAATTGTATAGTAGGGAAGATTTGTTGTATAAAGACCAGTATCCGAATTTGTATATAACAATTGCATTAACAGAATTATTCGTTCTTATACTGAATATGTTTCAGTTTTTAACGTGTAAAACGCATCTTATAATGGTTAAGTGATCGTCACCTCTCGGTGCATAAATCGGTTATGATCGTAAAATTTCCGACAGTCCGCTGTGCATCGACTTACATACGTCTAGTTTGATGAAAATGGACAGTATATGCACATGTTTTGTGGGATACATGATCATATCGCGTTGTGTGAAATGGAAAATTATTATGTAAGTATCTAACTGTTTTATGGCTTGTAATAGTTTTGTTTTTTCAAATGTAAATCTTGTCTAAATCTTAAAAATTATTATTTTGTAGGTCCTATTAGAAACCGCTGATGTTAAATTTTACATAAGATGGAGGAATAGAAGGTTAACGGTGACAAAGAAGATCATGGGTGTAAAGTCAATCAACCAGAGGAAATAAAATTATATGGAAAGAAGCTCAACCTTTCAGGGGATGCTTCATTCTTAAGGTGGAAGAGTTATAGTGTAAATTCTCATGTAATACAAGAAAATACGGGTGCATCGTTGCTAAGAAAATAAACTAGACAGTTTTGGGAGCGATTTGTCATCATTTTTAATGCTTAAAAGTATGTTTTATGTATGTTTACATTAGAACCTTAGCTTGTAATTACAGTTATCCAATAAAATTTCTGAAAACTTAATGACATATGTTTTTAACTCATACAGAGTATACAACAGTTTAATACATTTATTATTATAAAACTTATAACCAGTACTAGATGTTCTAATAACGATATGGAACACTTTAGTAACAGTTATTGCTATTATTTCGTAAAGAGTATAAAAAACGTTGTATACTAGTTATATAATAATTTAATAAAGAATAAGGTTTATAGTCACTATACAACTGTGCTAGCAGTACGTGTTTTATATCCAATATTCACCTGTTTAACTGTCACATATAGTATACAATGGTCTTATAATGGCATATAGAATTCTAATAAAGAATAAAACGCATTTCTTTCAGTGTACGTCTTGAAAAGGGCATTTCAGGAGATAAAACAATATCGTGAGAGAGATTCATTATTAGCTATCTATGTACATATATTGATAATATAATAGGTATCTATTATATTACGTTAAACTTAGTCTTTGTTTTGTCGTAAGAAAGTTGTTTTTTATTTACTTTAAATTGCTGACTTATCCTATGCCATTTGTAGGGTATTTTGGATTAATAGCTGCCTTGTCGTTATCCTTAAATCCTTTGTACTATCGCTCACACTGACATCACATACTGCTCGCGTACTATGCAGCGCGTGCATTAACCGCGAACAGAAACTACAAGTACAAACCTAGTGATGTCAATATTGTAATGATTCGTTATTAAAGAATCGTTACTTGCTAGTAATCGTAGTAATTGAGTAGCTGTTCTGTCGAGTAATCGTTACACGATTAGTTGCCTTATGCAATACCAATACACACTACTAGCGATGAACGAGGCTATGGTTTCCATGCGTAGCTAGATTGGAATAAATATATTAAACATTTTTAAACTGTATATAGTAATAAGTTATTATAAATTAAAATTTACTATAACCGCATCAGTCACAAAATTTAAATTATAAAAAATAACTTTAAACGTTAACGTTTTTATATTCCAATCATGTATATTTAACTTCTCATGTAACGTATTAATTAAATTTTCAAAATTTTCGAGGACATCTACCGTTCAGTTTTCAACTAAAGCTTCGTAGCGATTTATTTGTCGATATATATTTCGGCTTTGAAAAAATTGATGGGACAGCGTTATCTTTCAATTTTAGTGTAGAAGAAACGATTTCAAATGTCCCATCCGGTTTAAATAGTTTTTCAGTTTTTATTTGGTAGGTGTCCAGTTGTCCCTAGGAATCGCTCTAAGCCACCTTTTCCATAATTTGTAAGTATTAAGAAATGAGAAGGTACTTTTTGCATCTTCATTGTTAATACACGAGTTTTACTCGTGACTGACTTAAAAAAGAAAATTTAAATTTGAAGTGCTATCATAATTTTTTTTAAAAGACTTTTTTCCCCTTTAGACCTTCAATAAAATGATTGACCCATACCAAAAAAATATATCTTAAAGTAGAAAATCTGCCGATTATTATGCTTTTTTAGAATTAAAATCTGTTCAGTAGTTTTTGAGAAAAGAATTCCGAAAATTTGTCGATTTAGTCACTTTTTTCACATTAAATTGTAAATATCTCGGAACCGAAGCATTTTTAGAATTTTTGTCAAAGAACAAGGAGTGTTTATTGCCATTCGGCGAGTAATTTTTTTACAACTTTTTTGTTTATAACAATTGCCTGACCACGCCGAAAAATATAAAAAAATATATGTAAATTATCAGAAAAATACACTTTATAAAATAGAAAAAGTTTCATGCTGTAGGTTTTTGTAAAGAGTGCAAAGTAACGATTACTTATTGAGAAAGTAATCAGATCTGACATCACTATACAAGCCGCTTTAAACCGGCCTCAGTTCCCCCGTAATCACGTTAGTTTAACCGCCTCGCATGGAGGGGGAACTGTAGTATATTGAAGGCAAATGAGACGTTCCTACAATCAATGCCACGCCAATGGAAACAGCGAGCGGCGAGATATTCAATATTCAAACAATTATTTTATATTGTTATTTTGATTTTTGATAAATGTAATAGGTAATTGGAAATTAGTTTAACTAACTGTTTATTTAGGTTGATAGTAGAATAGTAGGTATTAAAATATACGGTGTGAGAGCCAAATTTTACAGTGAGGCCTGGCCTACCAGTGTTCACAAGTTCGATTGAAAATGTAGGACATAAAGTATATTCATGGATTTATGAGAAATTTTTATTACAATTTTTCAAATTTAGAATCCAACTAAAATCAAAAAGGGCATTGTAAATTGCATTAATTACATTGTAATTAATAATTAATGTAATTATTTACTAAATAAGCAAATTTGAGCTGTTCCCCTGCTGATAACCGGTGTCATACACAACCCTGTGACAAACACTGATCCATATAGAGTAAATATATTTTTCCAGGCAAATTACACTCCTTATTAAGGGAAATTAATAATAATTGATAGATTTTTTACACTTCGCTAATTTTGCATGCATAGTGCCATTACAAAAAAGAGATTCGAGGTAATTACGATAATTAGGAATTAATTATTTTGCATGTTCTAAATGGGAGACTTTGTCGTTTTTATATTTAATTAGATGTCAATAATTGCCGCCGATGCCTTGAACTTTCGTATCGTAAATGTTAAACAATAAAAAAAAAACGTTCGCAGCGTTTGCATTATGATAATTTACTTTTCGTGATGTATAAAAATTATAATAGGTCATGAAGTGGTTCCCGCTTTATTAATTTTAAAAGTATGTTCTGTTACTTATACTTGTAATTCATTTCTATAACAGACAACGATTAGAGAATCAAAAAATAAAAGAATTCATTGCTATGCATGACAATAAATTGTAATAGGGAACAAAAATTATTACACTACTTTAATATACCATTTTGTTATTTTTAAGCTAGTAATACTTATTTTAATTACCTTATCATCTATAATTTTCATAGTTTAGAACAAAATACTGCTGTGCCGTTATATAAATGAAATTATTTCAATTGGTGCCCAACGTGGGGCTCAGGTTAACAGTCGTGATTGATTTGTATTGATTCACACACGTTTCAATAGAATAAAATGTAAGTATATGTATACAATCTGTACTTTGCATAACCCTACTAAAAAATTCCTAGTAATCCCTTCCAGGTGTATACACGAATGCGTGCCGATCGCCTCATGAAAGTATCAGCAGTTACGGCACAACGTATGAATAAAAACGTAGATAAGCACGGAAAACAATAGATAAAATCGGTTTGTTTGCCGTAACGACCCGGTAATTATATTATAAATGATCATTTTTCATGTCCAACGAAATCAGGCTTGTTAGTTTCTCGTTTCTCTAATGGTGTCTCTATTATACTTTCGTTTGAGGCCGTCATTGTTGTCGCAGTAAATAGTGTTTAAAGGGCAATGTATATCTGCCGATCTGTGATTTAACTATATTAATTGTCGTCTACGTTTGTTTGTGAGGTTTCCAGGAAAATCCTGGTTGATGTTAGGTTCAGATAATAGCTCTGAATGGTAGCAAAAAAAGAGGTGGAATAATGTTTTATTTTTTGTGGCATCAGTAAATATCAAAACAAACTTTGGGGCTGATTTAAATAAGAATCACGTTTTTGATTAATGATATGATGTGAAAAAACTACTCTGCGGACTAAAGCCCCGATCAGTATTGAATTACCACCAGACATAGACCGGTTTAGTCTGACAGAAAGTTGTTTGAACCATGGAATTCAAATTTATGACAGAAGAGGCACGAAATGGAAATGTATTAATTGCTTTAGGAAAGGAAAGACCTTTCAGAAGTGTTATGTTAAAATAAAGACGACAACCTAACGTATTCATAGAAAGTCCCATAAAGATGAGGGATATACTGGCGACAGGGAAAGTTTGTGTAAGCTTTTGCACAGCATAGGATTCCGTTGGCGCAATACAAAGCAAGAATAACGACTATTAATGGAACATTATGACATCCAAGACTTGAGGTTAAATTATTTAAAATGAATGAGACAAAACCATGAAGAGGGTGGACCGATTGTTTATAAAGATGAAACGTTCATTCATTATTCGCACAACCTTGAAAATGCTTGGTGGGATGAAAACAACAAAGGGCTTCCAAGGCCTGTATTAAAAGAATGCGGTGTAAGTGAAAATCAAAATTACAAACAATGATTACAAATGAAATTTATAGCAAATTGGCAACACTTTGACAAGAGACCACGTCAGAATGTGCAAGCTGAAAAATGCCGACATTTGCATGTCGAGAGGATGAAATGAAGCGATGGTTACGAGACAAAGGAACTCAGTTTGGTGATAAGTTATCGCACTTAGAATTATCATCATACCATCCCGACCTGAACCTTATAGAACTTGTTTGGGCGTCACTCGAACACTTGCTAGCAAAAATGCCACTTCCACTTTAACAAACGTAGAAAAGTTGTACAATTTATTTTGCGCCACAAAAATGCAATATACTGATTTTAGAACATGTGCTGTGCTCGAATTATTATAAACCTTCAAGATGATTACGATTGGGCCGGTGAACAAAATATTTTTAATTCTGAAACTAACGACAGCGAACTTGAAGAAGAAGACGTTCAACTATTGATTTTATTCTTATGAATTATATTTATGTATAATAAAAAATTTTTATTTTTCTCAAATGTATTACTAGGGCTACTTATTTTCAGAATTTTGAACCAATTTGTAATTTTAAATTTAGGCTAATCAATAGATATTAAATCACTGATTTTGTGACAACAATACTAGCAGCAAACGGACTGTGCCATTATTTAAAAGACAGACTGTATATATCTGCTTATATATATGTTTCCTAATCCAATTTACCATTAATTAATTTGTTATAAACATTTTCATAAAAGAAACCCATTTTTTAAATCTTTTTGCTTATAAAACCTAAACTAACGAAGCAATCTGAATTCTATGAAGAGACAAATTGTAGAGAATCGAAATACAAATAAAACGAGAGGTCGATCCGATCGGATAATTAGAATCGAAGAAAATTCGAAAAAATCGGAGAATTTTTTTTAATTCATTATTATGCCATTTTTTAAGTTGTAGTGCAGATCCTGTGCACAAAAGTAGTGAATTATGCACTGAAAGAAATGGGCTTATTAAACTATTTATCTAGAATAATGTGTATAACGCATATTAAAACTTTTATAACCAATATACAACTTTTATTAAAAAAAAGCAATCATTTCCATACTCATTATTCAATCAGTTTAACTGGAAGGTGCTTAATACACCTTATGCATCTATGAAATAAAGGTTATAATGAATTACTTATACATTATTAGGTGTTATAGACTTTATATTCCAATTGTATAGTAGGGAAGATTTGTTGTATAAAGACCAGTATCCGAATTTGTATATAACAATTGCATTAACAGAATTATTCGTTCTTATACTGAATATGTTTCAGTTTTTAACGTGTAAAACGCATCTTATAATGGTTAAGTGATCGTCACCTCTCGGTGCATAAATCGGTTATGATCGTAAAATTTCCGACAGTCCGCTGTGCATCGACTTACATACGTCTAGTTTGATGAAAATGGACAGTATATGCACATGTTTTGTGGGATACATGATCATATCGCGTTGTGTGAAATGGAAAATTATTATGTAAGTATCTAACTGTTTTATGGCTTGTAATAGTTTTGTTTTTTCAAATGTAAATCTTGTCTAAATCTTAAAAATTATTATTTTGTAGGTCCTATTAGAAACCGCTGATGTTAAATTTTACATAAGATGGAGGAATAGAAGGTTAACGGTGACAAAGAAGATCATGGGTGTAAAGTCAATCAACCAGAGGAAATAAAATTATATGGAAAGAAGCTCAACCTTTCAGGGGATGCTTCATTCTTAAGGTGGAAGAGTTATAGTGTAAATTCTCATGTAATACAAGAAAATACGGGTGCATCGTTGCTAAGAAAATAAACTAGACAGTTTTGGGAGCGATTTGTCATCATTTTTAATGCTTAAAAGTATGTTTTATGTATGTTTACATTAGAACCTTAGCTTGTAATTACAGTTATCCAATAAAATTTCTGAAAACTTAATGACATATGTTTTTAACTCATACAGAGTATACAACAGTTTAATACATTTATTATTATAAAACTTATAACCAGTACTAGATGTTCTAATAACGATATGGAACACTTTAATAACAGTTATTGCTATTATTTCGTAAAGGGTATAAAATACGTTGTATACTAGTTATACAATAATTTAATAAAGAATAAGGTTTATAGTCACTATACAACTGTGCTAGCAATACGCGTTTTATATCCAATATTCACCTATTTAACTGTCACATATACAATGGTCTTATAATGGTATATAGAATTCTAACAAAGAATAAAACGCATTTCTTTCAGTGTATGTACTTTAAGTATCTACATACACAATAGCAATTTTTTGGTGCACTATATTGCAAAGCTTCTGGATGCGTTAGAGGTGGTCCGATTTTAATTTTTCAACCGGATTTTAAAAGGAGAAGTACTACAAAACGTATGTTATAATTTTCCAATAAAGTGATGCAAAATAGCTAAAAATTTCCTCCAAACATGCTCAAAAACGGCCAAGCGCGCGTACGCTGTCGAGTAGTGGGGGAAAATTGGGAGATAAGGTGCAGTGGATATACTATCTGGGTTCCCACCACTCTTAGGCAGTTTTTGGTTTTACTAGTAGGTATTTTTTCAGTGGATAAGTAAGCGTCAGTTTGTAAGCAGCGTTAGTAAGCAAGCTTGTACATCACCCCACTTGAAAAATAATAAAATATTCAGCTCTTGTCTAAATATTTAATATTTAGAAGAGGAAACCTTCAACAATTGATAATATCTTCCACATCACCAATACTCATTTTATAAAACTCTTCTCTTCTGCATGATACCAACAAGGCCAAAAATTGCTACAATCTAAAATTAAAAAGTATCTACTCCTAATCACCTTATATTCATTTTTGCTTAACACTCTTGATTGTATATGATTATATATGTGCAAAACCAAGCTTCGTGCAATAAAGAATTACTTTTTTATACTTGCATCTGGAATAATATTTTAATCTTTTCTGGAAATAAGAGAAGCTCCACAAAAGCGCCAAATTTGACCCAACTTCTTCACGAAGCATTCTTATAGTAGACAGTAGACACGTTTAAATGAAACTTAATACCTGCAAGTTTTGCACGAAGAAAATTGCTAATGTCAGTACTTCAAGATCCATCCTGTCGATAGCAGTCCAGAGGAGAGATTCGGCTCTTATCTCGCGCATAGGTGTGGCTCAAAAAAACGACTACTTCTTCACATCCAATCTTAGATCGAAAGTATACACTTTGATTTCACGCCATTAGTGAATCCAGAACCAGTCTCGAGACGTGATCGACATACATAAATTAATTTCGCGACTAACTACAGCGCGTACACACACTTCTCATGTGTAATTTTACGGCAAACTGCCAATTATTTAATTTACAATAAGTCGGGAATGCGGATTTATTGACCGAACGCAGAGAATTTCTTCGATATCATTGCGGTTGGAAGAGGTAATTAGAAATGGTGCAATTATGGTAACGTCTCCGTGTACGGGAATAGTTCAATAATTGCTGTAATATCATTATGCTTTTAAAGACAGTCTATTTTATTGCACTTTAAATGTCGTTCGATTAAGTCAAATGATGTGGGCTGGCGCATATTCAGTTATTTTAAAGATGTGAAAGAAACTACAAGGAAAATAACTCGTAATGAGATTAGTTTGCCTTTTATGTATCTGTACCTATTTTTCTGTACCTAGTCATATGATGTAACCTTCTTTTTGTTTTAGGTAAGTACTCCAACCATTTATATTATCGCAATAAGTGGGTAAGTCAAACTGTACATAAATACTTTTTATTACTTATAAATTTCGATCTTTTTTTATTTAAGATTGAAACTAGGCTAATTTCATCTATTATCTTACAAATCAATATACCAATATATGACGTTTGTTGCTACTTAAGCAGCGAATTTTTTTGTTAAAGCAAAATAAATGCTATTGCTTCTATTTTTGGTCCTATGGCGACCGTATTTCATACACAAAAAGTTAAATTCATTGTTTTACCATTGGATAGTCATAAGTGTTATACTATTTATATGAACTGAACTGATAAAAGTTCTAATCTAGACTACATATCGGAATATTAGTTATTTTATGTTGTAGGCAATTAAATTACCTACAATTTAAGGTACCTAGAGTCATTTTTCACTAATTTGTTAACTGTAAAATAAAGGTCGAACGCGGGAATATCAGTAATCGAAAATTGCGCATTATTATTGCAAAAAGCGATGGATGTTGATGAAATTTATGGAAAAGTCAGTCGAATCCGATGACCAATATGTGTACCAAACGCCGATTCAATTGACCCTGAAATTGTTGCTTCAACTATTTGTTAATTAATTTCGTTTGTTTTTTACAACTAACTATTAATTACTAAACGTTAATTTTAAAAGTTAATATCGTAGATATGGGTTCTAATAGATCTAAGGAACCGTATCGAAAAAGAAAAAATTAAAAAATTCAATGAAGTTGTTTTTTACAACTAAGAAAGTAAGACGTGCAAAACAGCGCTATAAACAAATTGTCCCGGGCTCAGGCAAAGGCCGCTCGAGTATTCGCTCTTTTTGCATTAAATGGAGCTTGTTTTTAGGGTAATTTAAAAAACAGAGAAAATCACCTACGCCTCTTCGTTCCCAAGAAAACTTTTTTTATAATGTTAATTGTTAATTAACTAGTGAAAGTATCGGACCGAGATTTTAGAGACAATTTTTTCAGAGACAATTTACGAAAACTGATTTCTCCGCGTTCAACTTTTATTTTGCAGTTAACAAATTGATGAAATACCACTTTAGGTACCTTAAATTGTGGTATATTTAATTGTCTACAACATAAAATGACCAATTTTCCGATAGGCGTATAGATTTTCTTGTGCAGTAAAAAATTGAAAGAAACACGTAAATTTGCAATTTACCGACTTAGCGTCACTTATTTCGAGCTACTTTTTTGACATTATTGTTCTACCCCCGTCATAAAGAATCTACTAATAATTTTTTCACGTTCAAACTTTAACTCGACTGAAGTAATATGAGCGCCTTATTTTGTACAATCAGTTAAAATCATTATAACAGCTTTGTACTTACACTATAGAAGATTATTATTGACTGTTTTCTTTCTAATTATCTTGTTATGATATTAACAGTAACTAGAGGACAACAACACATAATGTTGACAGCATCATTTCATGAGTAACAAATCGTTCTTCAGATCATATTCTTCGGGCTACAAATGGGTGTGCTTTGTATCTTAACATTTGTTTAATAACTATTTCGCTTTTATCAGTGCTGACATGTACTGTACATATATCTAATTGAATATGATAAATGGTGTATGAAACAATTAAAATAATACAAGGCTAATTATGAAAGACCAAAAATGAAACTAATTTTTGATTAAATTAACTATATTAGACGCGAAAATAGAAATATAAACATAAAAAAGTCATTTTACATTTCTAAGTATCTTTTGTCAGATATAATAGAAAATTATGATGTGTATTTGTATTTGGCGATTTGAATATTACTTTGGAAAATAATATTTGAATGAATATACGAGTATGAAGTTCAAAAAAATAATATAAATGGCTAAAATGAATTTAAATATTTCTTCTGCATATTGATTTATTTCTTCCAAAACATATTTATTGGTATTCTTACCAATATTCATTATTAGAATAGCTACCTTAATTAATTATATTAAATGTATTTTTAGTTTATTTTATTTTTATGTATTAACTGGAAAAAAAAACTTGTGATGCAAAATATATGAGATATACAGGGTGTTTCAGAAAGACTTCCTGTAAATACAGGGGGTGATAGTATGACAAAAAATAAGAATTTTTTGTCTTAAACATTTTTATGAAATTTGGTATTCCGGGGTTTATAAGGATGCCTAATACGCTGGTCTAATTATTTTTTAAATATTTCATTTTCGAGTAAAAAAACAAACTGAAAACACTTCCATATTCGATTATATAGTAGGCTGCGATAGGAACATTTATATTCTGAGCAGTTAGAAGAAAGAATAAATAATAATTTTCATAAGATTCAAGCAACAATAAATTTTGGTTACTAAAAAGATGTCGCGTCTGTTTTCGTGGAAATGGCGGTATTTTTGAGCATTTACTCAAATAAAATCATCAAAATGATGACTAGTGTTATTAATTTTCTTTATTCGAATAAATAACCGAGTCATGTCATTTAAGTAAAAGCGTTTTTAGTTGGATTTTTAAGTTTTACTCGAAAATCAGGCTTTTTTCGAAAAAAATAAGGGTGTAGTAATTTGTAGAAAATTGAAAGACGAATACAAAAATATCATGGTTGTTGCCATAAAGCAGTGGCGTACTATTTTATATAGAAAAATATGCCACCGATACCCAGTATCTCCGCCACTGGAGCATGTAAATTTTAGGAAAAGCCCTCAGATTTTGGACAATGTTTACATAAATGCATGTGCCCAATTTCAAATTATTTCGTTTACTAGTTTTTAAATCATTTAAATAAATTTTAAAAATTTTTTGAAGTTTGACACCCTGTATCTTTTTAATGAAGCGTCCTAGATAAAAACTTTATAGGAAAGGCTCCCCTTAAAATCCATCAAATAATACAAGGTTTCATTTTTGGTCACCATTTGTGAATCACCCCGTATAATATAGTATACAGGGTGTCATAAAATTCGCGGACACGGACTGTAGGATCATATTAAGCTAGATAAGGTGATAAAAAAATGTCTATAATTTTTCAATCAGACCAGTATTTTTCGAGATATAGCAGTATCAAATATCCAAAAATAATAAAAATATATATATTTATAAATTTCAATTTTCAATTATTAGATAAACAAACGAGTTACAACAATTGTTCAAAATTTCCAACGTCTGCTGTTAAACATACTTAAGCATATTGTGCTACTGTTCTAATGGAGTTGCGTATCACCTCTTGTGTTATTTGCTGTATTGATTGAAATAGGCGGTTCTGCAATTCATTCAAATTTGCTACTGGTGTTCTGTACACCAACGTTTTTAAGAAGCCCCAAAATAAAAAATCACATGGCGTTAGGTCTGGAGAACGAGGTGGCCAAGCAAATGGACCGCCTCTGCCAAGCCAACCGCACTACTTCACTTGTACGATTATTTGAAGGGCCGGAGAACCATCAGCATATCATACTATTCAGGATTTGAATAATTGTGGCCTATTATTTTGCAGTTTGTATTGACAGGTACTTTTACTGTACTCTAACGATGTCAAAGTATTGATAAATGTTTTTTGAATTGTCATTAATTGTTATAGAGCTGTCTGTTTCAACAATACAACAAATAACGTCAGATATGGTAGGTACGCAACTCCGTTCAAGCTGTAGCACAAATGTGCTGAAGCATGTTTAGCGGCAGGTGGTGGAAATTTTGAACAATTCGTTTGTCATAATTGTTTATCAAATGATTAAAAATAGAAAATTTTTATTATTTTTATTATGCCGTATCTCAAAAAATATCGGTCTGATTGAAAAATGATAGAGACATTTTTCTCTGACCTTATCTAGCTTAACATGATCCCAGAGTCCGTGTCCGCGAATTCCGTAACACCCTGTATAACACTAAATATATATGGTATATTTTGGGAAATGAAAGCTTCCATTTTCAAGCAAAATTTTGCCTTATTGTAAAATTGTCTGTTTTAGATAGACCATAATCACGACATTGGTAGCTGAGCGAAATATTTTTATCTTGAAGAAAATTGCAGAAAAAATTTTTTCACGTGTATTTCCTGTTCTTGGCCTTCGTGTACGTTAAATTATAACATACAATCGGGAACAGCCGGGCTATACTTTCCTTTTCACGTTGAGTTTTTATGGATTTGTTCCATTCGGCAGGCCTAATTGAACTTTTCGGAACAATTTAAATTTTCATTACCGCTCGGCCGGTGGAAAGATTAATTATTTGGGCGAAAAAAAAGTTCTCACACGGCCGCGCTGGTCGTATTAGGTCTCCCGGAGACCTAGAGAGAAGAAAGATATACCGCTCGGGCCTCCATCTGTAATTAAATATCGCAACCCTATAATTATGGCCAGTAAATTTCTGTATGCGGGGGCCATGTGCAGAGATAAGGCCCCATCGTCTAGTCCCATCTCTGCGCCCGGCCGAAAACGGACCAAAAAAAAGTGATGATAAAAAAAAAGGGGAGAGCGAATCGAGGTCTCGACGTTAGACGGGTTTGTCGTTCGTGAGGTATATGAGTGTCTGGCCGTTCTTGGGGGTGGAGTTTTGTACGTGCCATTTTAGGCACTAAGTCACTTGGTTTTAGAAAAAAAAGTCCTTTGGTTGTGTCATATGTGGAGAACAATGGTGGCAGATGGGTGCAGAGCAACAAATAATCAAGCAGTTGAAAAGTATGCTTAATATTAACCGAGTAAATTTATTCCTAAATGGATTAGTTGCATAAATTTAAATGTGAGTGGCCAAAATAAGAAAATAGTCTTATTAACATAATTTGAAAAAAGTTTTCCAACATTTTTGCCAGTTTCTTTTACCTCTTTATTTCAAAGCCATGCCTCAATACTTCTTTTAGTCTACTTCTTCTGGGTCGTTCTCTTCTTCATCTTTCTCCTTCTCCCATTAACATTCTTTTAACCCATCTCTCATCGGACATCCTAGCTATGTACCCCAATCACCTATCTTCACAATGTTAGTTTGTTTAAACATTTTTATTTCCTTATTTGTCCTTCCCAATTCTCCCTCGATCTTAATATCTCCGTATATCCTTAAAATTTTCATTTCCTGTAGTTCAAAGAGTGACCGCAAAATCCGCCTGTTTTAGAGACTTTGACAGAGGTGACACGAAAAATCCTAAAAATATTTTAAAAATATCCAAAAACTCGTCATGAAAAATGAAGAACTTTCACTTTCAGTTTTTCGAAAATCACCCTTATTTAAGGGCTGAAAAGACAAAAAGAATGAACAAATTAAGAATCATCAACAGTTGTAAAACCATCAAAATAATATTATGAACGTGAAAATATCTAATTTCGTATTCCAAATTTTCCCAATAAATTTTCATCAATTTTCACTATTTTTCACAAGTTTTTTGAGGTTAGGAAAAAATTGTGACGTGATGGGCCAATTCTGACCCCAGATTTGTGTTCAGGAGGCCAAATTACTACGAAAAATATATGTCGCATAAAAAGTATACCCAACTTTTTTTTCTGTGTGGCTGTGTTATCAATCCAAAAATTATCATCCCTCTCAAGGGGTAAAATCATCCCCCAAATATACAAAAATTGTAAACAATGTGAAAAAAATAAAAAAATGATTTCAATTTTTTCACATTATTTACAATTTTTGGACATTTGGGGGGCGATTTATCCGTTTTGAGGGGTGATATTATTTGTGAAAACGATTGATAATGTTTAGGAGTAGCTGTGTATAAATTAGTCCAACTTATGTACTAAAACGTGACTTTTTTTGTGCATAATAATTAAATTGTGTTCCTTGCAACGGATAATTGTATTTAGGGGTGGTTTATCCTACTTTGGGGGTGTTTACCATCTGATGTGACAGTTAGAAGTTATTCACGTGTCAAACATCAAGTATGATAATAATAATTTTCGAAAATTTTCGAAAAACTGAAACTGATGCTCATTTTCATTTTTCATGTATTTAGTATTTGGATATTTTTAGAAAATTTTTAGAATTTTCCCTGTCGCCTATGGTAAAGTCTCAAAAACTGGCGAAAAAATGGCTTTTTTGCGGTCACTTTTTACTTTCCTCAATTTCGTTTCTTGCAGGGGATGTACTTTTAGCCAAAAAAAATGTAAAATTTCTGTTAATAGTTTTTCGCACTATTCATGATTACCTACATCGAATTTAAAAACGCACTTCTAAAAAAATGCCATAAACTTTTTTGTGTGGAAGTGAAAGAAAGTACCTAATAACTCGAAAACGGTCCATCTGTCCAATAAAATGAATGATATTTTTTTTTAATTTGGCAGTTAAGAATCAGTTATCGAATTTCCAAAATCTTCAGTAGCGTAGGATTTCCAGGGTTCTTAGTTTTAATAGCCCCCGGTATTTCAGTCACTGGCTGTTGTATTTACATACGAATTTAACAGATTATTACATTTAATTAAACAAATTAATATACCGCATTTGACCATCCTGAGAGAAATGTGACTTTTTTCAAATTTGAACATCCTGTATCTGGAACATTTTGCTTTTCGAGAGCAACCTGTTATTTATATAAATTTAAAAAACTTATCGACTATAGGGTTTTGGAAGGCTTAATGCCCAATACGTGGAAGTAATTTTGCACCAAAAGCACAAGTAATTGGCGATATAGTCTAAGTTCTTTAAAGTATGCAGATTAACATAGGAAAGAGTTCACTATCATCTATCAATTTTCCAAAGTCCAAACAAATTTTGAAAAACATTTTGATTTTCGAAATTCTTTAATATTTTGTACTGTGACCAAGACAGAGAAAAATACTGTCTTGTAGAAGAAGTTTTTTCCAACAAAAAAGATACTTTGCACCTTTTTGGTCCGAGCTGTGGTTTGTCTGGAAAAAATTATTGAAGCCATGAAGTCATCTTCAGCGGGCAAACAATCGAATAAAATCACTCTTCAAAGGTAAAAATTGTCAAATTTCATTCAAATATTGAATACATTATCATGTAAAAATGAATATTCGACCTTAATTCAATGCAAAAAAATAAAAAATAAAAAAAATTAAATAATTTCAAAAAAATTTCTTTTAAATGGAACCCCCTGTATATTATTGCATTTTTGGTAAGAGCATCTATTTTTAAGTTGAAAACATAGCACACTCCATACTTAGGATTGACCGTTTCTGAGATATTTTGATTTTTAAGTAAAAATTGACAGATGCAGACTGTAAGAAAATTTAGTTTTCCCGGAAACATAGGTAGGTTTATTTTTTTGGGCAAATTGGATATTTTGTAGAGGAAGACCTAATTTATCTAATTTGACATGAAAATTTTCCAGTTCTTATATAGGGTGGTCAAAAAAAATTATCGAATATGAAGTTCAGAAAATGTGGAAAACTCGAAATTTTTAAATGGAAACCCCTAATTTTTTTAACGTATTCGCATTCTGCACTAAAATTAAGTATAACTTTGTTAAAGTTTCCCTATAACTAAACCCAGTGGGTTTCATTTTATTTACGAATAAACATTTCCTTAAAATGATGTTTCCATTTATTTCGCACATTTTAGGTTGGCCGTGATAGGTAAGTAACATCAACATGACAACTGTCACAGGTTTATAATTGTCAAATTTATTTTAATAAATGTTCAAAATGTCTTCAACTTGAATACTCTATGAATACAATTTTCCTTTGTATACTACTATAGTAGTAGTACTATACACACCATTTTTTAGTGTCCTAAATAAAATAGCATATATCACCGGATTTTATTAGAGGACCGACCCACAAGAAACTAAATAAATTTGACAATTAAAAACCTGGGAAATCGATAGACCAATGAACTTTTTCTTATATTAATCTGCATACTTTGAACTAATTATAAATAATCAGCCATATTGCTAGTTACTTGTTGTTGGCCTTCACCAACTTCTGTTTCTACATCAAGCGAAGTAGAAGAACAATTTTGGAAGTGGAGGAAAATTGAAGCTAGGGAAACCCTTAGGGAATGCCTACTACATTCAACGTACACAGACACTCAATCCACCAGATTGTGATGCCAGAGAACATGCATTTTTATTTGAAATATAAAATTTATGCTATTTGTATTTCATTATCTCTTGAATTATCATCTTGTTTTGGTATAACCATGCACGAATAATATGAAGCAACGTTATCAATGAATTACATGTATGATGACAATAAAGAACCAATTATTTTCTATTATGGCAGCATTGAACAACACGTAAGGGTTCATATTTGCCGTCTGTCGCCCCTATACGCCCATTGGAGGCCATGACGAGTTGACGAAACTCCAACATATAATTTAATTTTTGTTATGTCAAATGACAGACAAGGGCAAACAATTTCGATGGATCGATAGCGATCTAATAACGTAAGAGCCCTACAGTAAAAGTTTTTTAATGCCGCTAAAAGCTGAAAGAGTAGAAAAAATTGGAGAGTACCATTATGTATTGGAATCGTTTATTGGCCATAATTATAGATTGAATTTTGTTTACGATTTTATCTCGATGTCGGACGGTTTACATAAATGGTTAGGAAAATATCTGAATAATTTATCAACGTATATTTTTGTCTATTAAATTCACTGATTTATGGCTCGTTTCAATTTCATGCTTAATTTACATCGAGTATAATAGTGAAATTTACTGTGAATGAATCGATTTCCATGAATAATCATTGACTCGCATGTATGGCTGGGTTACTTCTATATTTTATGCTGCAATTAATACCGAGGCTATGACTTAAAAGATGATTTATGCCGAATCGTTGGATTTAATGATATATTCGTGAATATACAGTGTTTATTTAATTGTTCCGGTATAAACACAGATCAGGAAGATTTATAGGACCTGTCTCAAATGAGACGAACCATTGTAGATGTTGAAATACATTTGTTTCACTGAAAATCAAATATGGTTCTTAAATTTTGGACAACGCAAAAGTAATTTTAATTTCATGCAATAACGCCTGTCTTATTTTTAACATTTAGAACAGCCTTATATCACGTGAGTTTCACGATTTCTGTTCGTGATAAAAATTGATGATAGTTTTTACGATAAATTCATCAAATCCGAAGAAAAACACAGAAAAATTTCACTTAAATTTCACTCAATTTTATTCAATATGTATCAACTTCTGTCTACACCCGTCTGAGTGAAATTTTCACTCTATTGACTTGGTTTTTAATTTAATAAATATTGAGTGCAAAAATATATCACTCATAAATGATTAATTAGGATATAGAGTTTTGAAATTAATTCACTTCGCGGGGCCTCCTCCTGTCCTGGCTGAGACCCGCCAGCTGAGATCCGCCGTCGCCGGCTAAGGCCTGTTCTTCTGGCGATCACGCTTTTCTGCAGCATCTAACGGGCCTCTATCAATTGTAGTCGAGATAGCAATATGTAAGTAGTGCCATCCTCACGGCACCAGTACTCGAAATTAATATACATTTAAACTCATTCAGTAATGAGGACATTTACTCTGCTTTAGGTGCAAGTGCACCAAATACGAGTTTAAGTGAAGAATTTATTTAAGGAGCACCTATATTTGAATGAAAGTACTCAGTTGTAGTTTAAATATAATCAAAAATGAGTAAAATGATCAAAATACCCAATATTGAGTGAAAATGTACTCAATAATTTCACTCAATACCTTTATTGCTTTCACTCACGCCGATTTTTTTACAGTGCATACTTAGTAAATATCAATTAGGTTTTATAATGCCTAAATTGACAATGTTTAATATTTTTTATCATTACGTGGAAAGCAATAAAGGCTCGGAGTGAATCTATTGACTGAAAATTATTGAGTACATTTTCGCTCAATATTGGACGTTTTGACTATTTTACTCATTTGTGATTATATTTAAACTAAAACTGAGTACTTAAAATCTTTAAATAAATTCTTCACGAAAACTAGTATTTGGTGCACTATCAGAGTAAATGTCCTTATTACTCAGTGATCCCACCCTTTTTCATATCTAGATGCATTGTCTTTGTCTGTTCCCATCGTCCCATTAGGATATCTCGTGACAGTGGCGTGGTGGATGGCAGTATAGCGTATGGTGTGCTTTGGAGTTGGACAAGTATCGGTTTATATGGTTATTCTAGTGAAAATTGTATTTAAATGCAGTGATTTAATTACAATAATTAAAGACAATATATTAAGACTCGATTAATATTTGGTTAAATAAACGGATAGTTAAATTGTGATCTATAATTATGTGTTTGTAACGTAACATATAGATTATGGCAATCTATTTGTCCGATCAGTTCACCAATTCCTTTAATCGAGACCTAAAATATTGTCTCTAAAGCAGATCTATGTAGAAACTGTCGCAGCTTAGTAGTTTATAACTTTAATAATATGATGAAATTAAAACCAAGTAAAATTACTCAATAATAAAAAATGTCAACTCTAAATTGGTTTTGTATACTCAGAATAGAGTTAAAAGTCACTCAATTAATAGTTAGCAATAACTCGGATTTGAGTAAAACTCATACTAATCTTGTCAGACCGAAAACATTTCGAGAATTGGGCGTTCTATTTGATGAAAAACTATCATTTAATAATCATATTGATACCGTTGTCTCCGAAGCTAATAGAGCATATGGGTTTATAGTTCGCAACTGTCGTGATATTTCAAGCTTAGATGTCATAAAGTTTCTTTACTTTAGTTACGTTAAATCGAAACTTGAATGTGCCTCTCTCGTATGGTCTTCGCACAGTGGTGTCCACATTAATAAACTGGAATCGATTCAGCGTCGATTTTTTAAATTTTTAAATTTTAAATCTGATGGCTACTATCCTCATATCGGATATCCGCATGAGGAACTTTTAAGTAGACATTCCTTTATTATTAGCCTTGAAACTAGACGGAAATACCTTTCGCAGGTCTTTCTTTTTAAAATTTTACGTAATTTGGCTTACTGCCAGGAATTTATAACAAATTATCATTTTCTGTACCTTGACTTAGCTCTAGAGAAAACGGAACATTTTATTTACCAACTCCTCGTGCTAATGTACTCAAACATTCATACTCCAGTCGGGTTAGACAAAAAAAGGGCTTAATCGGGAAAAAATTAGGGACCACAAATTTATTGTTCTAACCTTTAGGGGGGGGGTCAATAGTAGTGTAAATTCAGAATCGCGACTGAATTCCACCCCTGCGTCAGCCGCCATCTTGATTTTAAGGAAAAATAGTTTTTGCTCAATATCTCTGCCATTTTCAACTTTACAACAAAAATGGTAAGGACTTATGTTGTTGAAAATGCGATTTCCTACAACTTCTTTTATTACAAATTTTATCGTGCGATCTCTATTTTTCAAGTTAAGGTGGAAAATAGTGACAAAGTATAATTATTTAATTATCTCGTTTGTTATTGACCATACGGCATAAATGTACATAAACAAAGTTGAAAAGAATTATATTTTCTACAATTTTGATCTCTTTGATTTTTTCGCTACTCCTACGCTTGCGGTAAAGACGCGAGCGTAGGACCTTGCGGGAGTTGGTTTCAAAGGAATTGTTTTTGCTCAATATCTCGGCCATTTTCAACTTTATAACAAAAATGGTAAGGACTTAATTTGTTGCAAATGCGATTTTCTACAACTTCTTTCATTACAAATTTTATCGTGCGATCGATATTTTTCAAGTTAAAGGGGAAAATAGTGACAAAGTAGAATTATTGAATTATTTCGTTTGTTATTGACTTTACGACAAAAATATACATAAACAAAGTTGGAAAGAATTATATTTTTTACAGTTTGGATCTCTTTGATTTTTTCGCTACTACCAACATTTAAGGTCCTACGCTTGCGGAGACGTCAGGCCTATGGAATGTTGATCCCTTGAGTTTAGTTAGGCTTGCCATAGGCGTAGGACCTTAAATGTTGGTAGTAGCGAAAAAATCATAGTGATCAAAATTGTAGAAAATATAATTCTTTCCAACTTTGTTTATGTACATTTATGTCGTATAGTCAATAACAAACGAGATAATTGAATAAATATACTTTGTCACTATTTTCCCCCTTAACTTGAAAAGTAGAGATCGCACGATAAAATTTGTAATAAAAGAAGTTGTAGGAAATCGCATTTGCAACAACTTAAGTCCATACCATTTTTGTTGTAAAGTTGAAAATGGCCGAGATATTGAGCAAAAACGATTTTTCCTTAAATTCAAGATGGCGGCTGACGCAGGGGTGGAATTCAGTCGCGATTCTGAATTTACACTACTATTGACCCCCCCCCCTCCCCTAAAGGTTAGAACAATAAAATTGTGGTCCCTAATTTTTTCCCGGTTAAATGACAACCCGACTGGGCTATCACCACCGTATGAAATCTGCAACAACTGTGATAAAAATTCTGTAGATATTTTTAACTGCAGCCTTAATGACTTAAAAATACTTTATTTTTAATGTCTGGTAGTTTCAAATATGTAATTTTAATTTTCATTTATGTATATTATTTAGTGTATAGATTTTATTTATTTCTTTCTTTTTATGATGGTCTGTATTTTTTTGTTCTTTTTAATTTTGTTTGTAATTAATGTACTTCTTTTATTATTGTCTGTAAAATCGCTGTTCTATAATTGGGTAGTATCTGTTGGACAGTGTATAAAATAAAATAAAATAGAGTGAAAATTTCACTCAATCGAGTGGGGACAGAAATTGATACATTGTTCAGTAAAATTGAGTGAAATTTTTTTACACTGTATGTTAAAGGTTCTAATTTCATTAAAAAAATACGTTTCCAATACGGTTCACTGGAACACGACCTAATCATAAATCACGCGGCTTACGGAATTCAGCGATTTCTTCTAATCGCGGATAATAGCCACGTTATCACACACACACAATGTAACTATCCGGTAGAAACACCCCCGGGGCCAGCGCGAGCTGTAATTTAGAAGAATGACGGATGAAAGATGGAGGGACTGCCACAGAGCCCCAACCTGGGACCTAGGCCGCCGCTACATATATCTTACTGACGTTGACACGCAAATCACAAGGCTCTCACAGCAACATCGTGGACTTGGTCCGCTCCGCCATACATCATAAATTTAACCCTAAACCCGGGTTCACACGGATTCCTCTAATTTATACCGTTTATCAGTATTTGCAAAAGATGGATTCGTTTTCTGTGCGCCGGCGGCTGTGTTATAATTACACGCTTATCTGATCGATGCATCATCAGCGGCTATATTGGCGAGGGTGCTTATTAAAAGCAGTCGGTTCCTAAGCGTGTTTTACACTCATTTGTAACAATTATTTTTAACTTAGCGCTTTCAGGCTGTGTGCTTTGCTAGGTCTCGCTCAGTGAATCCATAAACGAGTTAGGCCCTGGAAGAAGTTGCACCAGAAAGGGTTAATATAGAGTCACGTATCATCAAGTGATGATACGTGACACCATGCTTAGAAGACGTATCAACACGTGTCATTAGAGAGTTAATAACTTATTTAACTAAGAAAGATGTCGTGTAAGTTCACTGAAACTCGTCATCACTGAAACAGATGGTATGTACTTACGAGATGATCATCTCTTGGGAAAACAATAACGGTTTTATGACCAAATTCACTAGGGAGAATAAAAACTTTAAAGTAAGAACCATTAAATCATATATTTAACACTAAAATGCTTAGATCTGTCACCATGTTTGAAAGCGATCACGTAAGTTCACATATCACAAATACTGGAATGTGATGTTTTGCTTAGATGTATTACTATGTGTGAAAACAGTAACATTTTACGATTTTGTTTCGCTAGAGGAGACCTAATGAAACACTTAAAGCAAGGGACATGATGTTACATCTTGTAAGTTCACGTATCACCAATAGTGATTCACAATCAGGAGACGTATCATCTTGTGGAAACACAGCTTTACGTTTAAATTTCTGTAGAGTGAATGAAGTTTTACAAAGATTTTAAAGAGACACATTGTCGCACTGTTACACTGTCACACTGTCGCACTGAGTAAGTTCATGAACCATAATCGTGATACGTGATATAATGTGTGAAAACAATTTCACGAGAGCAGAGTTAATGAACCGTTTCAAGCGATACGTTATCATGTATCATCTTTATGATTAAATTTATAAAAAAGTCTGAGGTGCTTTAGATGAGACAAACAATAAAGAATATCGAGGAGAATAGAACAAGATCGAAATAAATGAAATAGACCCCTGAGAGACCGATATTAAAAAAACATAGGGGCAAAAAAATTGGACCATATATAGCCTCACTATTACTCTATTGTGTGCAAAAATTTCAGTTAGTTTTGTTATCCCATTTTTTAGTTATTAATGAAAATGTTAAAAACGAAATCGATACCTCTTACTTTAACTTGTCGTAATTTTTTTGTTAATTGATAAAAAAATTCCAAATTTTTACTGACGATAAGTCGAACTATTGTCTTTAGTACTGTGAAGGTCATTTGTCGCAAAAGCTCTTCTTTTTTTTATTTTGAAGCAAAACAGAAGGGAGTGCCATCTCCGTAAATATTGCGTTCTTAAAAAAAAACTGTGACATAGGTAGTAAATAGTAAATAATTGTAAACAACAATCTGAAAAAATTTGTTAAAATAATACAGTTTAGCGATTTTACAAATTATTGTGACAATAGATCAATCATATGTCGGACGCATATAAGGGGCTCTGACTGCCACTATTTTTAATATAATTTCTACGCCACTGGAAAATTTTCAAAATGAATATATATTTTTTTTACATTGCGATTTTTCTACAGCAAAAATCTATTTTTAAATAAAATTCTTGGTTTTTGAGAAAAATGGCTTCTTATGGATTCATTAAATGTGAAATGGTTAGGTTTTTCAAAATAATACAGAATAAAATATTTAATATTGAGAAACAAACAGAAATAACAATTTAATAGTGTAACTTAAAATCAATGACTGATGAGGAAATATGTCAAAATAAGTATAAACAATTGTTATTGAATTGATCACCTTCAAGGAGCATGAGATTTTTTTTCAAAAAATCTGCCACCTACAACAGTTTCTTTAAGTAATAAAATAAAAAAATAGTTTTAGATGTCACTTTAAAATATTAACTCATAACTGATATATTCTAAACCCCTTCTTAATCATAAAGAGTAACCGCAAAATCCGCATGTTTTTGAGACTTTGACAGAGGAGACAGGAAACATTCTAAAAATATTCTAAAATATCCAAAAACTCGTCATGAAAAATGAAAATGAGCATCATTTTCAGTTTTTCGAAAATTTTCGAAAATCACCCTTATTTAGGGGTTGAAAAGACAAATTTTTTTTTTTTATTTTTTGTCACATTATTTACAGTTTTTGTATATTTGGGGGATGCTTTTACCCCTTGAGAGCGATGAATATTTTTTAAAATGATTGATAATGTATGGGAGTACTTGTGTATAAATTAATCTATAATTAATGTATTTCGAAGTATTATTTTTTTCATGCATTATAATTATTTTATGTACTTTGAAGCCGATGGTTGAACTTAGGGGTGGTTTTACCTTCATTTAGGGGTATTTTCCTTCGAATCTAGTGATTCTGGGTTATTAACTGTTCAATTATCACGTATAAAAGAAAAAGAAACAAATTGTACTTTTAATATATTTTTTGCATTTTTAGGCGTTTAGGGGAAGACTTCACCCCTTTAGGGACATTATGGTTTGATTTTCAAGACCGTATAAAATACGATATTAGATATTTTCACGTTCATAATATTATTTTGATAACAACATAGAAATATTTGGGGTTTTACAACTGCTGCTGATTCTTAATTTGTTCACTTTTTTGTCTTTTCAACCCCTAAATAAGGGTGATTTTCGAAAATTTTCGAAAAACTGAAAGTGATGCTCATTTTCATTTTTCATGACGTGTATTTGGATATTTTTAGGATTTTCCCTGTCGCCTCTGTCAAATTCTCAAAAATGGCTTTTTTTGCGGTCACTCTTTAAATAGTGTCGTACATACTTCAATCATTACCCTGTTTATCTAATTGTAATGATTCCATAAGAAGCCATTTTTTTCAAAACGAATGGGAGTTTTTTTCTGGAAAATTAAGTAGTACTGTTTAATTGCTTGAAGAAATATGTATATAAAAACCTAGTATTTTCTTTAAAGACAGTAATGTACGACATTCTATCTGTATTGCCACAAATAAACGCAAAGACAAACAGATATCCGTGCGTGTGTCCGCGAGCGCCTTCTTCGCCTCCGACGAGCCATCCGCAGATATCGCGAAATTACAGTCCTAGGAGTACCAAGAACGCCTCCGCCATACCCAAATAACACGGTTTACTCCTTCGCTACCGAGGAGATAGCGCAATCTGCGAGGAGTCTACACCCAGGTGTTTGTTTCCCACACGTGCTGGCTGCGATCCTCCCAGTTCCGTTCCAAGGATCGAATTACGAAGGACACTCCTCCTGGACTCCTTATAGCCCTTATTCAGGCGCGGCACAATCGTCGAGGTCTTCCCTTTGTGCCTGCTCGCAGGGAGATAACCCTACCGAGAATGGGATCGCAGTCGACTATGGGAGAGGCACCGTGGGGCGGCGGTGGAAATTGAACCCCATTTTCCGGTCTATTTTGTGTTGGGATGTAACATTTTTTCTGTCCTTATTAGGTCGTCTTTCACGGGTATTGTTGTCGGAGGTAACTTGAAATGTTTTTTGTTGGACGAGTTTAGAGAGATTCGTATGAGCGATATGGTGAATTTTATAGATTGGTTGCTTGGAATAGAATAAAATTATTAATGGTACACTGAAAAAAAGTATTTGGATCAAATGAGCAGATAGTTTTAAATTTAAATGGAATTATTTGCCGTAAATGTTATTTTATTATATTCAAATGTATATACTTTCGTCAAACTATGTGAAATATTTGCTGTAATCTATAATTTTTCTTAGAATTTATTTTATTTGTAAATATATTATAATTTAATTCAAATCTTTTATAGTTTTGAAATTTATTATCTCGAACTTTAGCTACAATAACATAATGTTTGCAACATATTTGTTTCAAAACTACCAGTTTCTTAAAATATATATATATATATATATAGATATTTAAAATTTAGTATGAATGTAGGAATTATTCAAGACAAATGTAGCATATTATAATCAAACTTATGTTTTCTTGAAAGAAAATTGTAGCAGGTCACATAATGGCGTAGGTGGGAAATAGCACGATAGATGAAGCCACTTACGCTCTGTGTATACACATCTTCTTATAAGTAACGACACTAAAGCAGCTGGATCGTTCTAAACCGACCAATGTGTGGTTGGTTAAACTTACGAACGATCCTAGCTGTTGTTCTAGGTGTTGTAAGTTTGAAACAAAATATTTTTTATTACTAAGAAATATTTATATTTATATTATTCTTAAAATACGTATATATAATCATTTGACCAAAACTATTCAATTTAGTATTAAACTATACATTAATATACAATACAAAACATGTTTCTATAAAATCTATGTAGATCATAAAAAAGAATAGAATTCGTTTAACAGTAAGTATCAAATATTTATTTTAAATGGTGCCTATTTTTAAAGTATGAAATTATATTTCTGGGTAGAAATTGAAAGTATTAAATAAATAAATAATTTTTTTGAAAGAAGAAATTATTTTCTTGCGTATATATAACCGTGCGATACCTTAAAACCAAATAAAAAGAGTTTTATTTTTATTTTATTCATTCTTTTTTAGTTTACATATATATTATTTATAATTAGAATAAGGAAATAAAGAATTGGACTTTAACTTTTCTTAAAATGTATTATAAGTTAATTTACTTCTAAAATATTTTTCAAAATTATCATTAATTGAAGTTATATACAGGGGGATTCACAACTTATCCAAAAAACTTTGATAATACAGTGTGTCGCCGGGGTACCCTTGTAAACATTTTCTTTGTTGATTTTTCGAGGAAAAGTTATTCATGATAAAAAGTTTTTCTTATCTTGGGAAGGCATGGGCAGTAATCAAATATATAATAAAACATACAAGGTGTCTAAAAAATTTCAAATTGCGAAATTTTCCCTAAGCAAAGGGCCTTTAATTTTTGTTTTCGTTAAAAACTGTATATGACAAAGTTGTTCGAGAACTCAAGAAATGCTTAAATTCGGGGTTTAGTCAGAAAAAAACAATAATCAAATTTTATAAATCAAAATTTTCGATTGATAATAATAAAAAAATTAAAAAAGTAAGTTAAGAAAATGTGTTTCTTAAACAATGTTTATTGTTCATTGCATATGTTCTGAAAGCTACATACTGTATGTACAGGGTTATTCACGCTATACGGCACGGAATATTGTGGCTAAAATACGGGACTATCAAAAAGTTTCTCTTTTGGGATATATGGGTGTCGATTACGGTTACTTTTTAAAATTATTTTCATATTTTACAGGGTGTCCTAAAAGTATCAAAGTTGTGTTTTTTTTATTGGAATCCCCTTTATAATATTGCTTGTTTGAATTCTCCGATCAAAATAAGTGTCTGTTTCAATAAGGTTTATAATATCTAAGCTTTAAGGTTTTTTAAATAATTTGAATTTTATCAAAATGTAACCTGATTTTCTTATTTCAAATACTTAAGAAGTGTATCAGGTATGTAAGCGAAATTTACAGTGAGTATGTAAGCGAAATTTACAGTGTGTAGTGATCATATTTTATAAACCAATCATAATAAACTTGCCATCTTATACAGGGTGTCCAAAAATTAAAATTAATTAAATAACAATTTGAAGTGGCTATAACTTGATTAATTTAAATAGGACGCCATATTTTCTAACTTACCAGAAAATGTAATTTTTAATTACCTATCGAATGATATTAGGGTGTTCATACCTAAGTCTTCGCGTTTTTACAGAATATGTCAAATAATCGTTCTTAATAGACCCCCATATACAGAGTGGTTCCGAGGTAATGGGCCAAAGTTCTTGGTTAGATTCCCGATGCAAAAATATTGCGATTTAGCCGAACTTACCTTAGTCCAAAAGTTGATAGTTAAAGAGATACAGGGTGTTAAATGTAAAATATTATATTAGTTTATTTCCATTTATTTCTTACTAAATGCAAATATCTACACACAATTTTGGGGTTTGGGGTTGTTTGGGTAGAAGAATTGAAATTTGTTCACATTTTGGTTATAATTCATAGAGGGCGCCGTAGATTGTATGTGTTGAAAACGACATAACTTTTTTGTACTTTAAGGTATCTCATATTTGGTATCAAATTCTTATTTTCCAACTTTTTTTTCACAAAAAAGGTATACTTTATGAAAGTAGCTGTCTTGCACCGTTTCCGAGATATTTGGCTCTGAAACTTCCAGTGCTAATAGTTGGAACAATTAAAATAATTTAGAAATGTCAGAAACAAGGGTTTATTTAGATTTAAAAATTGTAATGAACAGTAAAATAGTAAACATTAGTAGAATATATGCCTTTTGACAATAATTGTTCAAAATGTCTACCTCTAACTTCAGTACATTTATCAACGCGTTTATTGAAATATGTTTTATTTTAAAGTATAAATCCTTAACGCGAAATGACTTTACAGCATTTAAAACCTGCCTCTAAAGTTCTTCTCAGGTGTTTCTCCATAAACAATTGATTCCTGTAGGTAACAGGTAGGTAACTACAAAAACGAAAATCTCAGCATTCACATTTATGTATACAATTTAAATTGTAAGCTAAGATGTTATTTTAATTAGGTACAAATAATATAATAAGACAAGTGGAAAACGTCAATTATTTGATTTTCGTCCAAATCCTACTTAGGAAACTTTACCGCTAAATTAATAATACCTGTAGGTACTTAATTGTAATTTAATGCAACGGCATTGGAAGTTTCAAAGCCAAATATCTCGAAACCGGTGCGAGATAGCTACTTTCATAAAGTCTACCTTTCTTGTGTAAAAAAAGTTGGAAAATATGTATTTGATAACATGAGATATTTGAAAGTACAAAAAAGCTATGTAGTTTTTAACAAATTCAATCTACTGCAGCTAGCGCCCTCTATGAACTTTAACCAAAATGTGAATAGATTTCAATTCCTCTATCCAAAGAATTCCAAATTCCAAAATTTTGTGAGGATATTTGAATTTATTAAGGAATAAATGAAAAAAACTGAACTAATATTTTACATTTAACACCCTGTATATTTTTAACTATCAACTTTTGGACTAAGGTAAGTTCTACTAAATCGCAATATTTTTGCTTAGAGAATCTACCCATGGACCCATTACCTGGGGACCACCCTGTATATCCCAAAAGAGAAACTTTTTGAAAGCCTCGTATTTTGGCCACAATAGTCC
Source organism: Anoplophora glabripennis (assembly GCF_000390285.2). Classification (NCBI taxonomy): domain Eukaryota; kingdom Metazoa; phylum Arthropoda; class Insecta; order Coleoptera; family Cerambycidae; genus Anoplophora; species Anoplophora glabripennis. Next base: position 1,119,080 of record NW_019416352.1, on the reverse strand, counting down.
GTGCCGTATGGCGTGAATAACCCTGTAGACAGTGTCGTGTGTAATGTGTGAATTGTCCGGGTTAGAGTTTTGAATTTTTTTTTTTTTTTTCGAAATCTAGGACCGATCGCACAAAAATAACTCGAGATTCGTGTTCAGCACTCTCAAAAATAGGGTGGTAGGATTTTTGTGACGATGCGGGCATTTTGTGCTGTAGTAAATAATTACTAGAATTTTTATACTATTTTTTTAAATTTCCTTTATTGGAAAAAACTCAAACCATCTCCTCGGTTTTTGTTGGACGTATTGTGAGTCACCCTGTACATGCTTGATTGCCGTCTCCATAAGAAAAAAATCGCCCCGCAACATCTCGAAAGGAACGGGTCTCGAGCGGCCAGCGTTGGTCGCGGGCCCACCGCGGTTGTGGTCGCGACCGGCACCGCGGGGCGTGCGTCGTCCGGAGCTCCAATAGGGGCCCCGGTCCGCGGGGGCGTTGCAGGCCACGCAGCCGGGCGAACCCCACGCCGCTCGACGTCGCTCCGCACGCAGTCTATCGCATGTTTGTGGTTCCGGTCCATCTCGTCCTCGCAGAACGCGAGTCTATAATTACGGCCAGTACGACGGCAATTACCTTACCGAATAACTAGCACTTTGTGACAGAAATTAGCGGTTGCTTTATTGAATTATATTAGTGATATAAACAGTCGGACGGAAGAAATGCTGCTCTCTTAATTCCTCCGGCGGGATTACTGTTATTAGACGTGGTGGTTGTGCGTTACCGAGTGGCAGAAATAGCGGGCCGGTGCCGATTGGGATGAATTGCACCTACTCCCAGTACCAGGTCCAGGCGCAGTCGCCTCCTGTTGCCGCAGGGGCAGAGTTTCTGGAGGTAAATATCTGTTTTGCGCTTTCGCGCTTCATATTCGCCAGTCTGGGTTGCTTTTATAGACAAGGCGAAAACCTCGCATTCGTGGGAGAAATTTTCCGACTCGATTTTTTTGCATATTCAGATTTGTGAGATTTCCTTAACATGAATCAAGATGATGCCGGCCGGAAATCTGGTGCCCATTTGTTTCAACAAACATTTTTTAAACAAATTGTAAAAATTGGATTTTTCACTCCGCAAAATTTTTTTGTAGGTTTTTTGGCACATTATAAACAAAAAAGTTCCTATGCACTATGCCTCTAAAATTAATAGTTTTAAAGTTATAAACAAATTAAGTTGCTAAAAATGCGAAAATGACGATTTTCAACAGCCGACTTCTGGGTTAAAAATTGTTATTTTTGATGCTGCCAGGTAATTAAATTAAAGTTTAAACATCCCCCTACAAGATGCTGAAGAGTTTTTGGGACTCGCATTATTCTAAAGCCTTGTTTTTTAACTGTTAATAAAGCGCTAAAATTATATTAATAATAATATCAGAACTTTAAAAATTGTATCTACAATAAAATTAAGTAAAAGAAAAAAAACGAAGTGACATATTTACCTAGTAATTAACAAAATTGTTCCTACTTGGTTTATGAATATTAAAAAATATGAAAAAATATAAAAACAAATTTTCATAAGGTAGCCAGCCAACTGATCTATTTACATATAAAACAATGTCGCCAGCTTTTCGTTTGCCTCCACTTTTAACAAAATTTTTTAAAAACAACGAATGTTTTTATAAAACAGGTTTATTCGTCCGTCTTTTAAATTTGCAAATTTACTTATGTGTTCATAAAATTGAGGAAGCGGAGCCGTTTTCGGAAAATTTTTTAAAGAGAAATTCAAATTTATAATTTTTTTGTTTAATATTAACACCATTAAAATCCATTTAAATCCATACAAAATAAGGGATAGCAAAAACGAAGATGCTTCTGGCTTTGGCTAACCTTCAAAAACATTACCATTTTCGTTAATACACTTCTGCAATTTGTGGTAGTAACTCCTGGCAACAGAATATAAATTAGCTTAATTTATTTCTGCTACTGCTTCATGAATTCTGCCAATAACATCATCCTCGCCAACAAGCACAGTAAAATAAACCTTTTCTTTTATGTATCCCCATAACCAAAAGTCTATAGGAGTCAAGTCAGGAGACCGTGGTGGCCATGGTGTTGGTCCACCCCGTCCAATCCATTTATTAGAAAAATGGCGGTTCAAAATATGTCGTACTTGTAATGTGGCATGTGCGGACGCACCATCATGCTGAAACCACATAGTTGCACGTTGTTGTAAGGAATATCTTTTAACAAACCTGGCAAAATGTTCTCGCAAAAATTACTGTAATTTTCACCAATCTTGGCAAAAAATATGGACCTATGATCCTTTTCCCTTAAATACCTATCCAAATATTTACAGACCAACGTCTTTGCTGATTCCGGTGACGTTTTTCATGAGGATTCTCATAATGCCAATAATTAAGGTTGTGGTGATTGAAAACTCCTTGTTGGTTGAAATGAGCTTCATCGATAAATAAAACATTATAGAAAAAATTTGAATTTTTCTTTACAAAATTTTCCAAAAACGGCTCCGCTTTCGAGATTTTAGTACGTATTCTACATTTTTGTTTTATTTTTTATTTTAGAATATACGAGTATATCCGGCCGCTGGGGAGTGAATTATGACTCATCCTGTATATAAATTTGTATTACTTTTTATCTTTAGCAGGAAACTTTTTTAGGGACGCCTAGGAAACTTATTAATTTTATTGCTAGGCGTTTTTATACATGTTCAACTGGCTTCGGAAAGACTAATAACACCGCAGAAGTTAGGACTTTTGAGTGTTGTGCCCTCGAAAACTTTTGTCCTACTCGCTGAAACCTATATTTTCCCAAAGTTGCAGCGAATTTGACCGAAAGCCAATTCCCATAAGGGCCTTGCGGGGTCATTTGAAACATTCCTCATAATAATTTAGTTTTTTGTTAAAAAATATCTGTAATATAATTGTGAGAAAATGGACGGTTCCAGAATGTTGATGTGTTAAGTGATGGGGCGCAACTATTCAACTAATCGCGTATAATTTATATATAGGTGCGTATAGTGTCCGAATCCGAGCGGCCGCCCATCAATCACTGCGATAACGGTGTGATATCATAATTTATGGCGGAGCCCCGGGGCTAAGGGCCGTACTCGCGCAATTTCCATACCAAATCCACTATTTGCGAGTGTTTACGTAGCCACGCATAAGTAATCGGGCATCAGGTGGTTATTTTTCAATTAGCCCCACCGGGATCGAATGTTATTCGGCTCTAATTTGGACGTTTTATTAAAAGGCAGAGCGGCGTTTAAGAGCAAATTACGCCTGCCACGCGGAAAGCCGAAAAACAAATATTAATTTTTTTGTGCCACATAAATTTGGGGGAAAATGTTTAATGCATGCCGGGTTTGCGATAAGATCACGGTAATTGACGGTTTAGATTGCACTGATTGCAGCAGATTGGTACTTACGAGTTTTAGAAGAATGTTAATCATAATAATCTAGTGCCACTCGGTTGTCTCGTCAAGCGTGATGTGTGAGTGAAAATATCAAACGCGTTGATTTCTTAATAGATAATAAATCTAAACACAAAATATATTTAAAAAAATAAGTAAATGTAACAACTAAATTTAAGGCCGATTTATGCAAAAGGTTTATTTGGATAGTAACACTAACATTAACACACTTTTTTAAAGGACATAAACCATACCCAAGTGTGTGTCACTGAAAAATGGTCAAATAAGTATATTCCTGTTTCGCTGTTTCCTTTCCAAATTCTTTCGGATAGAACCGATTGACGTGAAACTTAGACTGTAAGTAGAAAACAGCTCAGGAAACAAAAGTTTATAGTGTCGATGAGCGCTTTTGTCCAGGGGGTGGAAGCCACACCTTCTAGGGGGAAAAATAAAATATTGAAAATGACCCCAGGAATTGAAAAAGCAATCAATTTTAAGCAAAAAGTATTTCATGAACATTTTTCGGTAATACAATATTTTCTGAGTTATTGGTGATTGAAAATGTACATTTTTTATTAAAAAAAAAACGTTTTCCAGTAGTTTTTCCTGAATAACTCGGAAAATAGACACTCTATGAAAAAAATACATCACGAAGAAAATGAAGCTTATAGAAAAAGAAAAAGATTAAGTTATTTTTTTATGTATGTAGGTGCAATAGTTGCTGAGATACGGCTGGTTGAAGATAATTTCATGCCCGCCAGACACTAAATTGGAAGCATTTAACGTAAAATAACTACAAAAAAATCTATTTTTCAAGAAAAATGTACACAACATTTTTTAATGTACTTCAAAAAATCTTTAAAATAAACTTGATTTTAAGTAATTAGCATACAAATTAACAGTTATGATCAAAATAAAACTGTTAATTCCCTTTTTCGGAAAAAATATCAGTACAAAAACTAATGAATTTTTCATGAGATTTAAAATTAAAGGTAATCCTTCTACAAGTTACATTTTATATGTGCCAACAATATATTATACAAGTTTAAGCGGTTTAGAACGCATATTTTTGAAAATATATTACGTTTTGATTGATTTTTTTTTTAATTCCAAAAAATAACATTTTTGAAAATAACTAAAAATAAAAAAGATGAAAAATATTCAAGAGTAAAACAGTTTTTTATTCAAAATGGACCAAAATAAACACTGTTTGTTCTTTGGTAAAAATTCGAAAAATGCTTCGTTTCCGAGATATTTACAATTTAATGTGAAAAAATTGACGAAATCGCCAAATTTTCGGAATATTTTTCTACAAAAATTACTGAACAAATTTTAATTATAAAAAAAGCATAATAATCGGCAGATTTTCTACTTTAAGATATATTTTTTTTGGTATGGGTCAACCATTTTATTGAAGGTCTAAAACGAGTAAAAAAAGTCTTTTAAAGAAAATTATGATACCACTTCAATTTAAATTTTCTTTTTACAATATCTTGGATTAGATTATATTTACAATAAATATAATTATGTTTTTTTTTTTAATTGATACATGTTAACAGTACAAATGTTCAAAAGATTATTTTGTTTGGTTTTGTAGCCGGAGTAAGGTATTTGCAAGTAATTAATAAAATTTAAATATTCGATTTTTGGTTTTATAAATGGCTAAAATTGACTTGAAAGTTATACCAAAACTAAACTAAATAAGCTTTTTAAATCGTAAAATTAACTTAATAACAATGATTGACCTAGCGGTCTCGAAAAATAAAAAAGTTATTGAATAATTTATTGTATAAGATAATTATTTTATTTTTATTTTACGAAAATATTAAAAGCAATAAAATTTCTTTTTTATTTAATTTTTAAATAATAAGTTTTTCGTTATTTTCGACAAGTTACAAGTAATTTAAATGTCATTTTTTTATATTTTGCCATTGGGGGTGGTTTTTAGGGGTTAAAACAATGCGACAAATTATAAATTGTATTATAAACGGGTAAAAGAATTTAATTTATCCTGTTTGTACTATCAAATCATTTCAAACTGTTAAAAAGTATTTTTTTTTAAATATTTTGTTATTAGGGGTAGATTTTTAAGGGTTGAAATATTGTAATAAATTATTTTTAAAACCATGAACTGTAAAAACTAAAAAAATATTTTAAGTTCAAATAAATTATTAATTTTATATTTTTACCATTTAGGGTGGTTTTTAAGGGTTGAAATTTTATAAAAATAACATTTAAATTTATTACCAGTTTGAACAGATAACTCGTAGTGAAAAACTTTTTGGATTTGTAGGCGATATTATGAAGTTCACCGTAGTTGTTTAAAAACCATTCACAAAATACAGCCCGTCGCGGAAAATCAACTTCATGAAGTTCTTGCTGACAAGTTAAACGATAGGAGAACAAACGCAAATCTTTTTTTAACACTGTGTGGCTGGTACCGACTGATACTCCCACAATTTGTGATAAAACACGTACAGAAGTTCTTGGCGCATTTTCCATTATTTGTTGGACATTTTCTTTTAATTCTTCAGTCCGCTTTTTAGGTCGGCCGCTTCCTTCTTTTCTTGTTACACTGCCCGTTTCACGAAAAACATTAACACAACGCTGAACTGCACTTTGAAAAATTTTGTACTCAATCTATGAAACATTCCTCAATAGAATACTTCCATATTCCATCAATCTTGCGTCCATTTCTAAAGTAGGACTCTATGATAAACACTTTTTGTTCTTTAGAAAACACCATTTTAAACGCTTTTTAAAACGAAAATATTCAAATTAATAGCGTCGATATAGCGCTTTGACAGATGACGTTTAAGTTCATTTGCTATACGCTACGCCCTACGACCAAATTTTCAGAACCAACTTGACCACGTTTTTATTTGAACGCTCGTTACAACTGTACTAGTCATTTATCACAAATCATATATTGTCTCGTTCTGTGGAAAAACGGACATAGGGTGGTTTCAAGCATATACTCCAAATAATTAATGAATTACTCAATCTAATCATCGGCTGTCAGTGCGTGCACCCGCAACAGACACGCAGATAATCTCAAATGGAGACGAGACTCGAACATGCCGAATTCCGATGGGTAATAACATAATTAGAGCCGCACACGGATCGCTGAGGTCATCCTGTGGCGAAAAAGCCCGCAGAGGACTGTGCAAAAGCTCACAGATGTCCGGAGACCGAGGTTGGGGTGAGTCGCAACCCCCGCACATGTCGCGTTTTGTGCGCGCTAGAGGTATAACGTGCTTTCGGTCAGTAAATAACTAAATTAAATTGTAAATGGGAATGCTGTGGGGGGAGATTAATTAAAGGTGGGGTCGGCGGGGCCGTATGCAAATTTTTATGGTTTAATTCCTTTTAACTACGTCGGAAATTACGGCCGTTCCGACCTGGAATGCTATTAGAAACAGTTTGAAGATATACCGGTGATAAAAGTGTATGGGGACTGATTTAATGGGGCTTATGTTTGGATTTTGAATCTAAATTGCAGATTCTGAGTTAGTTACTGTCTTGACGGATAAATGGATAAATTAATTTCTTTGATATTAGACTCTGTACATATGAAATCGCAGTCGTATGCGTAAATTTTCTTTCTTGCTTTAGAGACAAAAAAAATTGCTTAAGAATTGGCACAAATAAATACCCGCAGAGAGAATGTAGATGTAACAGAGCAACATAAAAAGTGACTATATGCTGTGTCTAAAAAATAAGGTGAATTACTTACTTAAAATTCGCGGGTGTTATGAATGCATACAATTATTTTTTTGTAGGTTGGTAGTACTGTCCTTGGTATCTGAGCAGAGTTTCAAGTCAATATATTTCAGAGTTGCAGAGCCACTCGTGTTTTTGTAAACATACGAAAGTGAGTTTACCGATTTTCATTGCCTGATTTTGTTGAGCAAATAATTTGCATTAAATTTTGTTTGTGGAATGAATTTTCTACCGCGGAAACGTTGAGTATGTTACACAAGGCCTTTAGTGATGAGGTTGTGTCGCAAAAAAATGTTTATAAGTGGTACAAGACTTTAAGGAATGCAGAGAAAGCGTTAAGGACGAACAGTGTCCCGGACGACCATCAACGTCAACTGATGAACTACACGTTAATCGAATCAAAGATCTTGTGCTCGAAAACCGTCGATTAACAATAAGAGACCTTGTTGATACTGTTGGCATTTCAAGAGATTGGGTAAATACCATTTTAAAAGATTTGTTGCGCCTTAGTCGCGTCGAATCTCGTTTGGTTCCAAAAACACTCAACTTTTTCGAAAAACTGCATTGTGTTGACATCTGTGAGCCAATGATTTCTGACTACCAAGATGTCATGAAACGCATTATTACTGGAGACGAGACTTGAATCTACGCTTACGACCCGGAAACAGTCGATCAATCGAGTGAATACCATGCAAAAGGTGAACCAAGGCCGAAAAAACCACGCCAGTCACTCAAAAATCAAGGTCATGTTGACAGTTTTCTTTGATTGTCGTATAACTTTTTTCCGTTCATTTCCACTAGCTCGAGGGCTAGTTTTTAGGTCTTTTGAAGACGAAAAAAGTACGTTACTGTTTTCTCGTGAAATGAACGGAAAAAAGTTATAAGCGAAAAACGTGAATTTACGTAAAAATTATACAATTAACCAGCCTGTAAACAATCTTCCCCCGATATTTATGACTGTGGAAACTAATATGTTATTGTACATAATATTTAGCATTTATAGTGATAAATTCAGCTTGCCGAAACAAAAAGTCGCGTCCAACTCTATATTTCCTGGCCTAGTTAACAAGAAATATTATTTGAGTGTTATGGATCGTTTGCTTCATGCTATTCGCCGCAAAAGGCCGGAATTATAGACAGACAACTCTTGATAATTGATAATTCGAGACCATTTCGCCAAAAATTCAACTCATATCGTTCCGCAACCACCGTATTGGCCTCATTGAGCACCGAGTGATTTCTGGCTATTTCTTAAACTCAAAAGACCACTTGGACACCGTTTCAACTCGATCGAGGAAATAAAAGCCGAATCGACGAAAGCATTGACGGTCATACCACCGGGAAAGGAAGTTTGAGACTGTTTCGAGAGTTGGAAAAAACGTTGGCATACCTAAGTGCATTCATTGTATCGGATGGGGATTACTCTGAAGGCGACGAAATTGATTTGAAGCACAAAGAAAAATTTTTTATTTTATAAACAAATTTACATTATTTTTTGGACAACGGGTTACACAACGTATTATGTTATACATATGTTCGTTTTCTTTTTTTTTATGTAAAACCATTGCAAATATGTAAAATTCGATGTAAATTTACATAATTTTTATTAATGTAACTAATTCTAGTAATTCCTACCAATTTTTAATTGTATGTAATTAAATCAAATTAATAATAATTAAAGGAAAAAGAACATTATTGACATAAAATTTAAATATATACTCCAACAAGTGTATAACTTGTACACCTAACCCGTAATTAAAATAATTTTTCTTCCGAACTGTCATAATAAATGATTTACAAGTTTTATGCGTTAGTGCTACACAGTGTTTTTATATCTCCGTTAATTTAATAAAAGCTCTTTGATTAATTTCACCAGAGGTGTACTTTCAGATAACGAATAATTAATATTACTTTGGTTTTTGCTTCCATTTTGCTTTCCATTATTCCAGCGCTATACGGTAATTAGCCGGGTCCTTAATGACTGTTATTATTTTGTTTTCAACTATCATCACATCTAATGGTATCGCACCTTGTGATCACCTTGTTCAGCGAACAATAGAAATTTTCTAGTTAAGTGTTACAAATATGTGAGAATTATTAAAATAAAAATCACTGTCTTTTAGTAATATTTTATTTCAGTTTCCTTGTGTCCTAGCTTGAAATATGTCTACAGGATGTGTCAGGAAACCGTGGACATGGATAACTACGGATTTTTGAGATCACACTGAATGACTTAACAGTAGAAAAAAATTGGGGTTTTAAAGTTAAAATTAATTTTTCTCCAAGTTCAGTTCCATTGTTAGAGTTTGACATTTGAGTGCAAATACAGTGGCGTTTCTAAGAAACATAAAAATAATGAAATTGTGTTAAATATACGACGTGCAAGTTTGGGGGTTAGTTTTTTTATGAGTACCTATGTGTTCCCATAGTATGAATTTAATATTGTTAGTTTCTCAGTCAAATATATACAGGGCGATTCAGAACTTATCCAAAAAAACAATATTGGACGTACAGGGGACACTTACAAATACAATTTTGTAAAAAAAAACGAAAACGGGCAGTTCGAAAATGATTAAAAAATACACATCTGCACGGCATTGGAAACTGGTCTACTGTAAAACCTGACCTCGCACAATGCGACCGGCATGGCCGCAAAGTGTGATAAAAACGGACAAAAACATCCGCAAGAAAAGAAATAAATATAATTTTATAGCATCTATTTTATATCGGCAAATTCAACAGCTTTTGTCGTTATTGTTATTATTAATTAATAAAATTGATTTGTGGTTTTAAATAATAAAATAATTTGACACACCTGATGTTATGACAACAGTTCAAAATTTTATCCACTGACATGTAAACACAAATGTTGTCTTGCTTCACCATAAATTACCACGATATCCATCAACTCTGAGTTGCTATACACGCAAGCCATTTTTGATACAAACTACTAAAAAACTATTGTAAACATCACCACAGTAAACACTAAAATCGGATATCAGTATTCGGAGTCGCTGAGGATAGATAGATAGATATTTATTCTTTGAGACATAAAAAATGTATAAGAAACGTCATATCAAGTTGTAAAAAACAGAAATTACATTTTAACAAATATTTAAACACACGTCATATATAAAAAAACAAAATATATAAAACATAATATAAAAAAGAGTAAATAAACGTTACAAGTAATGCTTGATTAGGTATAAAAGTCTGCGGTACTATATAAGCACTTTTCAACAAGATACAATTTTAGATTGAATTTAAAAGCATTTACACTTTTAATATTTTTTATATTTTCCGGAAGATTGTTGAACACTTTGGCACCAATCCGGCTTGGAGCTTTAAAAGTAATATTTACTCTAGAATGAGGGATACGCAAATCATTCTTTATTCTAGTGTTTATGTTATGGACGTCACAGTTAGCTCAAAACTTAGATTTATTATTAAACACAAACAAACATATCTCAAACACATACAGGCCAAAAAGGGTTAAGAGTTTATATCTACCAAATAGTTCCCGACATGAATGTGTACTAGAGACATCGGCAATGCATTGTTATATCCTGTTTTGCGCCATAAAAACATCACGTGAGAGAGTGGAGTCACCCCAAAAGGTAATTCCATACCTTAGTCGGCTTTCAACTTGCGCATAATACAGTTTTAGCAAATGGTCAGTTCCAATTACATTTCTAATGTTATAAAAAAGGTAATAAACAGATGCGAGTTTTGATGTTAAAAATTCACAATGTCTCTTCCAGTTTAAATGCGAGTCCAGATATAAACCCAGAAACTTACAGCAAGTATCATGAATATGAAACTTAATATCACAGTTAACACAAAGTTCAAGATCACCAAGTGGTTTCTGCGAGGTGTGGAACCTAAGAATCTGAGTTTTATCCGAATTAAAATATAAACATATATTATTAAACCAATCAATCAAGTCCGAGATCACGGCTACACATTTGCGTTTAAGGTTATTCTCACATTTATCAGAAATTACAAGAGATGTATCGTCCGCATAAAGAGCAAAATATGCCTCACCAGACAATTCAACAATGTTGTTAATATATAATAGAAAAAGGACTGGGCCCAAAACTGAGCCCTGTGGAACGCCCATGCTTATTTCAGCTAGCTCCGAGCTATATGTTTGCATAACATGGTTACTCAAATGGTTAACGCTCACATATTGAGTTCGCTTCTTAAGAAAAGTTGTCACCCAGTCCAGAGGCCGGCCCCTGATACCGTAATTATATAACATGTGGATTAAAATATCATGATCAACGTGGCTCTCCACGCGTATTGCGAATTACGCTAGAGGCTACAGTTGTCCAACTATGTAATGGTTGAATGTACTACAACTTCAACAATTTTTTTTGGAATCTATAAGGATTTTACAAAATTTTTTTTTCGATATTAACTATTTGTCACACCGCGTCTATTCCCAAATTTTTTTGGATAAGTTGTGAATCACCCTGTATAGTCGAGTGCTTTTTAAATTGCACTTAAACCCTTGTCTACGTCCCCCATTGGACAACTCTCGGTTATCAGTGTTGCCTGTTCTTACATTTTTAAACCAACCGAATGCAACTGACGCTTTGGTAGAAAGCGAAACTACAATTGAAAATAATTTCACAAAAACAGCTCGTCTTTGTATGACTGCGACATGTTATTTTCAAGTTATCTTATTTTTTGCAAGATTTATTAAATATTATCCGACATTGGTATGTTGTTAGATATGCATTAATAGAATAAAACTAATTTATATCTTAAAAAAATTTTTATAAAATGTACAGCATAATGGTCATTTTATACAGTCAAAGAAATTCATAAATTCGCCTTGATTCTTTTGAAATTATTTATGAAATAAATTTACGGAATAATTATAATAAAAAAATCGGCTGTGTAATACATTTGTTAATATTTTCATAAAATTCATGATTTTCTTCCTGAATCAATTCATAAATATCTTTAACTATCTAAAACGGCCATAATAAAAGATAAATAAAAACATTTAATAACTTGTTGAATTTGAAATATTTTTTAAACCATTTTTAATAAAAAACATTTGAAAGCATTGTGTTTAGTTTGTAAATCTCAGTGTCAATAACCTCTGAAGTTGATCTAGCCTAAATGATCTATCCACCTGATACGATATGACAACGTAGCAAATACATCCCCGTTTAATAACGTTACATTTAATTTTCAGTTTATCGGTTTATAAGAAGGTAATATAATAGGTAATTTCGTTACTCTCTACTTAATTCTGAATCACACAATAAAAATACCCAGTACGACAGTTGTAAGAGTCGATTTATGTTAAGTATTTGACATTCAATGCGTCTTTTACATTGGCAGGAACCCCACCCTAACAAAATTTTTCCACAACCAGGGTATTTTATTACGGCGTAAATCAGGAAAACGATTAGTAGATTTATTTTATTTATTTTAATGATAAAGTTTGAAGGACACCAGAAATGAATTGACAAACGAAACGAAGCATAATTTACGTGTAAACCCTGAGCCTCTGGCACCTCGACGCCTTATTTAAGCACCAAAATGTCAAACTCATATATGATAAGCATTAATATATCGTTGAGAGGTGTCGCAGACAAATTATCAGTGGCGTACTTAAATATGTGTATGGATGCTTTATTTGGTGTTATTCCTATATAAATTCACGTAGGACGCTTAGGAATTCGAGGTACGCCTTTAAGTAAGAGAATCTGCCTTTAAGTGCCGCCGAGAATTTTTTCGAACCTAAAAATTCCAGGTAATTTATTCATTGGGCATAAATCAATAAATATGAAACGCTTGGCATTTATTGGTAACCAGAAACAATGTAAGGCTAGTCAAACAATGGGCTGTTGTATTTTTAAATAGAGGTTTTCTACTTTTCATTTATTGTGGCCTGTAACTACTTTCCATAAATAGATACGAGCATAAATTCTTAATTGGCAGCCGTGTGCTTTGAGGTTATCAATTTATTTTTTTTTTATTAAATAAATCAATACAGTATTTAATAATACGGTAGAGCAAGGAACGTTATTGATGGGTGGGTACTTTTAATACAGTATATATCTTTTCCACAGAGAAATATAGATGTAATATGTAACTATCGACGAATAGAAAAAAGATAATGAAGCTATTTTATAATCCAAATATCCTTAAACATGATTATAAATGTACATAGGTAGCTGTTAATTAATTTAGATATAAGCAGTTATTATTTAATACAGCTTTTGAGAACTGCTGATTTTCATAGAAGATGTTCGATGTACCCACCATTTGCTTGCACGCAAGCTTCAGCGCGACATATTCAATTCGCTCGCACGGGTTGCAACATTGCCACGTCCTCTCGAATCGTATTACAAGCTTGGGCAATATCATGTCACGTGGTCGATGTCACTAACTTCCGTGGAATACACAACACTTTTCATATATCCCCATAAAAAGAAGTCTAAAGGGGTGACGTCCGGGGATCGGGACGGGCATCTAACTAGGCTGCCGCGGCCTATCCAGCGATCGGGAAAAGTAATGTTTAGAAATTCAAACACCGTCTAGGCAATTCAAAATGTTCTATTAAAGTGCCATTAACGATACCGGCCCACATGTTCACTGAAAACTGTTGCTGAAAGGCACTGCGATGTATTTCGCGTGAATTTTCGATAGTCCCTCCTAAAAACAGCACAGCAATCACTACAAACTCATAAAAAGTGTTACGTAATTTTTTGTACTGGCCACGATTAAATACATGTATTTCAGCAGTTCCAAAACAGTTTAAACACATTTTTATTTAGCTTTTTTCTCTATGACCTTAAACTTCCAATACAAGTTTGTGACATCAGTTAACTCAGTTTTTGCTCCCTTTTCGCCTTTAAATTTTTGACATAAGTTCATTACACCCCGTATATCTACATTTTCCCGAATATTGTTGTACTAAAACAATATATAAATATTTCCCTAGTAGAGGAACCGAGGAAAGTTATATTCAGATCAAGACTTTTACCTAAATAGTAACAGTTATTAAGAAGTTATTTATTGAGTTAGACTTCAAATTCTTTAAATGTGTTACTACTTAACAGTGGTCAGTATTATTAAGAAATATTTGTTTCTTCCATTTCTAGGCAACTTTTACTAAGGTAAGTTTTTAGCAACTTTTTTATCAAGACATCATATTTACTTATACTATCACATTTCAGTGGTATTAATGAATGGACAGAACGAGAATAAATATAAAAAAAAATATTACCTACTCGAGTGAATGTTCGATTTACCATTCACTTACTTACTTCTTTCACCTATCTATTACTGCTGTCAATCCAGTTATTCTACTCTGAGTTTTTCTAATGCATGTACATCATTCTACAGTATGTTTCTCTTGGTTTCATTTTTGTTTAGATCCATTGACGTCAACTTTTTCAAAAGTCTTTTCTTTCAAAAGATTTTTTAAATAATAGTTTGCAAGATTTGACTTTGAATATAATAATTAATTTAAGTTAAATCATACAATTACCTAATAAACTCAAAACTTTGGGCTTATTGTTTAAGGAACAATTTAGAAAATTTAATTTCACCGTCCATGCAAGTGGGAATATATAAATTTAACAGAACAGGTTCAGAGTCACTATAAACTAAATTGTTATTGTTATCTAAAAACTAAATTCAAAAAGAAACTCGGATCCACGAACTTAATATCTTCTTCCATGGCGTTTAAAATTTCTGGTTCTAAATTTTGTTCCCGTCCAATGTTAGCGAATTGGTCTTCAAAGCTCCCAAGCTTCTTCTGACAAATAGTAGCCTCTAAACATATCACCTCTTACTTGATACTTCGTATACATGCTTTTTCATAATAACATACAGAAACTTGGAAATATAAACAGACACAGAAGTACTCTGTAACGTCAATAAATACTAAGTGAATAACTTTATAAGGTATGTACACTACACAAAGACATTTCAGAGAGAGAAACAGATAGATTTGAGAAAATCTTGAGACAAGAATTTTTGTAGTTACTACAAATATTTCAGTAGATAATTTTGTCAGCGTGGGCTTTCCAATTTAGGTGATTGTCCAGCATTATACATAGCAGTTTCACTGGAAGGAACTGAAGTTAATGTTTTGCATTTTAGACTCATTTAACTTCAGTTTGTTGGCTGAGAACCAATATTTAGCTTTAAGAAATATGGAAACGTTAAATTTGGTGTCACTATTTGATAAAATCGCAGTGTCCTCTGCAAAAAATACGCAATGACCATCAAGAGTACTGGAAAAGTAATTAAAATAAACGAGAGAAAGTAGGGGGCCCAAGACAGACCCTTGAGGTACACCATTATTTATCGGAAAAATGCTAGAATCTTTACAATTGCAACTAACAAACTGTTTTCTATTTGTCAGATCATCAGTTATAATCAATTTCATTGAAATAAGTGTAAAAAACTTCAGATGCCTATTTCTCATTTATTTTTCAATTGAAGCGAGTTATGTACTAATACTTTTTTGTTCGCAAATGTTTTTTCTTTTAAAATAGGTAAATATATACAGTGTTCCATAAAAAAAAACATGTTTTTTAAAAAATTACGAAAACGCGATGCTCACTTGTTTTTTCAATTACACCATTAAAATTTGCTAATTTAATCGATTTCGTGTCCAATAATAACGGAGTTAGCAATAATGCACCGATAAGTGTGGACACGCTGTATAATAAGCTCTTTTCTCCGTATGTTTTCCTTCTTCTTTCATTGAATTCGGGTTTTAACAAGTCCATCTTATTTTTCCTTCTCTGTGTTTGTTGAACTGATCTATGACATTGTGTATATTTTTTTCTACTTAAAATTGAATTCTGTAACGTGCTCCTAAATTAATTTTTTAAAAGGTTCAGGAACTGAATACATACGCTCTTGTGAAAAATAATATTAAATAAATAACAATAATGGGAATGTTTTTATGCAAAGTATTTTAAATGTTCTACCACCCTCGTAATCATTAATCGACGTTGGATCGTTGGGCAGCACGCTTTCAAAAATGTTAATAATAAAAAACGTTACTTTTACAGGCAAGAAATAATATTTCCAGGCCGTTTCCATCTCGTTAATATTATGAAACCGTTTAAGGTTAAATAAGACTAAAAGTGCTCTGAAATTATTATTATAATGATATGTTTGGCGTGTATAGATAGCGGTAAGTAAAGCGGAATATAATAATCTGGCCATACAAAATAAATATCTTGGGAGGAAATTGGCCTTGATGTTTCTCATTAATGTTGCATAATATAGTCAGCTTTTTTGATTAATTTTTAATAGAATTATGGAAAACAGAGCGGGTTAATTAGGTTATTATATTTTTTTCTTGTGAAGGAGATAATTATGTCCTAGTCGCTACACGAAAATAATTATTATATTTTGTGAGGAACGTTCTAATAAAAGGGCCCCTGCAATGTTCTCCGAATGTTTTTTATTTGCCCTTTTTTGAATAACTAATTATGCTTAATAAGTAGTGTGAACCTAAACAACAAAAAAAAGATGATTGGTTAAAAAACCATTGCATTAATAATCTCTATACATGAACGGAATGATTTCCGCACTTTCTATTTAATTCACATTAGAAAGTGTAGCAAAATATGTATTTCAGCTTTTAGTATTTGTATTTTACTGAGAATGTAGTGAAATTATGTTATAACTGATAACCAAAGTGTGCAAATGACTTATAAAACAACTTAAATTTATTCTTTTTGCCAGAAAATATGACAAATCTAAGGTGAATGATAATATGTTCTAGTGAAGATAGAAACAATAGTATTTTCTACTGACTGTTAAGACAGATACAGAATCAGTCAATTTCAATAGACATACCTAAACATTTTGAATTTATTTCCCCATACGTAAATAGTCTAACTTACAAATTTATCAATAAAGTGAGAAATTTGCGTTTCGCTACCATTAAATTATTGCAATGTAGATTTACAGCAAGTGATTAGCTGTTACTACTTACCATTGTTTGCAACTCTAAGTTGTCAAACTTAGCAAAATAATACCAAGACTATCAATATATAGATAATATAATGAAAGTTCCTGTTTAGAAAGATATCAGTCAGTTTCCAATATCTTCACAAGTAAAAATCTAAAAGATTCATATCCAGTCTCTGAACAAGCTAATGATGCGTTACATTTTTTCCCGGTATTCTTCTATCTGGATTTTGTTGTCATAATGTTCCTCGATCAGGGCTAGGAATAACACTAGCAGTATCTAAAACCGACAGAGACACTGTAACAATAACCTAGCGTGTGGTAAACGTCTCTCTGGATACCGATTACCGATTATAATTGTGCTTCCTCGTAAGTTAATAAGGTCTGGCAAACATAACGTAAATAAAATGTTACACCATAATCACTTTTTAATCAATGTATAAAACTAAAAACTGATGCCAGTAATTCAACACCTTAGTTAATCCTTATTGAGAGCAGAGAGGGTGTAATATGGGAAACAATAAAAACAACATAATGTGATTCAAAACATAATTTCACTTTATTTTTTTCTATGAAACTATAATAGTCCAGTTCATTGTAGGTAAAATACGGCGTTACTGTATAATTTTCCCAAACAGCACCGATTTGCAACAAAATTTGGATTTAGGTTACCCTCTACTTCTAAGTTGACTCAGTGCCGGGGGTTGCTTTTTATTTTTTAGGGGTGAAAACTACACCTATTCGAAAATAATTATAGAATGGTAGATTCGAGCGTGTAATAGTTTGAAATCATCTTTAAATAAATAATTATGATGAATTGAAAATTGTCAAACCCTAAAAACTACCCCCTATGACAGTAATCATTAAAAAATAATTATGAAAAATATTATTCAGCAACTTGGAATAATTTAATCATATAGTGATATTAAATTAATATTTCTTTACTGTTTTAATTTTTTATTATTTATTTATAAGTTTCAACCCTTATAAAAACCACCCCTTGCAAAAAAAAATCGAACAATTATAGTTGAAAATTTTTTTTTAGTTCAAAATATAATACAATCTTTTTATTAATGTATTTATTTTATCAAACCTTAAAAAAACCCTACTGATTAAAATTTGCAATCAAAAATAGGGAAAAATAAGAATTTTATTTTTATATGGATTTTAATTTTTTTATTTCTATAACAAAAATTTTTTTTTATTGCAAATAACATATAAATAATCAAAAATGTAAATACGTCTGTTCCTAAAATGTAGCTACTTATAATGTGTATTCAATATTCATCAATGCTTCAATATACGTGTTCTGATATCTGCAAAAATATGTGATGTTTTTTTTTACCCATAACTAGCTTAATTTTCAAGCCCTTCAAAAAACCATTTTGTAGGTTTTTTCAAGGGCTATAACATCAAATAAGTTAAATTTTCTTTCAACCCTTATTTTTGTAAGGATTTGGGCTTTAAACGGCCATAGCTTACTTAATTTTTGTCCTACAGAAAAAAAAACAAAATTTTCAAGAAAGCAAAGCCTACAATTTTTCGTATCATTAATAGTTTTTGAGTTATTTTGAAGAAAAGACAATTTTTTCCAAAAATATAAAAGTCTCCTTTCACTTCAAGCTCAACTTTTTTCAAAACTAAGCAGTTTAAACCGGTCAAACTTCTAGAGCAAGGGTCGGCAACTGGCGGACCGCGGTCCAGGTCCGGACCGCGGAAGGTAAAATACTGGATCGCCAAAAATTTTTTAAAGTATAAATTACTCAAATAAATTATTTAATAGTTATTTTTGTATCTAGTGCGCGAAATGCTACTTTGGTGATCGAGAATTGAATTTTTTAACGAGGCGAAGCCGAGTTAAAAAATTATTCGAGACCACCAAAGTAGTTCGCGCACGAGATGCAAACAATATTTTTTCTACAAACAAACCCCCAAAACCCCAATATCCCGAGCTGAACCTGAATTATCTGGTTTAGGAATAAATATTGGTTCGTGTACTGGTTGTACGATTAATGTTAATATTGTAAATAATAACTAAAGTTATTGTAAAATTCTATCATTATTTTAAAAGTATTTAATTGTTATTCATTTAAAAATAAATAATAATTTGGAGTTTTGCTTCATTTTTTCAAAGATTGAAATACAAAACTCTTATTAATTTACATGCAGTGTGCGAAGTACTTCGCGCCCTAGTGCGCGAAGTATTTCGCGCACGGTGTCATGGTAACGTAAGAATCCGAAAAAAAGTGTCACTTCGCATATTGTTGTCAATGCGCAAACCTTGTCATTTTTTGACGTTTGTAGAAAAAAAATGTTTTTTTACGTTTATGTGCCAATCTTATCATTTTTTCTAGTATTTTACAATTGTGTGAGTGTGAGTTATTAATGTTAATAAGCAGATTAAATTTGAGTCCAAATTAAAATAAAAAAATAAGAAATATGAATTTTTTTTTCTGGACTTCGTTAAAAATTTTCAAAAGTATCCGGACCCCACCTAAAATTACTTGCCGACCCTTGTTCTAGAGCATATTACAAGTACATAAATGAAGTAAATTGTAAAGAGGTAACGATTATTTTCAAATGGGGTGGTAATAAGGGGGTGATTTTCACGTTTCTTATTATCGAAAACAATACGGACCAACTTTATTTTCATCATAACTCGCTTAGGTTTGATGCTAGGGACTTTTATAGAAAATAAAAATAAAGGTTTTTCAAGTACTTTAAAAAACTTTCTATGAGTATTTCCTGAAAAATGCATTAGTTTTTGGTTATTTCACGTTCAAACTTTCAATTTTGGCGTTTGACGAATAAGAACCAACATTCAACAAGCTATTACTCCGCTTGTATTGGGTCTACAGACACTATAAATACACCATTTTTTTGTTTTTTCATACGCTACATTTTTTATAAGAATGATTTTTTTTGATAAAATACTTACTTTTTGAGTTATTCGCGAAAAACCGTCTGAAAAAGTGTTTTTTTGGTTAAAAAATTTACACTCACTCGCGAATAAGTCGAAAAGTATTGACTTTCAGAAAAAACTTTATAGAACAAACGTTGCTTAGAATTAGTCAATATATCCATTCCCGGATTTTCAATGAAACATTTTTCACCCTCGAGAAGGGGTGGCATCCACCCCAGGGTAAATAAATGCTGAAAGATATAGTACTCTTAATGTAGGGTCATTTTTAGAACAATTACTCGCACCAATATTAAATGTAAATCGAAATATTTCCAAGAAATAGAATTTTTTCAATAAATTAAATGAAAAATTTACAGAAAACGAAAAATTTTACCTTTATTTTCTCTAATTTCACCAATAACATGTCAAAACTGTTCCCTTCCATACGTCCCGAAGTTTTTGCGTGGAAAACTTTCCAGCAGTCCTCGTACATCCACCTTATTCCTTCATCAACTTGTCAAAAACTCTAATCCGGAGAGCACGGCGCATCAGTCGAGTCAAAGGCTGCACGCATTTTAAGAGGCCTTATCTAGTATCTAAGCCGAGGTGCTGCTGTCAGTCGTGGCCGAAGCCGGGGGTCGTAATTGCTCCTCATCTCGGCCGGTATTAGCGGCGCCTGGTTTACCGGAGTGCATTATCGTCATTATAAAAGTCATCATCATTATCTGGACCGATCATTCCCATCGACCTGCCCAGATCGCCCCGGACAGATGACGATGCTGCCCATTCATCAATTTTTCGGTGAGCTTTTCGGAAACTCTCGGTGTCTTCTAATTAAAAATGTGATTAGTCTTCGGTTTGGTTCTTTGCGCCAAATGGTATCTGTCTGGTGACTGAAAGTATTTAGGATACGCCGATTTTCCACTGTTGTTTTATGTATAAAAAAAAATAGAGGTGTAGAAATACAACTTGTGTAGAAATACAACTTTCCAGTGTACTTTCAAAACAAAGAAATATTTATTGCGTTTAATATATCCTCAATGATTACTCTTACATAAAATAAAGGGGTAAAATTAAATTCGACTTAATTTGAAATATTAAAAAAAAATTCATAGAGACTGCTATTCTAAATAATTCAACAAATAGCGTATCTAATATACAGGGTGTTCACTTTTTAAGTGAACTAACTTTAACAGTTGCTAGATGACTTCATTTTGGACAAAAAAGTTCATGCCAAAATAGGTCGTAAATCGCTTTCTAACCGAGGTATAGGATGTCGAATTTTTTTTTCAACTTTTTCGTGATATCTAAAAAACAAACGAAACCAAATTGGGTATTGTAGTATACCAACCCCGGGTTCGATCGAAAAAAATAGAATAAGTTAAGGCCACAAATATGTGATCGTCATAAGGAATACCTACGTAGTATACATCTATTTTTAATTGACCGGAAGGCGCTGGCTACTAACTTTAAAGAGGGGAAGTATGGTTTAATTTTATAAAACAAAAGCAGAGTACCTAACACCTAACTTTATTATTTACGTACAACAGTCTTCAAATTAAACATGTGACAAATAGAAAGAACAACAAAAGCATTAACAACCATTTAACATAAAATGAGAGTGCCAGGCTCACCTAGAGCTCCTGTAGGGAAAGAGCATGGCAGAGAAACCCACGATCGTTGCTCTAACTACCCAAATATAAAGATAAAACAACCGATAACAAAAGGCATATATTAAGATCCTTTGCTAATGATAAATAACACCTGACTTATTTAATTTTGCACTAAATGTCACATGACTCGAATTAGACATACACACTTCCAAGTAAAACTGAAGAGGTTTGGTGTTAGTTAGCCGGCAGGGCCGGAAGGTACTGGATACGGGAGGCAATCCAGCTATGAGTTGAGATTTTGGAAGATCTGTTTTAGCAATTCTTTTTTGTAATTAATTATTCTTTTTACAGATTCATTCCTCACGGACGAAAATGTTAGTAAATTCAACAAGGCTCTTATATGCGTATGACATAAAGTGAGCACAAAAAATGCTTTATTATTTGTTTTTCGAACAACGTAATCATGAAAAACAAGTTATATGTGAAACAAAGGAGTTGTTATTGCAGTCTGGGCAGTCACGACAATATATACATATTTTAACATGTAATAAATGATTAGCAATCGTTAATAATAATTGTAACAATTTTACCTTAGAAAAATATATTCCCTTGAGCATAAAGCAATGGAGGCTAAACATACAAAGAATTATTATCATTGAACATCTGTAACCATCACAATAATAAGATTACATAGAAAAATTAACAGCAAAGTACTTAGAGAATATTACCTGCTAATTAATACGGGTTAAACACTTCGATTTTTCACTATTTTACCACACTGCCCGCCGATCGTCTTACTCCCATCGCCACTCTGTTCTCACTTCAACTATTTAGGCTTTCTTCCAGAATTCCCCACCTAAGCGCTTGTTTTTGTGCTTTCTTCTACCAACTGTCAATATTACGTTTTCATTATTGTACAACACCCATGTAACAGGTGACGCTGAAGTTGATACGATAAGTATGGTTTTGCACAGAAAGTCTTGCGACTGCATAATGTTCTTTAAAAAATAACCTACAAATCAGCCTCAACAACCACCGCGTAGTAGATGACATTTGTCAAAATTTATGACATTTTTCAAATCGCTGATCAATTTTAAAAGAAAAGCTGTTCTTGTAAAATTGTTATATAATGACTGGTGGTTGTAGTGAATAGATTTTTGTAGATTATTTTTAAAGAACATTATGTCGCGAAAAAGGTTAAATAAAATTTAAATTGTACACCCTGTATCTAGGTTAGGAAGCGATTTACCCATGTTCACAGGAACTTTTTTGTTTAAAATTAACTGTTAACCATTATAGTATAATAGAGCTGTTTCCAGTTCAAGTGAAATTATTCTAGGGTGCAGCAAATTATTAGGTTAACCACAAATTAGTTAGGCGAAAATAATGAGACTCACTATACAGGGTGTTTGGAAAAGTTGGTACAAAATTTAAGGAGGATGGATGAGGTGGAAGTAAAGCCAAAAATAGTAAAAAAGGTTCCTATAAACATTGGTCCTCCGGAGCACCGTTACTGAGATATGGCCCTCCAAAGGGATTATTTGTATATTTCCTTTCTGATTAAGATAATGGAATGAAAATTGTAGGTAATAATCATACCATAAGGATTTTTAACTCTCATAAGTTTCAACAAAATCGGTTATAAATAAGGATAGTTTTCTAACTACCCTTTTTATTCCTTTGGATTATCAAGCAAATATTATTTTTTAATGAATTAGAATTTTTTTTAACATTTTCACATAGTAGGCATCTTTCATGGTGACAGTTTCATTGTAATTATACTAATGATTGTCACTTTCGCGTGCCATCATTTAAATTCTTACGTTTTTTAGTTGTGATCTTTGTGGTTGACTGAATTTCATTCGATTCTTTTACAACCATGTACCGTGCTTTTACTAACCGTGAATATGTCAATATGCATTTTATTTATGGTTTCTGTAATGAAAAATAGTCTGTCGAGTCAAAACGAGTATCGGCAACGTTTCCCTGATAGAATGCAACCTTCTGCAAAATTGTTTGGGAAAATTCATGCAAGAACGATGGAATAAGGAGCCCTAGATCCAAGATATCGTGAATTTGGTCGTCCAAGGAGGCGTAGACATAATTTAGACGAAGTAATTTTAGGATTTTTTTAACGTAATCCTACTACGAGTGTAAGAAGAGCGTCTGCTCATGATGGTTGATGGTTGTAAAAGAATCGAATGAAATGCAACGTCAAGCACAAAGATCACAACTAAGAAGATAAAGAAATGTGAGAATTTAAATAATAGCACGCGAAAGTGACAATCATTAGTATCATTCATTCATTACAATGAAACTGTCACCATTTGTCACTATGTGACAAATGGTATGTTAAAAAAAAGTTACTGTTCTGAGCAATACATTATTTAAAAAATTATTATTTCTGATTAAACTATGCAGAATTCGAAAAAAAAAGAGACATTTTTTCTTCAAAAAAGTCTAATTCATTAAAAAATAATATTAAGTATTTGCTTGATAATTTAAAGGATTTAAAAAAATTCGAAAAATTTCTGTTAAGGTAGAAAACTATCCTTATTTATAACCTTATTTATATTTATTTTGATGAAACTTATGACAGTTAAAGATCCTTATGGTATGATTATTACCTACAATTTTCATTTCATTATCTTAATCAGAAAGAAAGATATTTTAAAAAAATATCCAAATTATAAGACCCCTTTGGAGGGCCATATTTCAATCTAACGGTGCTCTGGAGGACCAATGTTTATAGGAACTTTTTTTACTATTTTTGGCTCTACTTTCACCTCCATTTATATATACCAATTTTATACCAACTTTTCCAAACACCCTGTATAACCTTTAATTTGTGCGTCCCGTTTTTTTTATAAAGAAGGTGTTAGAGTTGAGGTTTTAAAAACAATTTTTAATATCTAAAAGCTCGAAACGCAGGCTGAGGAATCGTCATCCCCTTTGGTCTTTGGACATAATATGTTAATACTTTTTTCATAAAATGATTTGAATAATCTCCTCCTGAAATATTACCTGGGGGACAACCTGTACAACAGGAAGATTAAGGCCTGATTTTTCACCTCCTAATAAATTTATCTTCCAGTTAAATCTATATCTTTTTCATAAAATACGTATGTATAAGAAAGTGACAGACATAGAATTAACTGATATTTAAATTTACCCGACAGTTGAAAAAAACCTACCTAAGTGTAGATTTATTTTTAAGTTTCGATTATTTTATATCACGTTCTTGGACTTAATTCTAGATTTCATGATTTATAATTACCTACACCTAATGACGTCCCCTATATACTAAATCATTTCTAGTTACTAAAAGCATGAAAATCGATATGATATACATATTTTTTCACTCTATGAATAACACAATAAATTGTTTCTAGCAAATGTTATCTAAATCTTGTTGCATATGTTACAAATTTTATTTATTTTATTTATTTTTGTTTGTTGTTGTTTCACACTTAAATTCTGCGTCTTGTTTTTATATTTTGCTTGCTATTCTATCCTGCATTTATATATTTACTTTTAACGCTAGATGTTTTTGTTTAATTATTTTTTTCTTTATTTAGCTTTCGCTTCACCTTATCCTATAATTGCGACTTTATTCTGTATCGTTTTTCTGAATAAACAAACAAATAAACTATACCTGTGTTTTTTTAATTGTAAAAATATTTTTGAAAATATAACTCATGCGTTAACTTATTGACAAATTAGAATTGCCAAAAATTCAATTTACCTTCAACTACGAAATTTCACTGTTTTTTTTTCATATATTAAAAAGTAATTAGATGCAATAACAGATAAATCGTCGACGTCTCTATTCAGCAAAACTCGATTGCGTAAACCAATTGACGAATAATTCGACATAAGTGGAGGGTCGAAATTGAAATACGTCGTTTTAAATAAGCTTTTAGCCGGAGGGTGAATACCGACAGATACTGCCAGTCACCCTAGGTTGCACATTAGCGCGCCCAATCACCAACTCGCACACAAACGCAAACGCCGCTGCCGCAACTGCTGCTACCTAAGAATCGCCGGATATTGACCTGAAATCGTTCAGATTTCGTTATTGACTTTGTTCGGTGTCTGTAGAGTGGATTGGGGTGATCAGCAAAACTAATTCTGTTCAGAACATCAGGTAATCAATTAAGGTATTAAATTTGCTGGTTCTAAAGTTTTAAGGCGTTGGAAAACATTTTTTTTCGACATCGCGGTATGTAAAAGTGCATAAGTATGCAAAATAGTCAGGTTTCTGTATAGGGTCATTGGATCAAAAACATTCCGCATAAATGTACGGTAATAAAGAAAGATTCAATGTATTATTATGTTCAAATTGGGGCCGCGTGGTGGCTATAAGAATTCGATATACGTCCAATTCACCATTTAATCAAACTGAATTGGTGCCTTGTTGTACATAAACAGTCAACTGTTTCTCCAGTTTAGAGGCAAGTCGTCCATTAGTTTTTCCAAGCGATTTTCTAAAAAATTTAAGTACAGATCCCCATTAAGTTTATAAAAAAGTTCCCAGGGCACGAGTAAGCAATTTGCAATAAATCCGCATCAAAAGTTAATAAAAAATATAAAACACGCTAAGACAACAAATATAATATATCGTGTTTTATAAGATTCGTATTTTGTTTCGCATAAATTAATAATTATGATAATCCGAAGGGAAATTACACAGAAAACAATAATTTTTGGTCAATGAACAACTAAAAACTGGCCATAATTTAACACGACTTACTGTTTATGGGTAATTTGTGGATAGAACACAATTTGGGAAACAATAAAAACAACAGAAAATTGATCACAAGTGAATATCGTTGATACTGATAACTGATTGACTGTACGAGTATAGTTGGAGGTAGTTATAACTTGACATGATTTTTTTTCAAAAACACTGGAACATAGGTAGGTATTCAGATATACAAAGGAATTAACTGATATAGAACCTATATTGGGTAATATAGAATAGAATAGAATAGAATTGATGATGACTTGAAAAAACTTAGTTTTTAATGAAGTTACAATATTTAACATTGTAAATTTAATGTTCGTCATCTTTGCACATAATCTAGAGAAATATTCTTGATGCAGCTTCATAATCTTTTCCTAATTGACAGGGCACTGATTAACCCAATTTTTTGCGAAGAGAAATTTTAATTTAACTACATCAACATCCAATTTATTTAACGAAAAAAGAGGCACACTTGATTAACGAACACAACGACCTGTACTACTACCGTGAGAAAATGACACATTAATATGTTGCTTTGCATATTTTTGCATGCCATTCATCACTTGAAGCGTTTTAGAATCTGTATCTTCCTTAAAAATAGCGCGAATGTCGCGTGACGAAAGTACACTCTTTCGAAATAATATAATGTTCTTTACTGTTTAAATGTTTTTTTTTTTTGTTTAAATTATTAGGTACTGTTTTTAATATTTTTAGTATGGTGGCCAACATTTTTATGTTTACGTTATTTTATTTCTCTGGTATTAAATTATAATTTTTCTACTTACTTTGTGATATAACTGAATCCTTCAAGAATCAGTTAACTCATCTTTCATTTCAAGGTATACTATTTTTGTTTCAGAATTTTTTTCAACAGTGTTAAAAAATAATTAATTTTATTTACTTAAAATATCAATTTTCAAAGTGAAACTATTTTTTCAATAAAACGTTGCCCTGCATTTCTTAACTTGAATTAATATACAAAAATTTTTAAAACTAAACTCATTTTGTTTTCTTCTCTGATAAAACAACCACACAAAAAAGAAAAGTTGTCTGTACTTTTCATGCGACATATTATGTTATCTGTAGTATTTTTGCCTCCTGATCACGAATCTGGTGTCAGAATTGAGCTATCACATCACAGGAATTTCCTAACCTCAAAAAACCGGTAAAAAATAGCAAAAATTCATGAAAAAGTGATAGGAACAATACAAACAATTTTTTTTTCTATATTCAAATGTTCATTTACATAGTTAAGATCCCGCCGAATGTAAATTAGCGGTCACAATTGATGGTTCTTTTTGTAACCTCAAAAAAACGGGTCAATTAAGATCAGATACATATCACGAATTTTCAAAAAATAACATATTCGCTCCAAATTTGGTATACCGGGGTTTCCCAGGTCGTTGATCATGAATCAGAGGTCAATTTTGCAAAATTCAAGATGGCGGATCCAAGATGGACGACAAAATTTTCAAAAAATAACAGATTCGCATCAAATTTGGTATAAGGGGATTTTCGGGGTCGCTGATCTCAAATTCGAGGTCAATTTTGCAAAATTCAAGATGGCGGCCGACCAAATTTTCAAAAATTAACACATTCGCCCAAATTTGGTATACGGGGGTTTTCGAGGTCACTGATCAGGAATCCGAGATCAGATTTACAAAATTCAACCCGTGAATAGATCTTTTACAGAAAAAAAAAACAAGATAAAAACAAGATATAACCGAAAAAAGTAGGTTATCACATGATTGGGTACTCAGGTTATAAAGTAAAATATTACAAAATGAATTTCGCAGTTCTGACCTCGAATACGTAATCAGCGACCCCGAAAATCCTCATATACCAAATTTGCTGCTATTCTGTTATTATCTGAAAATTTGGTCGGCCATTTTGGATCCGCCATCTTGAATTTTGCAAAATTGACCTCGAATCCGTGATTAGCGACCCAGAAAACCCCCGTATACCAAATTTGGCGTGAATCTGTTATTGTTTGAAAATTCGTGATATCTGACCATAATTGACCCGTTTTTTTGAGGTTAGAAAAAGAACCATTAATTTTGACCGCGGATTCACGTTGGGCGGGGTCTTAACTACATAAATGAACATTTGAATATAGAAAGTCACTGAAAATTGTCATGAATTTTTGCTATTTTTTACCTGTTTTTTGAGGTTAGGAAATTCCTGTGATGTGTTAGCTCAATTCTGACACCGGATTCGTGATCAGGAGGCAAAAATACTACAGACAACATATGTCGCATGAAAAGTATAGCCAACTTTTCTTTTTTGTGTGTGGCTGTGTAATTTTTTTAATCACTCAGTATCTCGTTTCTTTATTTTCTTGTTTGGCTTGTTGTCAAATTTATTATAATCTGTTATTCTCGTCTACGTATTATGAGTTGTATAAATACTTTTCTTGTTCTTGTTTATATTTGACATTTGACAATATTTGACGTTGATTTTCTTCAACCTATACACCTCGAGTGGATTTTTTTCTAGTTTTTTTTATATTTTTTCTCGCTTGGTAGATCCTTGCTGAATCTTTCTCATCACTTTTGTTACGCTGATAGGTACTTTCATTAAAATTTTTCTTTACTTGTGAGTTTATAACCTTAATTTCTGTTTTGTTATTCAATTTATTTTTATATCTTTTTAATTTTAAGCCTTTTTCAATTGTTTTCTATTTGTTGCAGATATCCACTCTTACATAACTTTTATAGACTGATTGGCAAATGTGACTCTTCTTATATAAACTTTGCAGGAAACAAATGAATGCTGCAAATAGTTCTAGAATGAAAACTTTTATAGAAAATTTTATACTGAATCTGGGTCTTTACATTTGTGTCAGTACGTTTCAACACTTTTCAGCTTTCTTTTGTTGTGTGACTTGTTCGATTACGGTCATGATTTTGAGTTTTAGAACTTCAGTGTTTTTCCAAATTGTTGTTTCATAAGAAATTGTTATTTTATGAATTTGGCGTTATCCTTTATTTATGTTTCGATTGATTTTCCAATATAAATGAGTTATTTGCTGACATTATCCGCTGGCGTGCCAAATTTATGTTTTTTTTTTAATATTCAGTGATAAGTTTAAACATTGAAAATCTTCTGGTGTCAAAAGTTTGGTTAAATAATGGTTTCACAAAATACTTTTGTTTTAATCAAATTGTTGGTATGCCGTAGTTGGAAGTTTAAAAAACGGGGCTGTTTTGTTAAACAAAATAAATACCTTTTTTGATATTGCACCGTCTGTAAAATATTTTAATTTGAAATTTAACATTATATTTATCATTATATATTGATTTTATATTTACATGCGACATTTTATTTATCAAAATTTATGCGTAATGTAAATTTTTGTTAGTTTTGTTTTTTGTTATGACTATGATTTCTGCAGTTTTCCCTTTCCGTTTTTTTGAAAATTTGAGTCTTCGCAACGTGCAGTAATTGAATGCTTACAGATTGAATTACACCTATGCCCTTTTCTGATGTTTGAGGTGATTTTAAATATAAATCTTTACCCCGTGCCCTATCACGATGAAAATTAAAAAGAATGCGGTGAGTCACTTGTAAATGGTAGGCAGTTGCGCCAAACGACGTTGATGCAATTAAAATATAAGCATCAGGTAATCAAAAGGAATTGATTGTAGATACGATGGGGCCGTGTGAGTGCGCTGCGGCTCGCATGTGTGCAATGAGCTTATTCGTTTTCGTTTTTCCCGCAGTTCACCGTTTCTGGAATAATCGGCTTCTATATAAAGCCTCATAAAAACGCAATGCTTAAGGTTTACCCTCTGAAAATAGAGGACTAGGAAAAAAAATTATAATTACACGCCACGACCAAGAATTAACTTTTAATGTGCCTGGGATTGATGCTTCGGTTGTTTTGGTCGTTGTTGGGATTAAGCTCTTGACAGTCGGTTGGTCGTGGATTTAACTAAAACACAGCGCCACAAAAAAAGTAGACCCATGTATTTCCATGTATTTTTTCCGCTGAATCCGAATCTGCCTTCAGATTTGGCCCGTCGGGTCTGAGTTTTCGTGAAAATTAAAAAAAACAGGTCAAAATTCACAAAAAAACGTCGGTTACGATAGACGAAAGTTATAAAAAATCGAATTATTATACCAGCTCACTAGACGTATGATTTTTCACTTGTTTAATTCCAATATTTATCATTATAGAATCAGACAAGCTGGTCCAATTTCATTTAAAAACAGAAAATAGATTAAAAACGACATTATCATGGCATAATTCGTGTTGCAGAGTTCTGGATCAATCTTTTTATCCACCCACCCATTTATGAATTCATACATCTTTCTATCATCCACCTGTACCACCTATAAAACCCACCCATCCACCCATATATCCATCTACTTTTTGTACTGAGAGACTGAGAGATGAGATAACAGCCTAGAAGATTGAGAATGCAACAAAACTTGTAGAGTACTCTACTTTCTAAACAAAAGAAAATTTTCATGAAAATATAATAAAATATTCAATTCTACATCTTCGTTCTTCAAATTCTCTAATTCGTGCAAATATTTGACAAATGCAAGGGTCCGCGGAGATGCTAGTAACTCTTTTCAGCAGCGTGATATCAAATGGATTTTTGGTACCTGTAAAGGGCGCAGAATTAAAACATTTAATACTAGGTGTTTCATTTTTGTAGTTACATTTTGATAACAACTTCAAACAGCTATAACTTTGTTAATTTAAATGGAACACCCAGTATTTTTTACTCTCTCGTATACAGATTGAAATTTCCTTTCAAGTCATATAAGCATTGACAGGGTTGCCGTTACTACTTTTAGAGATATTTGCAATTTTCTATTTTTTCGGACAGTTTTTCTCGTATCAGACCTGTCAAATTGGCCATGATCAGAGATACTCCAAAAACAATTGAAATAACTTGACAGGGTGTTCCATTTAAGTTAACAAAGTTATAGCTTTTTGAATTTGTTGGTATACCATAATTTAGTGTTACCTATGCCTTTAACAGGTACCAAAAATCCACTTGATATCACACATTTGTCAAATTTTTTTCTCGAAATCTATAACTCCTAGGTAGGTATAGTAAAGTGACCCTAAAATTTAACGTAGAATCCGAAGATGCAATAACATACAGGCTATTCCATTTAAAATGACAAAGTTGGTGGCAACTTCCGGTATAAGCGGAAGTGCAACAGTTTTCAAAATATTTTCATTGAAAATTTTCATCAATATCTTATCATGGTAATTTCGTATCTTTCTAATGAACCAGTTGCGTGAATAACCCTTTATATGTGTATGGTTAGATTAAGAAAAATACGTAGATACGATAAATCTAAAAATATACAGGGTGTTCCATTTAAAAAACCTTACTTGTTTTCATATGTTGAAAACGTAGCAGTTAAAAATTGCAAAAATGTCATTAGAAACTACATAAAAAATACTAACAATTTTGTGCTTACACTTTTTTTCTGTAAATTATAATAAGGGGTTACCTATATGGTGGGGAGGGGGCAGTTATAGCGGATCATCATCCAGTATTCTATCTCCAATTGGAGTAAGAGGAAACACTCTAGAATTTCCGGTACTATAGTCTGTTTAGAAATGAAAGTAAATGAGTAATAAAAGCTTATTATGTATGCAATTCGTAAATAAATGTAGTACTGGTGCTTATATTCAATATTTTATATTCTTTATATATGCCGCTTCAATTTCTCGGTCCATTTCTCTTATAAGTAAACAATATAAAAACAGCATTTCAAAACATGAGGCTACTTTAAGCATCATAACCGGGTTAAGAGGGTTTTTAGTAATTCAAATAAAATTATTCAATATTATTATCAAAATATTTATTTAAATTTAATGAATAGACTTTTATTCCACACAAAAATATATGTATTTTGAAAATTCAAATTATGGTGAGTAAATGTAGTGTTGTATAAATGTACAATAAAGAAAATAAAAAAGTAGGTATATTAAAATTCATCCTCTGAATATTCTGATGAATTATCTTCGTCTCCTAGATTGATAACGATAGGTTCCACAGTAACGTCAATTAAATTATCGAGTTCCCACATTTTCTCCTCTTCTTTTTGTACATGATGTATACATCTTTGCCAGTTATCTGCAGTTACTCGTTCCAAGGAATTTTTTAACAAAATTTTCACGTCACTTAATTTAAACGTCGTATTATTTCGCGCTACATCTCCTTTTACCTGCGCCCAGACTAATTCGATTGGGTTAAGTTCACAGTGATAAGGTGGTAACCGTAGTACCGTTATTTGGCGATTTGTTGCCATTTCATCGATAACATATTTTTTCTGATCTTTATTAAGATTGACAAGTGTCAAAAGTTCCTTTTTCACCATATTTGTTTCAAAAGAAATGTTTTTTCCGGATAACCATTGAATTATATCGGCTTTCCTCCAAGCAGTCGTAGGCGTCCGCTCGGTCTGCCGTGAATGGTAACTGGCATTATCCATGACAATTACAGACCCCGGAGGAATAAGATCCAACATCTGTGTAAAATACTCTTCGAAAACATCTGCGTTCATGTCTTCGTGATAGTCACCTGTATTTTTAGATTCAAATAAAAGTAAACCGCCATCTACAAAACCACTGGCACTACCTATATGTGTCACTATTAATCTTCGCCCTTTACCTGAAGGTGCCTTGAACCCTGTTGAAAGTCCATCCAAAAATGCTTGTCGAAAACTTTTTACATTTTTATCTTGCCATACTTTTGTTACAGTATATCCCTCGTTGACCCAAGTTTCGTCTAGATAATAAATATTCCTCCCTTCGTCACGGAATTTTCTAATTGATCTTAAGTAGGATCTTCGCCAACAAATAATTTCATCTTTATCGATAAGAACTGACTTCCTGTTCTGCTTTTCCCAGCAAAAATTCAACTCTCGTAAGACGGCCCATAATTTGCTTCTACTGATTTTTGGCAAATCGTTGTCCTCTGAAAGTTCACTTAAAATTTTGTTTAGCGTTGGTATTTCTTTTTTAAAATAAAATGAGTGTACTTTTCTGCGAATGACATTTTTGAAGAAATCATCTATAACGACTTTTGACCTCCCTGTAGATGATTTTGGGGGATTTACAGTATCTTGTTCATTTTTTGTTTCCTTTAAAAGTCTGTAGATAGTCGATTTTCCAATCCCTGTCATTTTGGAACACTTTTCCACGATGTCGTCAACACTGTTGGTAGGATTTTGGTGTTTCAATGCATTAAATACATTTAATATAATAATCTTCTCATTCTGAGACAGCGCACATCTTTTCACGCGTTTAGCAGGTACGTAATCTGATAAGCTCGACATTTTACCCAAACAATATTATATCCACTGGCACAATAGTCACTAAACACAAGTCGAATTTTACTCTACTGCACTAGCACGTCTTCGTATATTCAGCTCTAAGACTGGATTGATCTGTCACAATACACTGGCTCCTGCCTTATGATGTATCCAGTAAAATATACTAATGTACACCCATTACCTGTTAGCATTAGTGTTACCCGATAATTACCTGAAACGAAATATTACCACGCCCATGGCCGGTTCTTATCTCGGGGTTTTATTACTCTCTTTCATTTCCAAACAGACTTTAGCACACCTCATAAAAATTCTGAATTTTGTTTCATTCAAAATCCCTTGCCTCAACAAAATGGTCACCAGAAAGACACCCCTCTTTATAATTCCTACACGCGACGATGTTCGTGATTTAAATATGATAATTTCGGTAATAAATCTAAATTTATAATCGCCTCCACGATTATCCGAGGAGACAAACCGAGAGAAATACCGCGTAATCGATTCGGGCTAGATCCTGAGAGAGAATACGTTCCCTTCGAGACAATCGTCATCGTGAATGGTTCTCATGCATACGACTGGATTATTTACCATTCAGCCTTTAGCCCATTGAAATGGTGATGACATTGTTGATGAAATATTTAAATGAGGAAGGGCGTCACAATGGTCGCGTCTCCGGGTTGGAACTCCTACGCGGTACCAGTGCTGCGGCGAGATCAAAGCCGCGATACCATCACGTACAGATGGCACGTCTCGAATATGCAATTTGAAGTGACGGCCACACACGCACGCCGTTTTTTCGGTGGGTCTATGTAGGCTAAGGTGAGCAAGAAAGACGTGGAAAAGCTCAGCTTTGCTAGACGGTAAAAGATACAAAATAATGTGCTTATAGCGCCCACAGCTACGCCACTGGTTGTTTACGGAAGCTGCCGATTTATACCAACACTGTAAAAAATCCATGTGAGTGAAATTATTGAGTACATTTTCACTCAATATTGGGCATTTTTCGTTTATTTCACCAAATATTAATCCAGACTATTGAGTCTCCTGTATATTTACAGGGTGGTCCGTTTTTCATGGCTACAGAGTAGCTCAAATTAGAAAAAAGTTGCGCCATTTCAGGGTCACTAAAATAAACAAACGGATCAAAGATATCTGCTGCCGTTCTTGAATAATTATGAAAAAACTTAAAACAGTTGTTTTAGAAAATGCCATCTAGCGTCCTTATTTCACAACAGATAGAGCTGAAATTTGGCACCGGGGAATAGCAAGATACGAGGAATCCATTTTCATCGAAAGAAAATTTCCATAGCCACTAGTTTCAGTTATGCAACATTCAATTGTTTTTTTATTTATAGGCGCCATATTGAATCTTGACAATAACAGATAAAGGATAAAATTTCGAACACGTCAATATGTAACAGTACTATTTTATTTGAAGAATAATCCATTAAATTGAAAAAATTCAATAATTTATTTAAAAATGAATAAAATCTAGTTATTCTTGATGTTAAACAAAAATCAATACTCAATAAAACAAAATACACAAATATTCTCGTCCATTCTCGTGCATACAATGCATCCTCTATCTGTCACTGTCAAGATCCAATATGGCGCCCATAAAAAAACAATTGAATGTTGCACAACTGAAACTAGTGGCCGTAGAAATTTTCTTTCGACGGCAATGGATCGTATCTTCTTATTCCCCACTACCAAATTTCAGCTCTTTCTGATATGAAATAAGAACGCTAGATGGCATTTTCTAAAATAGCTATTTTCAATTTTTTCACAATATTTCAGGAACAGCAGCAGATATCTTTGATCTGTTTGGTCAATTCTAATGATCCTGAAATGGCACAACTTTTTTCTAATTTAAGCTACCCTGTATATCTTACGGTTTCTCAGATGCCAATGGAGTTGAGAGGGATCACTCAATAATGACGACATTTACTTCGACTTAGCTACAAGTGCACCAAATACGAGTTTATCTGCAGAATTTATTTAACGGGTGCCTATATTTGAGTGAAAGTACTCAGTTTTGTTCAAATATCACGAATGAGTAAAAATGTACTCAATAATTTCATTTAAGACGTAAAAAGACAATTGCCAGTTTAAACACGTGATCAAATGCAAAATTCAAACCTGCAATATTTGAGTTCTAGCAAGAATAAACTGAAGTAATCTTACTACTTTCATTGGAACCATTATGAGTGAATTAGATGAAAATCATAGTTTAATGTATAGTTAAAACAGAATGAGCAATACCTACATATCGTTGATCCAACATTACCATTTTTTTACTGAAATTGTTAGGATTATTTTCTTTTGAAGAAAAGTAGTAAGACAATTAAACAAAAGAAAATAATGATGTTATAAATTTGACCAACTGTAAGACCTAGAACAGGAATACCAGTGCAAAATCAAATAATCCCGTATTCAGAAAACGTCATGAACCTGTCTATCAATAATTTACTCATTCATTTTCATCATTTCATTTTTAAAACAGCAAATATTGGATCTAAAACAAAATTAAGATCTATAGTAATTTTTACCATCAAAATAACTAACCTGTATTGATAACAGATCATATTATTACACAATTCATAATGACCGATTTAGTAGGTAGGTATGTCTAGCTAACTATGTTCAGGCATGTTTATATGAAGACAGATCTAGGAACTGCAAATAAATGAAATATTCTAAAGACATCTGGTGGTTGGTCTGGTACGGTTGAATGGATATGTCAGACAAGCGTCGCTAAAGGCAATCATTCTCATGAGAAATTAGAAACAATACAATTCGTATAAACATGTTGCTAATGACTCCTTTAGAGGAGGAATGAAAAATGAAGATAAACATAAAATTCGTCGTACATAGTTATTACACACATCACAATTTAAAGACGAGGAAAAAAGAGGTTAATGGTAATTTAGTCGGACATCAACAAAAACTCCATATCATCACCAATAATACAATACCATTACATTAATGGTATAAACATGCTCCTGAAAATAACACCTTCCACCGACCATTAACCGTATACCATACCGCCGGTATATCCGACAAGTACTTTCGCTAATAAAGTGCTTGTTTACAAAATAATAGATGCCACATTCCCATCCATAGAAAGCTATATAATTTCTAGACTCGCTCCACCAACATGCGCACTAAGATAGCGGTGATAAGAACCCTGGGCGTGGCTTGTAATAAATGGCAGCACAACCCATTGGTTGTCGACTCCTGTACCCGCCCATGTCGGGTCCCGTACAGAAGGGGAACCGGTGATTTTCTGCTGTTCCCCTTCCGAGAAACAGTGAGCAATGTGATCTCAACAATAGCAGTTTGAACTACCCTTTATCGGTGCGTTGCGATTCCGATTGTTTATCGCGGTTGTTGAGTTTATGGTTCGAGTTGTTTCCGTAAAAAGTGACTCTCAGTGCCGACATGCTCACCGACATGACCCCCACAGCGGGGCAACTTTACGGAGCTCAGATTCCCGCTATGACCATGAACGTCAAGACAGCTGTGAGTATTTGCAAGCGTTTTTCTAACGATAGCGGATCTTGTATTCGACAGAGGAAATCTTGATGATGTTGCCCATCACTTGATCATTAATGTCCTTAAGAAACTAACCACTAAGCTAAAGCTAAGAATGTTGGTCGACATCAAAACGACCAAATTATTTTTCTGAATGAAACAAAAACTAAGAGAACTGTGAATATTCTTAATAATACTAATAATGTAATCAACAAGGCGACGTTGCATTGGTTAAATTCACACTTGAGAAAGTCGAAACGTTTGTGTTTTTAACCACACTTTTATTAAGGGTTAAAGTAAAACTGATGATATTGTAGTGATTGAATTCAAAATACCAAAATATATGTTCAAAGAGTGTATTTTTCTATATGGAGCAAAAATTGGCCGTAAAAAATCAAAATCACAACAGCTAAATGGTTTTCTACCATTTTTTTTAAATAATCACGATATTTCTAATAACGAATCTTCTGTTTAATAATGCAATCAAGATATTGGTTTAATTTGCACCATCAACGAAAACATTTGTATTTTTTATCAGGACAAAAAGCCAAAATGTATTGAAAACTACTTATTTTTTTCTGTATGCCGCAAACATTTACCAATTTTAATAATAACTATAACAATATTGATAAAGTTACAAATTTGTCCAATTCACATCAAAAACGTCAAAACAATTGTATTTATAACTATATCCTTTATAATGTTGTTAACTAAGCATGTTGACGATGTTGCAAATTCATTGAATTCAACACATATATGTTCAGAAAGTGTATTTTTCTGTGTGGAGTACAAATTGGCCTTCAAAAATGTAAATTAGAATATTATTTTGATTGGTTTTCCGAATTTATCAAAGTAATCTTATGGTTGTCCAAACTGACTCCAATTTACAACTATATTTTGAACCATATTCCTAAAAATATTAAATTTGGTATTTAAAATTGCAACATTCGTAATATAAGTTGGTTGATATCAGATAGTTAGAATACCTATGTGTTCCAAAAGTAGGGTCTACTTATAAAAAATTTGCCATCAGAAAGCAGAATCAGTTCAGTTACAAAGAGTGTGACAATTTATTTGCGTTGTTTATGACGATCCAATATGATTTCAGAATTAATTGTTAATTTGCTTATAGAATAGGTATAGGTATTATTTCTGTCATCCAAATATGTTTTTGGTCTTCTTAATAACAATACCTAAAATGATTTTTTATTGTAATTCTTACACTGATGAAGATGCACGGAAGATGATTTCCATGATTCTATTGAGCAACTTATTAAAATAGTTCTAATTGATTGGATATGGATTCAAGAATCCGTTATGCTCTTTCTTTAGTAAATTCTATTTGAGAAGCTAAAAACTTTAAATCATTATTACATTACCTTTAATTCGTTGTATAAATAATAAATTTTCCATACCAAGTTCTGTTGGACTTATAGCTGTACATTGGAGAACGGTATTGTTACTGGTAAACGTTGTTAAAGTGATTGCCTATGAAATATTCATACCTGCAGGATTTAAAGTGATATCCGAGCAAATTGAGCCATTTTCTCAGTTTCAATAATAGATTTATTGTTGATGGCCGTAATTACGGAATAGATTATCCAGCTTGTTATCAAAGTAAACTCTTTGATTTGTTTCACGTATCCACTCGCGGCAAAGTTTCAAAGCGGACGAGGATTACAATCCTCGATATTGTGCAAATATGCTACTACAAAAGTGCTCACACGGCTGAGCGAAAGTGGCCACAATACCTTTATCCTCTGTTATGGGTTGCTCGAATCCAGCCCATTGTTAACAGTCCGTCGTCACAAAAGGTATTAACTAAGCTACTTACCTAAAATTCAAGTGTCCTCGAAAGAATGGTCGAGGACTCTCGAAGCGAACGAGGAGAGCCCTTACGCCAAAGCGTTATTTTAACTAATTTATCTTCGCTGTAAGTGACTGGGATTTCACACAGCGTTAGGACGGATTAAAAGTCCATTAGCGGGATATTTTAATAAGGGCTAACGCCGTGTAATGTGGCGTTATTTGTTCGGAATGGCTCACGCTGTGCAGATCCATCAACATGGCCATTCAGAGCCGTATGTGGTATGTGGTGTGCGATGCGCTTTTGTGTGCTTTGGGAAAGAGCCGTGGAGCGACGCTAAGTAGCCTTGCAGCGAGGTAGTCCGACGGAAAAGTGTATATAGGCAATTTGTTTAATGTGTTTTAACTATTTACCTACTGTGTGGTACATATTAAGTAGTTTTGATTTTTTTTAGCCTGCATGTTTTGCTACAGTAGGTATATTAAAAATTTTAAAGTGTAGATAACCATAAAGATATATACTTACAACAGATACCAGTCTACACTATATTTAAGCGTAAATTTCCAGTTTGGTGCACAACCGAAATCATGAACAATATAAAAGTTAAAGGCTATCATCACAATAAATTTAAAACAACTCGTAACAACTTTCACTTAAATGAGTTTAGACGTTTGAGACGCTTAATCAAAAATCAATTACATTTTGCTTACAATAATTATCTTGTTGACTGCCAAGCGAATATTAAAAGTGACCCTAAAAGGTTTTGGTCCTTTGTACAGAATAAGAAAGGGCACACGCGTATACCAAAAAATATTTTTCTCGATGATCAGGAATTTGATGATCCCGTGCAAATTGTTGACACTTTTTCTAAATTCTTTGCTAGCGTTTTTTCCATCGAAAATGTTCAAAATCCAAACCTATCATTAAATTATTATCAATCCTGCATTAACATACAACAGCTTACTGAATCTGATGTCCTTCTAGCAATCTATAAACTAAAAAACAAAATGACGTGTGGTGAGGATCAGATTCCTAGTTTTCTAGTAAAGGATTACGCGAGAGTTCTAAGCACTCCGCTTCTAACGTTATTCAATATTGCTTTATGAACTGGAGTATTTCCTGATAGGTGGAAAGTTACAAGAGTGTGTCCAATTTTAAAAAGCAGTAACCCTGCGGATGTAAGAAATTATCGTCCTATTGCCATATTGTCTAACATTGCAAAGGTCTTTGAGATGTGTCTGTATAGACAAATATTAGATAACTTAAAGTCATACATATCACCAAATCAGCATGTTTTTTTTCCCGAATCGTTCAACTTTATCTAATCTGGCCGAGTTTACCCAGTTTACGGCGAATTATGTTGATGACAAAGGGCAAGTTGATGTCATTTACACAGACTTCTCAAAGGCCTTTGACAAGACTATTCATAGTATATGGCTACGTAAGTTGGAACGGTATGGTTTCAGTGATAGCTTACTCCGCCTTTTCAATTCTTACCTATATAATCGAAAGATGTTTGTCTCTTATAATGGTTTCAAGTCGAATACTATTAATGCGGCATCAGGAGTACCTCAAGGCTCTAACTTGGGGCCACTCCTTTTTATATTATTTGTAAATGACGTATCTCTAACATTAAAGTCAAATCATCTTATGTTTGCCGACGACTTGAGATTGTTCTTGAATATATCATCTGTGGCTGATTGTTTGTTATTGCAAGACCTTGTGGATCATGTTTATATATGTGTACTGATAATTATTTACCTGTTAACACAAAAAAATGCAAAGTGTGTACGTTTACTTTTAAAAATCAGCCCCTCATATTTGATTATAATATAGGTACGTTCGAAACTTGAATATTGTAGCCTTATTTGGCACCTATGTTATCAGATATAGAGTAACCACATGGAAATAATACAGCGGCGTTTCCTCAAATTCCTGTCTTTTTGTGTTGACAGTTTTTATGCTGACAGGGGATACAA
The DNA here is from genome assembly GCF_000390285.2 of Anoplophora glabripennis. Taxonomy (NCBI): domain Eukaryota; kingdom Metazoa; phylum Arthropoda; class Insecta; order Coleoptera; family Cerambycidae; genus Anoplophora; species Anoplophora glabripennis. The sequence goes on along the minus strand of NW_019416352.1, from coordinate 1,078,104 downwards.
CCACCAATTACTGTTACAAAGATTCAGTATGCAGTCGCTGAATACTAGAAGGGTGGTTGCAAGTTTATCTTTTTTATTTAAATTTTTTCATGGCATGGTTGATTCTCAGGCTTTAATCTATCTTTTTAATATACGTGTTCCGAGACCTGACTCTCGTGAGATTTCACTATTTTATTGTCGAAATGCTAGAACAAATGTGCTTGTAAAATCTCCCGTTTATTTAATGGCTAATAATTATAACCAAATAGCAGATCAGTGTGATTTATTTCCTTGTAGTTTTAATGATTTGTTAAGAATTGCCTCTGATTACTTCAATAATTTTCAATATTAGATATAGGTTTTGCTTTTTTCCTCTTTGCTGCTTATTTATTTATTTTAAATTTTATTTTGTTTATTTATTTGTTTTCTTTATTTATTGTACAGTAGTATGCTTATTTTATAATTATCATATCAGAATGAGAGGTAGACAATATATATTTAAAGCTCTAGTCACACCAAGATTCGGATGCTTTCAGGACAAAGCGTTTCTTCTCACCAAAAATTATCGTCGAAAAAGTAAAAGATAGATATCACAATATAAAACGTTAATTATTTTCTGTTCAGTTGAAAAATCATTAAAATGTAGGTATAGAGGAAATTCTTAACTTTTTCAACAATATGGAAGATAATTTAATACTTAATAATAATAAAACTTAATACCAGCTTTTTTAGTCAGAGATTGCGCTACTGCATTTTGTGGACCTCTTGTGCCTTTATTTAATCTTATACTGAGTTCAAGAAATTTTCCAACCCTTTGAAAGTGATCAAGAGTTTACACCTGTTCATAAAAAAGAAGCAAAAAACGATTTTGCGAACTATAGACACATTTCCATATTGAGTAATTTTTGTAAACTTCTGGAAATAACCTTGCATTCTTATATTGTGTATCACGTCTCTAATATGATCGTACCTGAACAACACGGTTTTATATTTGTAAGACACAATTTATATCTGAAGTTCTTGATCAGGGAGGTCAGGTGGATGTTATTTACACTGATTTCTCAAAAGCGTTCGATAAGATTGATCATTTTTTGCTACTACAAAAACTTAATAACTTTGGGTTTTGCGATGATTTGCTCAGACTGTTTCAATCTTATCTAACTGATCGCTATCGTGATTTTAAATCGTACACCTTTCCTCAGACTTCCGGCGTTCCCCAGGGTTCAATACCAGGTCCGCTTCTATTCATAATTTTTATTAATGACATTGTTAATGACATAAATGTTCGCTACCTTCGCTGATGATGTGAAATTATATTGCAGAATTGACGGTTTGTGCGACTGCGAAAATTTGCAACGAAGTCTTTTGACATTTAACTATATTCTAGGAAGGCCTGAAGTCATTAAGGACCTGGGTATTTTATTTGACCCGCAGCTTAGGTTTGCGCGGCATGTGGAGCTTTCCATAGCGGGGGCATATAAAAACTTGGGCTTTATTTTACGCAATTCCAGTGAATTTAGAGATTTCACAACTCTTCGTATATTACTTATACACTACGTTTGTAAGATCTAAACATGAATATGGCTCTGTTATCTGGAATCCTATTTATGAGTGTCAAATTTCTGCACTTGAAACTGTTGAAAGGTGATTCTTTAAATCTGTAGCTTTTATTCTATCCTAGAGGAACACCACAGAGTGCCAAGATAGCCGAATTAATAGCTTGTTTGTTTCACTTTCAAGCTGTTGTACTGTTGACCTTACATTTCACTTTTTTTCCTCCACTTGTTTTTTTCTTCTTAATTGTGACTTAATTTTAAATTGTAACTTATTCTGTAATTGGGCTCCGTCCGTTGGGTATTTTATTTAAATAAGTAATATAACGATGTAGAAACAAATCTATATAGGTAAATAAAAATTAAATGTTGTTCTTTCGTAAGCGCATCACTTGAGAACGGCTGGACCGATTGAGTTAATTTTTGGTTAAATATTCATAATAGATGAATAAGATTTTTAAAGTAAAAAAAATGGATAATTTGCCCGGAAAATTCGGGAAACACTAATAGTGCTTTTTTTATGGTAGGTATATTTTTTGTATGAACTCAAAACCATAACTCACGATTCCAACTATGAATATGCGTAATTCTTTTTTTTATTTTGTCCGTTATGGTTCTGGAATAGTTTTCAGAAAAAAAATTCAGGACAACTACAAATGAAAGTCGGAAAATTCGGCCAAAATGCAAAAATCATAATTTTTGTATGCATTCTCGATTATAACTGACGATAGGAACGACATATTTGTTTGATTCTTTTTTTTTCAGTTGAAAACGCATTCCAGCCCAACGCATGTAAAATTTTCCATTGGCGTACTTCAGAATGGACCTACTCTTCCTCAAATTGAATATTCATGGCTACAGTCGTTAATAGATAATCACTCAGAAATACGTTTTTTGTCTCAATTTTACATTTCCAATAGTTTTTCACAAATTCATTAAACCATCACAAACAAATTTATTGAAATTTGAACAGGACAGCGTCTGTCGGGTCAGCTAGTATGTAGGTACCTACATAAATGTCTAGCTTGACCAAATTCATCTTGTAACAGAATTTCAGATGCACGGAGGTAATTTTCTGATTTATTCAAATATATAATAACTATACACTGTAAAAAAATCACTCAAATTCACTCAATTTTACTCAATAATGTATCAATTTCTCTCCACACACAACTGAGTGAAATTTTCATTCTATTAGTATGCCTACAATTAAAATTTGATGAGCGAAACTATTGCAATGGAAGTGAATGAATTTGACTCAAATCCGAGTTTCTGCTAACAAGTGTGTGACTTTTGACTCTATTCTAAGTATGTAAAATCAATTGACTTTTTCTGTAATATGATTTAAATTTAACATTTATTGAACAATTTTGTACTATGAAAATTTCCAAGGGGTCGGCGCCTCCATTTCATTAATATCTGGAGTGGTTTTTGATTTTGATTTAAATATCATTGTATTGAAGTCCTAAACTACTAAGCTGCCACAGTGGTTTCTACACAGATCTGTTTTAGAGACAATATTTTAGGAATTAAAGGAATTAACTGATTGGACGAATATATTGTCATTGTACCTTGCAGATATGTAAGTAAGTATAGATAACAATTTAACTATCCGTTTATTTAACCAAATATTAATCCAGATTCAATATATTATTGTTTCTAATTATTATAATCAAACCACTGCTCTTAAACATAATTTTCACCAAAATAACCGAATTAACGGACTTTGCCAGCACTACACGCCATACACCGCGAGATGTCCCAATGGGGACGATGGGAATATACTGTTGTGTTGAATGTGTTAGTTAAAATTTTATGTATGAATGTTCTATTTTGGAAATTAATGTTTTGAGTAAGTTTTGAAAAGCCCCTGTATATGTGTGTCAATAAAGTATGTTATGTGTAGTGTAGTATATATGTTAAAGACGTAAATACAATTCACAAGTCTTATATTTACCTGCTAATGCTTAAATGGCCTCTATTTTACACTTTATTTAATTTAAAATTTTGCTTAAGTTTTTTTTTCATTTTTATATTTTATTTTTTTTTATGTCAGCAACTCCCTCGAGCAGGAGGCGAGTTCAATATTTTATTCAAGCAAGAATCTACTTATTTCTTTGTCATAAATTTAGTTTATCTCACTATATAGATTTTCCTCAAATATCACACATGGAATAATAAATAAATCGGATAACTTTAACAAGTGTCAGTTGTATTTACTACAACGGACGTTCAGATATACAGTTATACAAATTTTCTTAATCTAGACTTATACTAAAATTAGAATTTGAGATCTCTTTATTTATATTACTTTTCAAATTTGATTGGTTAAATGAATCTTTTGTTTTTAAATTTGTTAAAATTTTGTTTTAAATATCTTTATCTTTCATTGATCAATGTTTTTTAAATATGTGGCCAATAAAATACACCTCTTAACTGCAGTTAAATAAAATGTTCTACTTTTTATTTTGATATTTTAAAGTTCTTCGACGATCTTGAAGTTGGCAGGCCTGCTGAACTGGAACTAGACTTTCTCGTTGTTTTCTGCCATTAACTCGTTCTGAAGCCGTCAGATTCTCTTCCGTTACATTTATTCCGCTCAGGCATTGGTCACTAATTTTGAATTCGCACTTTATTCCCTTTTCGAAAATTCACTGCAGTCGAAGCACTTGATTGGTCACAAATCCTAACAGTTCGTTGTTGTACAAGTTTAATTTTCTTATGTTTGATCCCTGTTCGGACTAATTCGTTTTCTCACAACTTTTGACGAACTTATAACCTCACATCAGTTTGACATTCGAGATTTGAAAAGGTTTAAATTTTAAAATAATTGAGTTGCCTTTATTTTACTTGTGATTTTCACTTGTTTTCTTTCAGATTACCACAGATGTTTATCGTTCAAAGATCATGAGCAAACTGGCTGTTTTCGTCCAAAACACTTTTAATAAACCCGAAAACAAAAGAAGTTTGTTGTGGTTACAACTTCACCTGTCATATGAGATAACTTATTTTATGAAATTTTGGGCATACGGATTTCTAAAACTGAAAATTATGCTTATTTTCGATTATAGGATACAATTCTCGTTATTTTGATACCCCATTTTCCATTGTAGGTTATAATTTTACATCTATTCTGAACCTATGCTAAATTATGAAAATACAGTAACATTTCTTACTTAAAACTGTTTTTACCTATCTAAATCTATTTTATGACCTCTTTATTAAAGTTCTTACATACTTTCCACTTGGGTTTGCATTTATTTAAATGTTTATGGCTTATTTTTGTTCTAGGTGTCGAAATGACATCGTTTTTCACAAATTTTTCACTTATGGAAAAGTCTATAACATAAAATAAATACTGCTTTTTAGTCCTTGGAAGATGCACTAGCCGATGTCTACAGCAGATTCACACTCACCTTTAGATTAAAAACAAGATTTACAAAGTTTGTCGTTTGACATATGATACGATTTTTTTTCTTGTACACTGCACCTATATATTGGATCAAATCCAGTTCTAAGGATGTGAACTTGCTAAAGGTATAACACTTTAACTTTCTATAACGTTATTTGCATGTATATTGAAAATTTAGTAAAATTTCTTCGACAGCCGTTACTGTACAAAGCTACCGTTTCAAAATTTGATGAAAATCAAATCAAATCAAAAGTGAGGTACAGATAATGTTTTGTACTGCGGTGGTTTGTTGGTGACAAACATGTACTACATTTCTGTGCTGTTTTTTTCAAGAAATTATCGTTGGAAAATTGTTTTATTTTGAATTTCATGTGAATTTTGACATTTCCGGAGTCATTTTCCATTATATAACTTGCATTGCACACATTTGTGATATGCTTTAAACTAGACATAAAATAGAACTATTTGACTTAATTTTACTACACCATGTGATTCTTTTTAAGAAAATCTATCAATTTAATAAATATTTTCAGTTTAATTGTTCATACTTGGAATTAAATATTTTAAAACGCTACTATGCTTTAAGATTTGCTTTTATTTAATGTTTTATAATTGAGCAGTATGTCATAACATGACAATACAAAGACAACGTACGACAACCATAGAATGGGGTGGGGTCACTCAATGAGGACATTTATTCCGATTTAGCTACAAGTGTACCAAATACGAGTTTACCTACAGAATTTATTTAACTGCTTTCTATATTTTATAGTGAACGTACTCAGTTTTAGAAAAAATATTATCACAAATCAGTAAAATTATTAAAATGCTCAATATTGAGTGAAAATGTACTCAATAATTTTACCATTTTTTTACAGCGTATTTAATACAGAAGTAATTTTTGTACTGCTTACTGCTTGTACTTTTCTTGATAAGTGCATATTGCGGACAAGATACATTAGAATTTAACCTACACCAAAAAGTTTGGTACAAAAACTGGTCCTTTTTTGATTTTACAATCTCTAGTTTTACTCTTCTCTACTCTTGCACAGAAAAGTTAATTTACAAATTCCATTTACATCAGCTTACAGGCACTCTAGCAAATTTTCTTTATCTTGTAAGGCAAGCTAACTCGTTCTGGAAATAAACTGACGTAGTTAATTTACCTAGAAACGCACTATCACCCTATCACTAAAAATGTCTCCATTTGTTGAACTTTTATTTTAAATTACCGTATTTCGAGTAATTTAGATTAGGTACCTACGTTTATTTATGGAAAATTTTTATAATGAAGTTCCTAACAACAGACCTTTTTTTAAAATCCTTATATTATTGTGACAATTCGCAATAAAAGAAATTTCCCGATATCATTTTTATTTTTGTTATCACCTACAAGCATTTTTTATTACCTACCTACTTTATGTAGAATGATTATACACATGAGATGTTTTTCTTTTTTCTTGGTAGGAACTCCTTGAATCTTTTTTAGAATAAATAAAAAAAAGGAATTAGAAACAAGTTTCTGAACCCCAGCCTCAGCCACGGAAAAGCAAGTAGATAGAATGATTTTTGTACAAATTGATTTATATCCTTTTGTTCATTGTTTGCAATGTATGCCAAAATAAGTACTTAATATTTTCAATCCATTAATTTAGTTTGTTTTCTCATTTAGCTGTACCTTCTTATACATACCCATATAAAGCCTTACAATCAGATCTAGTACTTAGGGGTGAATTATCGGATTTAACTTTCACACGCTTATCAATAGCAACAACGAAACTACAACTTGCGGTATTATTTCGGCTCATATCAATTCCTGTTATTGAAGCCTCTCACCTTTAAAAACATGCACATTTCGATCAACAATAGCAGCGAACCTCGCCAGTTCCATTTAACTTTCGAAAGATTGTCGACCTCAATCAAACACATGATTGAATAGACTCAAATTGGCCTTAACTGCAAAACAAGTTCTTTCTCTCCTGTTGTTGTGAATCATACCGGGCAGATGTTCGAAAGGAAAGGTTTTATTTTTTATTTTCGTCAGTACCATGTGTAACCTGTCCGGGGAAATACGATACGTCTTTACTATGTTCGGAGAATGGGAATAAATGTTTTTTTTTTTCGGAAAATGTTGCGGATATAAGTACTTCCTCTCCTTCATGGTCCTCAGGTCCGCAAAAGGGATCTGATCCATCACAATCTTTTTATACAGAATGAGAAATATTAGGAAATGTCAACAAGTCCCTTTGATTCTATCATTTTCAATAAAAAAAAAACATTTTTATAGTAAAATGCGTACCATATTCTAGGTATACCATATTCTTGGATAAATAAACAATTTACCCAAGAACACTTTTGCAGATTTACCTCTAGCTATGTCCCGGTGGGTAGAAAAGATCACGTTTCGTTTTACTTTCATTCAATTTAAGGGTCTTTGCTGGAAGCTACACTCCTGCTATTTCAATTATTTCATAGGAAAACACAGAGATTAGATAAATTATAGGGAGACGCATACACTGTAGTATCATCAGCAAATAACTTATTGCTAAAAAGAACTTGAAAGACGAACAGATCATTTAACATACACAATGAAAAGCGAGGGACCCAACGCGGAGCCCTGTGGCACTCTTTGAAGCACAAATTTGTAACCTGAACAAGAGTTATTAAATCGTTAAAAAAAAGTTTCTAAATAATCAATGGTATGCGTTCCAAAGCGTTTTCAAGCGAGGAAAATAATTGAAATTTGGCGATAGTTGCTCGGTTCATTCGGTCTAACCTTCTTTAAATGCGGTACAACCTTGCTAGCCTTAAAACAGTCAATCCACTGACTTGCACTTATTATATTAACACACACCTTAGAACAGACACAAAAAGAAAATACTTTTATATTTTTATGAAATTAATGTTTTACTAGTATCAAAAATATTTACACATAACATGATAGAATCAATCAACATGTAAAAACTGAGAAGGTACATAATTTGCGTACAAAAATAAACAGAAAAGTTATGTGTCTAACTCGCTGTTGTGCTCCAGGCCGTCAGAAATATATTAAACATCCCGCGACAGTCGTTGCGTTAAAATTGGACGTTAGTGTGAGATTTATTAAGAATTTTCACGCCCTTTACAAAAGTTTCGGTGGAAATGCTAGGAATTCAGGCATCACCACAAAATTTAAATGACAGCAAGACGAACTGTTCTATGTCAAATATTTGCCCTCACGTGGGTTATTTTTCGGGCGTGCTGACTTGGAACAGATAATTCGATTTTAAACAGGAACTAATTTACAATCGCCGTGAAATTTTTTCGGTAAAAGATGATAAATTTTAGGTTTTATAGACAACGTTGGATTTTGTATTTTTTCGAAATATTTTTATATTTGTCAGCTTAAAAGTTGTACCTAATTTAAAATGATAGGTATCGAACATTATTTCGAACATGATGATCGAAAAAAACGAATATTTTGAATTAATTTATGTTTTGTTTAAATTTTTTCTCGAGATACTACTACTCTTTAAACAACGATCATAACAACTAAATCTGAATTCATGCTTGTTGGTTGGGAATTAGACAAATTAAAGAAATAAACCACAATCTTTTATGTTTTCATGCATATTCTTGATTTACAATGATATTTTCTGAATTTATTCTTTCATAATTTTCATGGTTCAAATCAAGATTTAAATTTTTTTTAGTTATCTCTTAGATTTTTTACGTATTATTAAACAGTGCAAATTCGCCTAAAAGGTGATGAAGTCATTTTTTTCGAGAAAAATATCATTTTCTGAAAATTATGTAATAAAAAATTATGTATCAAAAATAATCTCAATTTGCCAACATCTCTTTAAGTCCATAGCTATAGATAAAAATGCATCTAAACTATTCAAAACCCTTACCAAACTTTACAGTAAAAAATGAGAGGTACAGTAAAAAAACATATATACATATATAGTAATAAAATATATAATTACCAAAAATTAACACACACAGATAATCGTTTCTAAATGCTTTTTGTTAACCAAACATGTAATAAAAAGTACGTATGTGCTGTTTATTTCACTCGACGAATTAGTAAATTATAATTATAAGCCTTTAAATCGAAATTTTGGTCAACTTGCCTGAATTTTTGATATGAGTTAGTTTGAAGTATGTTATAACAATAAGTGACAGTATTTTTTTGTTCAACCCCCGGCCAAGGGTGAAAAAAGATAAAACAAAGGGATATTTCAAGATAAACGGGTACGGGCTAGAAAAAAAGTTTCGTATAAAAGTTGTAAAGCATACAATTCTACATAAAAATGGCCTCTTGACTTTTTCTTGTATTATTAAAATTAAGAGAGTTAGGAAGGCTAGAAGTTAAGGGAAGATTTCAGAAATTTAAAAAAATCATAAGCAGAAAAATGAATGAATTTTGTAATTTTTTTTTCGATCTACTCTCAAAAATGTAACCTTTCTTTTCAGAGAAATAGATATATTTTTTAATTTTTAATAAGAAAGTTATAACAATTTCAAATTTGTTGTTCACCCCCTAAACAGAGATTTTAACGAAAACCCCGAAAGAGGTCAATTTAATTTTGTCAATTTGTTTACATAAATCATATTTTTAATTCTTTTTGAGTAAATATGATTTTTTTATAAATAAAAAATATAGTTTTTCTGAAATAAAAAATAAGGGTAGCAACCCCCAAACACGGAATCACTTGCGAAATATTTGTTTTTTTATCATAGGTAATTAATTTCAATTTTGTTTCATTTCAAAATATTGATTAGAACCCCAGAAATTTAGAAAAAACTGTTTTGGGGGGCGAACTTTGAGGGCGTATTTCACCCCGTAAATATGTTTTTCCGTCGATAAAAAAATACGTGTCTCTTTACATTCATTAGAGTAGATTGAAAAAAAAAAATTACAAAATTCATTACAGTTTTTCTGCTCGTTATGATTTTTTTAAATTTCTGAAATCTTCCCTTAACTTCTAGCCTCCCTAACTCTGTTAATTTTAATAGTACAAGAAAAAGTCAAGATGCTATTTTTATGTAGAATTGCATGCTTTACAACTTTTATATGAAACTTTTTTTCTAGCCCCTTTTAAGTTATCTTGAAAAACTCCTTTGTTTTATCTTTTTTCACCCTTATCCGGGGGTTGAACAAAAAATTACTGTCACTTATTGTTATAATATGCCTCAAACTAACTCATATCAAATTCAGACAAGTTGACCAAAATTGATCCTAGGATAACAGAGATTTTAGAAAGTGACGACAATTTACTAGAAAATGAAATAACCTTCCAACAAGATGGTGCGCCCCCGCACTATGCTGCTGCTGTGCGACAATTTTTGGATGACCATTTCCCGGGGCATTGGATTGGCAGAAGAGGTCCCGTCGAATGGCCACCAAGATCTCCGGATCTGTCCCCTTTGGACTTTTTTCTGTGGGGTCATTTAAAATCACGAGTGTACGCCACTCAGCCGGAAACATTGCAAGTGCTACGTCAGAGAATTGTAGAAGAATGCCGATTAATAACTGCGGATGTCTTTAATAATGTTCGAACAGAATTTGAAAACAGACTGTATTATTGTTTGGAAGTTAACGGGGGTCATTTTGAGCAATTCATCAAATAAATCTGATTTATTATTTGCTTCAGCTTTTTTATTTCATTTCTGACTTTTTTGTAAACTGATAGACACATCAATAACAATTAGGTAATGCGGTCATGTGTAGTAGATGAAAAACTTATTAGTGGTGGGCATTTGTGTAGAAATTACTACGCGTAAGTTGGTTTGTCATCTTTTCGTTTGTAACCAATAATTCTGTCAAATCTCAACCGATTTCTAAAAACGGTACGTCACTGTATTCGCAATGAAAAGGGCTTTAAAATGATGTGCCACAAGTGGGGTAGTTGCATTTGAAATTTTTAAGTTGGGGTTGCTAGGCATTAGGGGGATGAACATATCGAGTTGGCTTGACTGTCAAAAAAGCTCACTCCAAGAACAAAAATCGACGGGTCTCGGCGAATTTTGAAATATTATTCGGTTTTCCAATTATAGGGAGGGGGGGGTCAAATTTTCGTTGGGATACCCTGTATAATTATTTTGTCAAAGTATGTCACAAATTAATATAATTCTAAAAACTTGACAATTTATTTTTACAATGATTGAAATATTTATTTTTTTTTGGAGATTTACATTTTTCTGTGGCTAATATCATGTTACTTCTACCCAAGACTTGTATAAATATACATATTTAATATTAAACATGTAATATTAGTGACTGAAACGAATACAGTACTTCCAAACACAAACAAATACTTGTAAAAAATAAAAGTATCTCCTAAAATTAAGTATTATTGCACTACTTAAAGCACAATAATTGCAAACAGTCAACATAGCATGTAGAGTAGAACAACATCAGCCACTTGCGTTGTGCATGCATTGCCTGACGTGTGACTGTGTATTATTATTAGACTTTGTGGCGACAATCAAATAAATAAACAGTGGTAATCTGTATTATGCTAATACACGGCAATACGTGTTATAGTAGCAGAAATAGGCTAAATCTATTGTCAAGTCGTATGCCGCTTTATACTCACGATACACAATGCTACTGACTGCCATAAAAACACGTGTCAAACAATTGACCAAGCAAAGTGTCAAACTCACACACGCACAAACAACAATGAAATACACGACCAACGTTCCTCAGCAAAGAACCTAGATTGTTCACCGGCACGCCAGACCGACAGGGCATTGTGGTGCCGCTAAATACTTATTGAATAAATTGATCGATGCGAAGCTTCAGATCGTTTTTGAAATATTTTATGGTAAGTTCTATGTGAAGCGTTAAGCGTTTTCCGTCCGTTTTCCGAGCGTTTTCCATGTGAAGCGTTTGAATAAAATTACATAAAAGACAACCTGGCCTACAGCCAATCCTGTACCACATTGCAATCGCCCTAATTAATAGAATAATGTCCAAAAGAGGTTATTGGTAACAAAAATTCCTGCCTAAAATGACATTTGCGCAAAATCTGTCTGTTTCGATTGGAACCTATCTTAGAAAAATCCCAATAGAGTCGGTATCCCTGTTTTCTTCCAACTATAAACTTTATTTAATATGACTTTGTGTCGGATCAGTCTCTGCATGACTGCAATATGTGAAAGCGATCGGGTTAATTTAAAAATGGGCTAGGCGAGAGCGTGGCTTAATGACGTGCATGAAACGTTAAAATCCCCACATAATATCCTTAATGTACTTAATTAATGCGGGGTTTTTGTTTTCAAATATCGCGTTGATTAATATGCAGCCATCGGAACCCGTTTTCTAGAAAAAACAATTACGAAAACCATCAAAAAGCCGCTCTCACAAAAAAAAACGAATAGAATAACCAATAACCCTGACTAGCACTTCCACAGCCACTAAAAAGGAAAACAAAACCAGCCACACCGAGCCGCATTAAAAAAGCGACGTTTCAAAGGTAGGAAAATAAAGACCGGCGACGTTTGTTAGAAGCGCCCGGTGACTGACAGATCGCCGCGGTCAATTGTGCGCCTCTTTAATTTTTGACGTGGTGATAAAAGGTATCTGGCTTTTTACTGCGGCCTTTCCCGGTAGCATTTTTAACAAATTGAAACTGCCGCGAATGTTTTACGATATACGTAGTCGCGGCTTCGTATTTCTTTTATGTAATCCTTTAGGAATGCGCCGTTACGCGGCGGATTTTTGATTGCTGATTGTTAATTGATTAGGGGATAATAGAGGAAAAAAAAACGTTTTACCGCTGGTGGAAGCGGTCAACACCCTCGCGGGAGCTGCGAATACTCCTAACGCGAGTTGGTGGGCAGTGTTTTTCGAAGGTCCGGAAAATAAAAATATCATACATTACCTACCCACTGTCTCCGAGAGAAAAATTGGCGTACTGTCAGAGATTTACAAGCTTCATTAAATAGTTTGTGACATGAACAGTCGAGAGACTTTTTTCAGGGAGATGTGAGTCATTTTTTTTATAACCTACAGGACAAAACTATTGGTAAATCTATAATTGTGTGGCAAGGAAGTTAATAAAACCAAAAGGGACCCAAAGAATAACGATCTTCAGGAGGTTGTCAAATTAAATGCTCAAAGTTGTTATGAAATTTATTCTTCTTAGAAAGCACTTACGATGATATCTTTGGGCAAGCCTAGAGAGCTCGATAACAGTTATTTACGCCATAAAGGAGGTAAGTATTATTTTTCGGTCGAGGACGATTTTGCGCCCGAGTAGAGCAAGGGCTGGCAATAGAGTCCGAGACTAGTAAATTATGCTTAACTGCTGCGTGGTGTATAACATTTTTTATACGACTGCCTTGCAAAAGGGGGTTTTGCGCCCGGAATACACGCTCTGAAAACGGTATTTTACACACGCCGTGTGCTAAACATTTTGCACACGGTTATGTCATCTTTGCGCACGCGTGTTCAGATTGTGATTTTTGTTTGATGTTGTCATCCAAATTATGCAATGTTTCAAGTTGGCTGAGTTTTATAGCAACCGTCACGGCTCCTTTATTTTGTTGATTAGATACTTCAAAAATTGTTGAATTCCCGAAGTCTGAAGAGATTTTACAGAAAGCAAGCGAAATATGTTCGGAACTGCTGCCCACAAAATCCAGAAGCAGGTATGAAGCTGAGTTAAGCCGATTTATGGACTGGCGACTAGCCAAAAATGTCCACACTTTCTCAGAAAACGCAGTAATGGTGTATTTTGAAGAATTATCTAAGAAATATAAATCTTCGACGTTGTGGACGATTTTTTCGATGCTCAAGTCAACGTTAAGTGCCAATCACAACATAGATCTTGGAAGCTATAAAAAGTTGCAAGCGCTAATCAAACGAAAATCCGAAAACTACGTCCCAAAGAGGTCCCAAATCCTCACAGAAGATGATTTTTGACGAAAGCATCAGACGACAAATATTTACTTATTAAGGCGGTGGTGGCAGTTGGACTATCTGGGGCATGTCGAAGGGAGGAATTATGTTATGTCAAAATAGAAGACACCAAATACTTCGGCAGTGCTATGCTGATTAAACTAAAGAATACAAAAACAAAGGTACCAAGGTGTTTTACAATTACAGGAAACCTTTACACTATCTTAAAAAAGTACTGTGCTCTTCGTCCTCCTAATCTGAAGAAAGGCAGTTTTTTTTAAACTATCAAAACGGAGAATGTTCAAGCCAAAACGTTGGCATCAACAAAATTGGAAACATGGCTAGGGAAATCGCCAAGTTTTTGATGTTAGAGAATCCAGAAAGTTACACGGGACATTGTTTTCGGCGTTCATCGGCCACAATTTTAGTCAATTCTGGCTCAAATCTGCTTGCCCCCAAACGCCAAGGAGGGTGGAAATCCAGTACAGTTGCCGAAGGCTACGTTGATGACTGTTTGAGAAATAAAATGGAAGTTTCGAAAAAGATCAGAGTCTTCAGTGTCTTCTGCTGCCACAGAACCAGAACAACGATCGTCTACTGGAATACAAGAAAACAACGACCGCACGCTGAAAAACTGCACTAAAAAGACGACACGCTTTTTTTATGCGCTATCAAGCACGTAGATGTTACAACCAACCAGTCGGCAAGAATACCCTTTCTATAATTCCTAATAGGATTGCACAGTTTTTGAAACTAGAATATCCTGAAACATATATAGGCCATTCATTCCGAAGAACATCAGCAACGCTACTGGCTAATTCAGGAGTTGATGTATTGGCAATTAAGAGATGTGGTGGGTGGAAATCAGTCACAGTTGCAGAAAGTTATGTTGCTGACAATCAAATCATTTTGAGAAAAATGTCACAATTAGTAAACGCGAGGAGAATAATTATCAAGATTTTATTAATGTTACTAAATGTAATAACTGGACAATTACTATAAATATTCATTCATAATAATTAATAAAATGTAGTGTTCATCAAATATTTCTATTTATTTGTTCTTAAAATATGCATTTATAACTCCAAATCGCTTTTTTCCTTAGGGAGGTAAGTTACCCCACCATAGCAAGTTGCACTTCTACGGTAAAATCCACTTACCTTCTTAAAAACAATGTATTAATAATAGTCTATTTACTATAGTGGGAGCAGATAAAATTTATACAAGAGCATTTAGTCTTAGACAATAAAATTATTGACGCTGTCATATTACCACGAAAAACTAAATTTTCCTTAAATAATGATCGTTAAAACTATTTTATTCTAAAATGTTTGATATCAATGATATTTTAATTTATTGTTAGTTACAGCCAGTAGCGGCTCTTGACTTCAGGGAGGATGGAATTTAGGTATGACAAAGTATTGAAGAAAGAATCAAATATAATTGAGTAGTTTGAGTTTGCAAGTGCTACAATCAATTTAAACTTTTGCAATTTTTTAAAAACCACACTAGAAACAATATTTAAGTAGCTAAATTTTACACCACACCTGAACATATTACGTTTATTAAGAAAAAAAGCGGTGAATAGCTATTGTTTGGCCACGAATTCCAAACTGTATAGTAAATATGCGGTACTCCCACACCTTTGTTTCATTGCTGCGCGACGGTAACCATGACCACCATTATAAACACTTTACATATGTAAAGGTGAACTACGAGGAGCCCACGCAGTCAGAGTTTTGCAAACAAATTTATTTTCTTTTTAATGTATTTCATAGAACTAATTACTTAATTATCCAGATAACAAAATTTTAAATTAAATTTTTTTACTATGAAAATTTCTAGGGGAGGCGGCGCCTCAGCCACCCCGCACAAGCCGCCACTGCTACAGTACAGACCGGCATAAATAAGTTTACATTTCTGACTCAGTCAGAGCTACCCGCGACTGAGAAAGAACGGATTCGTCTAGAAGGAATAAGATAGGCGTGAGTCGCGTGTTAGGGACAAAATAACATGACTAAATAATATATATTTTAGAATGATCATAATTTTCCTGTGATATTATGGTTACACACATGCGCATGACGTCAGTTGCACCCATACTGACCGTACCTTCTATTTACCATCATTTTAACAATTCAATCAAGTTAATTGCTCTGTAAATTATAGGAAAACCAACAGCCGCCTTCGTAATAAATGCGTGCCGTTATTCCATCACACAAATGTGTTCGTTTATTATTATTTTAGTACAAACAATGCAGTGGAAAATGTAAAGCTTACTTAATTAAATTGCTTTAATGTCTTTAATCCTGCAAAAAAGAGTTCAGTACATTGGATTTATACTTAGTTAATCATATCTTCCAGTTGTATAGGTTTCTATGCAATTTATACAGGGTGTAACTTTTCCCCTTTCACCGAATTAAAGTAACATGTTTTTCATCAGTTTACCATTCCGTCATATCATACCATGTGTGAAGTCAACTGACAATAGCGGCTTTTCAGAGGGGGCGACACGGCATTTTAACTAAACAGTGCCCTTCGTAAGCGTTTGGAACAGGATCGGATTCTGCCTAAATTTAAACTATTCACGGTTTAATTTTTTAGTTTTGTTTATTTTGGATTAATTTATAAGGTCTAACGCTGACTGGCTACTGAAATGACTGAATTATAGAAGAAAGTACCTAGAAACGTACCATATTTTGTTTAGAATCTTACTTGCTTTAACTTTCATAAACTCGTCCCTATTTAATTTACGTATTGACAATAGAATAGTTCAACCAAACTAGGGCAATATTAGAGGTCACGGAGATCCATAAAAATAGTAATATAATTGTAAAAAACGATGGTAAAAAAATATGTCGTATCGATCAGATTAGTAATTATTTTAACACAAATCAGTTTTATTTAAAATTAGTAACATTATACGTATAGTCTCTCTCAAGTCAGTTGAACATGCAAAAAAACGTTTGGAAATAAAATTTAATGAGTTTCATAGGCGTCTCAAAAGTCTCAATGAGCACGAAGCCCTACAACCCCTTACAACCCCCCAAAACCACCCCCAAAGATCAGGGTAATGAACTTGACAGATTGACAGGTCAATTGGCTTACCGTAATATTTCACTACTGTAGTCGAACCTACAGACATCTATACCATAACTAGGCTTAAGACTATCAATAGGCACCGACCCCCACCAACCCCCCCAAAACCACCCCCAAAGTTCATGGGGATGCACTTGACAGATTATCGGTCAATAAAACTACCGAAATATTTTATTACTGCAATCGAACCTACAGCCAGGATTTCACATTCCACAAACAGCAAAAAATCTTATGGCACGTTTTGATACTTTTTGTGGGTTAAAGGGTACTAAACAATAAGATGGGTGTAGGATGGAATTCAAGATTGAACGGTTTCATAAGCCGTAAGCAGGGAAGTCATGTCAGGCTTCGATAAGAACTGGGGTTGGTCCGACCCCAACCATGGGATTTGGGTTGGGGGTGGGTGGTTCAATTGTCGGGGGTTGGTGTCGGAAAGTATAGTGATCGTTTAGGTAGCTTGAGATGGAATTCACGATTAAACACAACCAGTAAGCAGTGAAAAGTCACTTGACAGGCTTTGGTAGTTGGTGAGGAGGGAGAGGGATGGGGGTTAAGTCTTTTGAGATAGTAATCTTAATCCTAGTTACAGTTTGGGTAGCTGTAGGTTCGACTGCAGTAGTAAAATATTTCGGTAGATTTATTGACCGATAATCTGTCAAGTGCATCCCCCTGACCTTTGGGGGGGTTGGTGGGGGTTGTAGGACTCGGTGGCCATTGATAGTCTTAAGCCTAGTTATGGTATAGTTGTCTGTAGGTTCGACTACAGTAGTGAAATATTACGGTAAGCCAATTGACTTGACAATCTGTCAAGTTCATTACCCTGATCTTTGGGGGTGGTTTTGGGGGGTTGTAAGGGGTTGTAGGGCTTCATGCCCATTGAGACTTTTGATCAGCATGACGGGGACTATTAAAATACGAAGTTTCATAAAAATTGACCGATGTTCAATTTCCATATGTTTTGTGCGGGGTTATTTCTTCGGATATTTTGTGAATCACCCTGTATAGAACGTATTGAGTTTATGGATGTGAATTAAAAGTTAAACTAAGCCACAGAGCCTTCGTTATTCTTTTAATTAGTTCCACCTCTGTTAAATAAGCCTACTTAATGTCACTCTCGAGAAAAGTGATTTTATTTATTACAAGAGCTGTTAACACGGTAATAACGCATACGATTTTTAATTTTAAATTTACGACGTAGATGGCAAGATATTAAAAAATAGTTAGTTATGAATATTTATAAAATAATTTAAAACCGTTCGATGGAGACTTTTTATTAAAGAAGAACGTCTTTTCGGTGACCTTTCGGCCAAATGGTTGTTTTGTCGGCACGCAACGCGCACCGAATTATGGAACTGTTAATGAAAATTAATCGTCTTTGAATTGCCGCCGAATTAATAAAAATTTTTACGCAGAATTTAACAACCGCAGACGAATGGTGGCAGCAGATGGTCTCCTTTACTGGGAATTTAATATATTGCGGTTAAATTTTTTAGGAAGGCATTAATGCGTTTCGTATTTGGTTCGCATTAAGTTTGCTTCCTGTTAGAAATTGATTTTGTTTAGGAATTTCACGGTGTTTTATTTTGATGTCTATATACGAACCAATTTCGATGAAATTTATTTATTGCCGGGTGTGTTTCCATCGGTTGCATATCGAAATTCTATTTTAGCACATTCCTTTTCGGATTAATTATAGGTGCGTTTTAAGCGTATGTAACGTTGGGCATAATTGGAAAACATACCTCGGTAAAGATATGCATGAGGACCTTTCAAAAAGTAACAGCGGATTTTGAGATATACAGGATCTAACTTTGACCTTTAGAAACACATGTCAATAGTTTATTCTTTCAAATTCCGTCGTGAGAACTTTATTTTATTTTTGCCTTTCTTTAGTAATTTCCATACCCCGCCGCTGGACAACAGTGAACTAAAACAACGGCGTTAGTCGCAGCGCGCGCGCAATTGGGAACTGGGCTATGCATTGTTGTCAAGTTCCCTTATTCGGTATTTAACGGTTGAGATAACGATATCGTCATCTTGCTATAGCATCGTTTTCTCCAGACAAAAAGTGGGCTCTAATTATATCCATTCTTTCTTGATTCGTATATGTAATTTTTCATAATATACAAAAACTTGAAAAGAGAAACACAAAAATACAGTCAGTAGTCGCTTTTCAAATGCGGAGATTTGGCATTTCAATTGAGCAGCTGTGCCCTTCGGAAGCGTTCGGAGCATGATGGGATTCTGCTTAAATTTAAACTGTTCACTGTTTAATTTTGTTGCTATTTTATTTATTTTAGATTAATTTAATATGTCTCGCGCAAGAGTGAAAACGTACCGTCTTTTCTACCTCCATTCCTTCTTCAAAACATGTAAAACAAACCATAACTTTTCCGGTGGTACAGCCAGTGATAATGTCAATATGTTCTTCGTAATATTTATACATCGATCGTTTGAATAACAAGAACCGGTAAACTCAATATACCGAAGTCAGATTTAACATTATTCTCAATGGGCCACTTTATTTTTTGTGAAAGTTGGCAACATAATCATGATAATGACGAAGGTGGGACACACAATTAAATTTCCAAGTGTCATTGAAAGAACAAGTCTTCGCCGGGAATAAAGAACCTTGATTAAAACAAGGGGCGGATGACTTTAATTTTCATAACGATTACGGAGACGTAAATTTTCCCCGGTTGATTAATTTTCCCTTCTCCGTACGCTTACGTTTCCTAGGACGTATTTTTGTGGTACGTGATGGCTGTCAGAGTTTTCTTATATGCACACCCATTATTTAAATATGCAAATCAGGCGCGAATACAAAAGAACTCGGAGACACGAGTGCGAGGTTTATGATCTCATGCTATTTAGTAATTCGTTTTAATTTTTTCCCGGACGAAATGTTAATTCTCAGGAGTTATAGCCCTTATCGGCATAAGAGCCGTTCTCCTTACCTACGTTTATGCTATACGGAAGTGTGGAGTAAGTTTCTCAACAACCTCGGCTCTTGCCTTTAAACTAAACTCTCATCAACACATAATAATTCATCTAAAGCTACCCACTCGTTTACTTCTGTGCAATTAGTTGAAAATACGAATAAACAAATAGCATCCTAAACATTATAAACTCGTTACGGTAGCTTAATTAATCATTTTTAATTATAAATGAAGTTTTTATTCAATTTTGCTTTTAACTGAGATAAAATTCACTTGTAAATTAGTTGTATTTTATAACCATTACGTGCTTTCAGTGTCATGTTTACAATAAAGTTTATAGTCTTACGTTGTCGGTACAAATCATAACTTACCGTTGTTAGCAATGTTAACTGTCACATATATTAAATGAAAATGTTGCCGAACATACACGCAGCGCTTGTCTATTTATTGCAATTTTATTCCTTATTTATTTTGAACAATGTGCATATGTACGGTGCAATTAATATAATTGACAGCCTACTAATGATTGCTTAAATTCTAATAATGTTTATTGACCACTCACATTCATAAGTACATTTTCAGTCATACTCAGATACTTATAAATACTGCTACACATGTATGAATTAATATGATTAATAGATAGAAAACAGTGAGACAATAAGAAATTTTTAACAAACTTCTGAAAGATTTTATTGTATTTAAAATTATGACCAAAATTTTTACAAAGTCCAATTTGTTGTTTACTATTTTTTGTAATGTTAATATGGGAAAATGGAATAACAATATTGTGTTGATGTACGTTGCAGTGTTAACCAAATCAACATTTTTATGACTAAGAAGTAAGGATTCATATATAAAAAGGCATGGAAGTGTAAAATCCTGTTTTTTTTTTTAAATAAATCGCCACTAGAAGTACCTAGTTCTAGGTACACCACCATAGGATTATAGAATTTTAAAAGTAACTATGACGTTCAAGATATTTTATTACATGGATCGCTGAAATGGTCATTTTAGATGAAAAAACCTCGGAATGCTATTAAATTAAAGGGTGGAAGTTGGAGAGAGGGGTGCATTTTCACCCCTTTCAGTTTTTTAATTGTAGGTCAAAAACGAAGCAAAATTTCGCTATTGTTCATAGAAAAAATTATTTAGAGAATTGTATTTCCCATGGAAGTGGCTTATTTAAAATATTTAAAGGGAAAATTTTATGCAAAAAATCGTTAATAAACAATTTGAAGAAAAAACCAAAAAATTCGATTTTTTTACTATTTTGACTCTAATTTATGTTAAAATCTAAAAAATATTTAAGTTTGACCGGTTATAACTCAGTCAATATTAGTCCAAAAACTTTTGAATATCCATCATTTTGAAGGGAATCTCATCTAGTTTTGTTGTATAGCTATTTTCTTTGCCTACTCCTACTAAACAAATAATTATAGTCAAAAAAGTAAAAAAGTAAAAAAATCTTATTTTTTACTTTTTTTAAAATTGTTTATTAACGATTTATTGCATAAAATGTTTCTTTTATTTTTTTTAAATAAGCCATTTCGATGGGAAGTTCAATTCTCTACAAAATCTTTCCTATGAACTATACCGAAATTTTGCTTCGTTTTCGTGCTATATTTAAAAAACTGCTAAAGTGCATTTTCACTCCTATCTTCAATTTCAACCCTCTAATTTAATAGCACCCCGCAGTTTTTTCATTTTTAATAACCCTTCGAACAAGTCATGTGATGAAAATCCTTGAACGAATCCTTTCTTTTTTGCAAAATTATGAGAATTAAAACGTATAAGGGTAAAAGCGACGAAAATCGAAAAATTGGCTAAGTTTGAGCGGCCATATATCAGTCAATTCTCATCCAAAAATACTGTACCTCTTTTTTTAAAGGAAATTTTATCTATTTTTTATGAAGCAATGCCTATACCTATCTTTAAAAAAAAACTAGAGGCAAAAAAGTAAAAAAAATTAAAAAAAACGAATTTTGTGCTTCTGAAGAATTAAAGCTCTTTGGGCACTACTAGAATTACGCTAAACTGCAAATGTCAAATGACTATGAATTAAGGAGTAATACGCCATTCTCATTACAATATTGTCAACTGAAGGTTACAGCTGTTTCAACAAGAATATTTATGTAGAAAGTTTTGAACCGGCTACCAACATGTGCTGTCCAGTTTAGACTAGAATCTAGATTAACACCCTAATACTTTGTATCCTATTTGGGTTGGATTTCACTAGAAGTAAATGTTAGCTGTTGAGTTTTGGAAACATTTAACTTCAATTTATTCGCTAAAAACCAAGTTTCCACTGCGATCAAACTACCCGAACTCACATATTTACTAGTACGAGACAACAGTGTTGTGTCATCCGCAAAGAGGCTACATGGATTATTAGAAATATTGACCAGTAAGTCGTTGATGTATATCAGGAAAAGCACAGGACCTAGTACTGATCCTTGAGGTACACCATTACATATAAGAAGTAAGGTAGATTCTGTGCTATTTATACTGACATATTGCTACCTGAGTCTTAAATATGATCGAAAAGTTGTAATTCATTATAACGAATACCATAATATTCAAGTTTTGCGAGTAAAATATCAACATTAACGCAATCAAAGGCTTTCGAAAGATCACAAAAAAGAAGCATAAGTAATAGAATTTTTATCAAAACCATCAACAACTTCGTCAATAACTGCTAGAAGAGCTTTGATGGTTGAAAAGCCCTGAAAGCACATTGTAAAGGTGACAGAGTAGATTTAACTTCCAGATAAGCAAGTAGTTTTTCTTTTATAAGAAATTCAAACAATTTTTAAAAAATGGTGGGGTATAGGTTCAAACATCGACATAATCTTATGAAAATAACCAAAATGTAGAGCCTCCTGCACATTGCCACCTCGATAATCGTAGAATGATGAGACTATTTCTATTCAACGTAAAAAGCTCCAACCTACACAGCGATACCAAAATCGCTCCGATCGGACCACCCCTGAGCCCAGCGGTCGTAACCAAACATTTATTACACTTTGAAGATTTAAGTTCGCGAAAGTAAAATTGTGTCTATTTTCTCAACATGTTAAAAGTTTTATAGTCGTTTCTAAATTGCTCACTATTAAAATAAATACCCATATAACAGCGTTCTGTTTACAGAGTTATAAAGATCTCGTGCCTGATACAGACTTCCCCAAAGAAAAAACCCAGTCTTTTTTCTATTACGTGTCAAAACCGCCTAATGCCTTCGCATACATTTTCTGAATAATGCATCAGGCATTACCAAACCACTTAATTCCGTTGAAACCTGCATATGTACGTTACATATACGTATGCGCGTGGACACCGCAATTCGAAAGATATTTGAAAGTGACTAGCAACGCGAATGTTATAACACAACGCAGTAAAATGCGACTAAGTCGGTCACAGCTAATAAGATTTATGAAAGTCTATTAACTTATCTGGAGGCATATTCTATCATGAGGTGCGTGACAACCTCCTTAATATATTCATAGTTAATAACAAAAGTGGGCAGAGAGTGACCTCCCTGGGTGTGCTAAATTGGCTAAAGCGACAACTGATTGGCATTTACGTGAAAAGGACCATTCGCAGTTGCCTTTGTAATCTTCACGTGTCTTTTCAATGTTTCGCTTTTGGGGAAATCAGCACTGTTAGGCTTCAAGAGAAATATAAGATCCATAATAGCTCTAGATTGTTTATTTATTTGTACAGGAAAATATCATGAATCTGCACAGGTACTTTTTTATTTATCGACCTACAATGATGCAGTTTTGTTTGCTGGAATCGTCGGACAAAATTCTAGAGGGATGCCAGAGCTAGTTATTTGACATTTTCAACGGTTAAAAAGATATAGGGGGGTTTGTTAGATCACGTTTTAAATCACGTGACTTTTTAAATTGGCGAACAGTCAATCATTGGACAAAATTCTAGAGGAACGCCAGAGTTAGTTTTTTGATATTTTCAACGGTTAAAAAGATATGGGGGAGTTTGTTGGACATAGAAAATAATATAAGAATTCTCTAATAAAATATTTGTTAACTCTTGTTGTCTAATTGTTAACTACAAGTATTTTGGGATGTCAAGATTTACCTCAAATACCTCATGCGTTTACACTGAGGAATTTCCAAACAGTTATATAGGGTGGTCACTTTCAAAGTGTACACCATTAGGACAAGAATAAATAACAATTTTATTCTTGTGCCATTAGTATCTCCAGAACTAGAAGATATACAGTTTTGGTGAAAGTACAAGAAAGTTGCATGTTTTCATGCCATTTAGGATTATGAAAAGAAATTGGTGATAAACTGAAAACTTGTTTTTTTTCTTTCCTTTTCATATTATTGAAAATAGAGTAATGAAAATCGGTATTTATACATAAGATAATATTCTATCTGTTAAAACTATCTCACAGGCATTCTAGAAACTTAAGATTTCATAACTAGCTTTTGATTTCGGACGTCATATTGAATTTTTGTTCCTTCAGATAAAACGATTTCAACGATATACAAGGTGTTAACGAGATATGTACTCAAAATTGGAGTATATAAAACATAATATGATGAAAACCTTAGTAGAGTTTTTGTCAGTGGCGCCCCGTCCCCCTAAGGGAGATACAGCCCCTTGAAGAGGCTCAGGAAACAGTTTTTATTTCATAACTTCAAAACGGTTTAATATTAAATCACAAAATTTTGGGGTTGTATTACTATTTATGTTTAATAATAATCGGTGGGTATAATATACAAGCCAAAATTTGCGGGATCATGGGTCAAATTTTACAATTTCTCTTTGTACGCAATTTTTTCTACTTCCTGAACCGAAAATATGAAAATTTATATTTTGCATAAAGAAGGTACTCTTGTTAGATTTTAATAGCATGAACCGTTTTCTACTAAAATCCATTTCAATCCAATCCAATTCATCCAATTTTCATAATTTCGATTCAGAAAGTAGACCCCAAAATTTCGTGATTTAATATTAAACCGTTTTGAAGTGCAATCAAAAATTGTTTCCAGAGTTACCCTTTCAAGGGGCTGTTACTCCTTTAGGTGCCGCCACTGACAAAAACTCTACTAAGGTTTTCATAATATTTCGACATGATTTACATACTCTCCAATTTTGAGAACTTATTTCGTTAACACCTTGTATAAAACGTGGGTGAACAAATTTTTATTAATGCTCAACAATCGTCAATCTTAGCAACCATGACAAAACAAACGAAAATTTTGACATTTCTATTTAAAAGTGTAATGGTATCTATGATTTACTGCTATAAATAATTACTCAAGTGTTTTTATTATTTATTTGTAACGACACAATATTTCTTGAAATGGCACATATCAAACCAAACTTTGACAGGCAAGTAAGAAGAATATAAAGAAAAGAAATTCAAAAATCGCTTAAATATAAAGCTGTAACTGAACTACCTTTTATTTTACAAACACCAAGTCAATTTTCTTTGGCTTTAAGGCAAATTTGCATTTAGTTTTACTTTCTATTATAATGGAGAGTTGTTTTTAAATGTAATAAGCACAAATGGTTAGAAAAACAGTTAAACAGTAAAGAATATTTTGTATCCAAAATGTGACTTTTGTACAGTACATACAAATCCTTCTGTATCATCTCCTGTGCTTAAAAACCATCTAAAAGCGCGTATTAATTTGGCCTAAATGGTATTTCTAGGAATATATGAATAAATTAGCAGCATTTCATTATAGACAAAATTTATGAATACCCTTTCTTGTTAGGCGGCTGACCGCCCACCTATTGCCACTATATTATATTAATACAATCAACTCGCCTTTTCTTCCAGTAAATTTAAATTAATATTTAATTTAAGAACCTCATAAACAACCCCCAGACGTAGTTAGTCATAGACAGAAGCCAAAGTGAGTCAGGGGATATATCAAGTTCCAAGAACGAAAAAAATTGCAAAGGTAAAGAAGTAAAAGTAAGATTGGGATTTCTTTGATTTTTTGTTATTAAATAAATTGGTAGGCAAATTGTCGCATAACTAAAACTCGATCCCATTTACGAAGTTGATTTTCTTATGAACAGCTTATCTGGTTCAGAAACCACGATGCTAAAACATATATGTTTTTAATATCAGGTTAAAGGTTAAAGCATATACTAACAAAGTGTATATTTCTTTTCTCTGAGATTTAAAATACCTTGGAGGGTGCGCCAGCTAAAATAGTGAGTGCCATATGAATCCAACTGTAGTGTATTTCTTTTCCGGAAAAGTTATATTTGATTCACGTCACTATCTATGTTATTAATTGAGATACAGAATATAATTTAAGGAAACTAGTTTATTTTAAAACTTTACATATTTCAAATATAAATAGACATGGCAGAGTTAAACTTTTTAAATAATAAAAAAACATTAATAATGACTAGGAACTCATACATCTTAACAACCTTTTTTGTACAACAAAAACGTGAGTAGAAATATAGAATTGCCCCAGAAACAGAGATTTGTGACGAAATTTAGCTTGTGCATATTATAAACAGCGTAGATAGTAAAACCTATATTTAATGAAATGGAATCTAAGTCATTTATATAAATTAAGAAAAGCACAGGGCTTAGAATTGAACCTTGTGGTACACCCATCTGTACAGGGTGGTTCACAGAATAGCTAGCTTTTTTGGCAACGTATTGAGACCAATTGTCAAGAAAATCTTGTACCAAATTCAAAGCCAAGCCAAAGGCCAGTATATCATAAGAAAATAATTTAGAAATCAATCCAAAGATTGAAGGACACAATCGAAAGCCTTACTGAAATTATAAAATGAAAAGTGAAATAATATATTTTGATTAAAAATGACTGTGTGGCTGTATTTGTAGATATATTTTTTTAAAGAATGCAATATTTACGGACTCCCTTCTGTTTTGCTTAAAAATAAAAAAAGAAGAGCTTTTGAGAAAAATGACCTTCACAGTACTAAAGACAATAGTTCGACCTATCTTCAGTAAAAATTTAGAATTCCTTTATCAATTAACAAAAAAATTACGACGAGTTAAAATGAGAGGTATCAATTCTGTAGGCAGAAAACCGTGATTTTTCCAACATTTTCGTTAATAACTAAAATATGGGAAAACAAAACTAACCGGAATTTTAGCACACAACAGAGTAATAGTGAGGCTATATATGGTCCAAATTTCAAATTCCTTTGCCCCTACGTTTTCCTAATATCGGTTTCCAAACTCAGGGGTCTATTTCATTTATTTCGATAGTAATTGATCTTAAATCAGTTGATGAAGTTTGAACCAGCAACTGTTTACTGAACCTTTCGAACTGAATTTCCGTAAATTTATAATAGACATGCCGTATAAGGTTGTACTTGGCCATTAAACTCTCGAATTATAACAACAGTTGCCGCTAATTGGAAGGAGATATTACATCTGACCGAAACAAGTTGTTATTTCACTGTCGAGAACGTTTCTCTCAGTGTGTGGCCCATGTTGCTGCAAAGCTACCGGTGTTGGAGTTCTCCTCGTCGCCCGACATAAATAAACACGAGTACGACTGGCCTTAACGAGTTCTGCTCGTAAACTAGCCCTGGACGTAGGTTAACAAATCTGTATGCATGAATCGCCCGAGGTCTAGAATTTTATGGCCGGCCGGAATGAATGGCCACTTCTGGGGAACGGTCACTTCCGAAAGTCTCTAGAGGTCCATAATATTCGAAAGTGCCACACAATTCAACTTAAATTGCCGCCATAAAAAGAAAGGGTAATTTTTGGTGAGTTCGCCGATCGGTTCTTTGTTCTCCTCGGATGATGTCTTTAGGGCTGATAGGGGCATAATTTGGTTAAGATTTGATTCAGTTAGTATATAACAGGACATGTTATGGAAGTATAGTTGTTACGATGTCAATTGGAACCTGTAAATCTTAAAGCACATGACCGTATGCTCTTCTCCTGAAATTTCTTCTTATGCTTTGACCATGATGTGTCTCGTAATTTATACTCGAATAGCAATTCGGCGAGTCCGCTATTGGTAAACTAGTCCGCCTGAGGTAGAATTGACGGCGGCGCTCTGGTCATCAAAGCAAACCTGTGTTGGTCCACTAGGTCGTAAATAATTTTTTTGTATGGTACACGGGTTCACTTAATTTTGCTGCTTTGCCAGTGCCGTGCAGAGCATTGCTTGGCGGGGTATGTTGCTGGTATAATACGTATTATTATTTATTAGTTGATATTATTATTTGTTCAAGTCGTAACTAGTAAAGGGTAATAGATATTAAAATAAATATGTAATTATCTAGTAATTTAGCGTGGCTCTCTGGAGACTCTTTGAAGCGGAGAATAACGAAATAACTCGGGAAAATCCCCAAATAGTGGAACCGGTTTTTGTCGAAAGTATCGAAACAAACTCAGAGTTTAAAAACAAAGATTTACACGTAAAAAGTCAACGTATTATATTAAATATAAATGAATGTTTGAAAATTGAAAATAGTGAACAATGTGATAAAAAAGTTAGGAAACGGATTAACAAATTGACTAAGATATCCAAAAAAGTTCAATTAAAGAAGGATTGATCAAGGTACAAAGATGAAACAGAAAAATACAAAATTAAAGGAAATTGACGATTTTACCAGATGTAATGCGGCACACAATTTATAATATGTATAAAGAAAATAAAGTTCCTACTTTAAACATGATTCGAGATAAATAAAACGATATAATATAATATAATTATAAATCTCTCGTGCAAACGGCGCATAAACACAGCCGCATTGGACAACTGAGTCATAAATTTCAGTTGTTGACAAATTGCATAGCAGTGCAGTACAACAATTCGGAATTTGGCGTGAATCATGTAATTTTAATTTATGATAGGCACCTTCTATTAATCATTCATATTACAATTGCGAAAGGGGAAATAAGGGGGATGTTTTGTTTACTAATTTTATTTCAACATGGCATTTTGGAGACTTTTTGAAACGGAACAATACGAAATTTACCATCAATATAATAAAATTGTTTGAGGACGTAAATAATTAAAATATGTGTTGGCCAAAATAAAAAATTTTCTACACATTATATACAAATTATGTACCTTTAGCAGAAAACTTTTTAGGGACGCCTATGGAACTCATTAAATTTTATTGCTAGGTGTTTTTATACATCTTTAACTAGCTTCGGAGGCTATACTTTAAAAAGAAAAATAAGTTCATAGATACTTGAAATTAAATATCTAACTATTAAATTAGGTATATAGGGTGTCCCATTTAAGACAGGTTCCTGCATAACGTCAATAATACGGCAATGTGTTTCAAATAAAAGTTATCTCAAATTAATTTCTTCGCACTTTCAAGTTATTTTCAATCATACAGTCCCTTTTCTTCTGGGCAGTACTTAACTCCATTTTTTCATTCAGAACAAACTTTATATTATTGTATTTTTTAATTAAACGTTGACTTTAAGGCATACTTTGACATATTGGGTCTAAAATATAACATGTAGGTATTATTTGACAGTTTTATTAAAAAATGGTAAATGCAACTTCGTCTAAGATATCAAATATAATAAATCTTTAATAAATTTTATTTTAAATTTTTCAAAATTAAAATGAACTGTGGAAATGTTAGTTTAGAAGTTACCTAAATATTAGGTATTATTACAAAAACGCGTAAATAAATTTCTTCTCAAGAAAAATCCAAGTTATCCATGATCCAAAATTTGGAACTTCTAACGCCTATAATTACTGGTTTTCTATATAAAACGCATTAAGTAATGCATAAAACAGGTTCATTAATGCTCGACCTAGTGGTAAAATCTGCACCATCCGTTAATATTTTTTATAAACGAGGCTTTATATTTAACGAAAAATTAAATACAATAATATACAGGAAGTCCCCTAAAACTAACGGCCTGGAAAATGAAACGGATGGGTGGTATCTCTTAATACGTTTATTTTTAACATTCTCTGCAAATACGATGACAGTTCAAAAAATTGTTTTTTTTTTTATTTGGAATATTTCGAATTTTTTCAATTCCACCCCTTTTCACCATCCCTAGCAGCCTGAAAAATAAAAATGGTGGGAGCAGTTTTTAATTTTTCACGTTTTTAATATTCTGTGATCAGTCGCATATGAATCATTTAGAAAACTTGAGTAAATCTCGAATTCTTTTTATGGTCACAACTTTATCGATTATAGTCCTACCTAAAAGTGTGGCTGTAGATGATTTCACACAGGTCTACAAGTCGAAAATTTTTTGTGAAATATGTCAAGGAAAGTGTTACCAAGTGGTTGGCGTCAACAAAATATGGAATGTGCCAAAAGAAATAGCAACGTATCTCAATTTGCCTCATCCGGAAATTTATATAGGGCACTGCTTTAAACGTTCTTCCGCTACTCTGTTAGCTGACGCAGGGGCCGATATTACCACCATTAAACGACATGGGGGTGATGTTCTATTACTGCTACGATAACTGGAGTTCTGGATCTGGTATAAATTTAACTCACTGCAATATCGGCACTTTGAATTTACATGTAGTGCAAAATAAATTGTAATCATTCTTTTTATAATATTGTTTATGTTATATTACTTCAAATGTATATTGTTTAGTTAATAAAATCATAAATACCTAAGTCTCGAAAAAATTACAAATTATTTTGACATTTGTTTTATATTCTAGAACGAACAAGTCTAGAACATAAAAGTATTTTGCGGCTAGGTGATAAAAAAATAATTCTTGACTGATCTTTTCGTCGTAAGAGTTTATTTCATTCATTTTTAAAATTCTTTAACAGATGGCAAAATACCCAATTAATAAAGGCGGAAAAAGGCTATATAGATTTCTATTATCAAAAAAAATTATAGTATTTTGGCACTTTAATCACTTTTGAAATATGCCGAAGTCAGCATCACGACAAACCCAGGAAGTAAATTAGAAAGAAAGGTTTGGCCGTGGACTTTTTATATAACAGACAGCACCGCTAGTATTGACAGCAGTTCTGTCAAAAAAGTTGAGACGATTACAACCTGGTTGGTATTTATGTGGTTCTTAACGACTGTGCTGCCCACAAGCCCATCATCCAAAATAAATCAAAGCGGCAGTAAAAAAAAAACGCTTCTTAGACGGTAGTCGTTGCGGACCGAGGTACGCCATCGTCGCCTCGGGTCGCCCGCGTGTAAGATTGACAAACAATTACAACGTGACAGAAGTAAGCCGGTAGCGGTCGGGTCTCTTATTTATTCCCTGAATTACTAATAAGTTTGAATTAATGACTCTACCGCATAAACTAGAGCCGTATTATGCATGTATAAGAGCTCTAGGTAATATTGCCTCGAAATTAATGAGTTAAAGTTGGGAGGTTAAATGCATAGGGGTTGGGTATAAGCCTAGCGGCGGTCTGCGGTTCTTAAAATTGACTTTGTTGCCGCCGTAAGGGCCTAAAAGAGACGTCGGCGTTCGTCACGGGATAGTTTTTTGTGGTCTAGGCGTAATTTTCTGTTTTGATATCACTAAGAAAAAAAAAGGTATTATCATTATTAATTCATAGGACTTTGAATATTTAGACGCATGGGCCATATACATGGTGATTCAGAACTAAATCCAAATTTTTGAATGTACAGGGGGGACTCTTACAAATACAATTTTGTAAAAAAAAATATTTAAGGACAGTTCGAAAATGGTTTAAAAATACACTTCTGCACGGCACTGGAAACTGGTCCATTGTAAAACTTGACCTTGCGCAAAGCAAGTCGGCGAATATAAAATGAACTGACAAAAAATTTAAAGAACAAATAACATTTTACAACATCTATTTTATATCAGCAAATTTAATTAATTGCTTTTGCCGCTATCCTTATTATTCATTAATAAAATTCATTTGACATACATGATGTTACAACAACTGTTCAACATTTTGTCCACCACGTGTAACACATTTGGGCCCATCGTACCCAGTTTCTACGAACTAACACAAATGTTGTCTTGCTTGACCATAACACAAATGTTGTCTTGCTTCAAATAACCACGATATCCATCAACTTCGATTTGCTATACACGTAAGTCATTTTTGACACTTGAAAAACTAATGTAAACACTATCACAAAAACGTTAATACCTACTAAAATCGGATTTCAGTATTCGGAATGGCTTGGGTCCACGTGGAGGAGAGCGAATTGCCTACAGCGCACAACGCGATTGACGCTACAGACTACAACGCCAATAATTTCTTTCTCGGAGACTATAAAAATTTTACAGAAATTTTTTTGTGATATTGACTCCAATTTTCATAACGTATCTATTCCCAATTTTTTTTTTTTTTGGATAAGTTGTAAATGACCCTGTATGCAAGAAGAGGAATATTTACACCATTAGTTTAACATCTGTTCCTTATAAGTTGATGGAACGAATTATTTGTAACGATCTTGTCATATTTTTATTAAACAACAAAATTATACCAACTTAACACATGGTTTCTTATCCGGACGACCTGTGATGCCCAATTTTCTTCAAGCTCTAAACGTATGGACATCATATATGGATTCTGGTGAACCTCTGGATATGATTTATTTGAATTTTTCCCATGCCTTCTATAAAATACCAATACGTAAATTGTTGTGTAAGCTGAAAACCATTGAAATGCGTGGAAAATTACTATTATGGATATAATCTATTCTTAGTGCGGATTGGTGACACTCTACGAAACGAGAAACTTTAAATGGTGTGCCCTAGGGTTGAATACTGGGTCCTATCTTATTTCCAACTTATGTATCGGACCTTACGACCTATACTGACGATTTGGAGCTGTTCTCATCATCTTTGCCTTTACAAAATGACGTTGAACTCATTTATCGTTGGTGCTTACTACCTACGACCATTAATCTAAATGCTATATGATATATTTGTTCAAAAACAACCCTAAATTAAATCACAGTTGAAAACTATAACCTAAATACTGTCTCAGCGTATAAGGACCTTGGCATTTACCATCACAGTCATTGTATTGGAGTGACCATCCATCTAAAATTGTAAAAATATGATTTGTAGATCTTTCTAAGAACTTAAAATTGTTACTTTCTCAATATTTATGATGTCTATATTCGTCTGCATCTTGAGTTTGTGTGGCTATATGGCCTTCTGTTCTAAAGCGAGATATTTTGCAATTGGAAGGTGTTCAAGGACGTCCTACTAAGCTTCCCGTTGGTTTTAAGCATCCTCCTTATGAAACACCCCTCACACCCCTAAATCTGCAGTCTTTGGAAGATAGGAAGATGAATGATGAGCTCATAATGACATACAGGCTTCTTCACGGTAAAATCTACTACCCAAGGATGTGAGACTACCGAGTCATGATTTAAAATTAAAGAAGGAACATTTTCATATCCTTACATGACAGTATTTCTTGCCTAATCGTATATTTAATATGTGGAATTCTCTATTGAACAGTGTGATATCAAAATCTTCGATCAATTTCTTTATATCTAGACTTCATTATTATGAAAATAGGTAGACTTTGCTCAGGTAAATTGCAGTATTTGTTCTCTCTATATCTGCTGGTCTCTTTGTGTTAGGTATAGGATTTCTTAATGTTGTCGTTATTTTTTTTGAGGCTGAAAATATCTCGTTTTCAGTGCATTTTTCGGAAAATATAGATAATTGTAGTTTCTATGTATGTACTAAACTATGTACTATATTAATACAATCTCTTCTCACAATGCCTTTTTGATCAGAGACTATTCCACTGTCTTGGCCATGAATGACTGGTATCTGAAGTTATCCGAGTTTATCCAACTTTCAGGAGAGCTAATGAAATCGCCCAGACTTTAGGAAGTCCACAGGGTTCTTCCTTGGACCTTTATTGACTATAGTTTTTATTAATGATCTCTGATTTGGAAATACATTTTTTTGTGCTAATTACACAGAAATGTTTGTTCTACAATTAATGACTTGTTGCACATAATTTAAAACGAAATTTTATTTTAGTAAACTATTGATACAATGATACCAGACTACCACTAAACTCTATGAAGTGTAATATCATTAACTTTTGGTTAGCAGATGAATAAAGTATCATCTGACTAAAACTAGATCAGTTCATTTTTTCGAAATTTATATTGCTTTCTACCTTCTAACTTCTAACATTTAAACATACCGCTTGTCTAATCCCTGGAATTCCAAAGATGGGAATTATAATTGTTGTTACAATTTTGCAATATAATTCAATAGTTATTTTGCAAACTGGCGATTTTCCAATATCCTATAAAAACTCTCCTTTTTTGGTCATATAATTTCTTTGCTATAGAAACTAACGATCAAAAGATCGTAAATCATGACATCTTCAATAATTATTTGATGTATTGACAATTATTTCAAATTTTTCACCCTTTTGTTTTTCCTTTCTAATTTTCATTATCAAATTTCAAAGCATCATGACATTTGTGCTCTTTACTGTTTCGGAAAACTTGAATAGTTTTTCTACAATTAAGGAGAAATAATGAGGAAACAGGCACTTTGATGGTCACTGATTAGTAATTATTTCTGGAAAATAATAGTCTTGTAATTAGGGAATTAATAAATTATTCTGAAAATAAACTTCGGTGTCTGGATATTTTTGTCGTGCTGGTAATTACATTCGTATTTTGACCCTCATAAAAGATGACTCCATACGAACTTCTCTGATTCTAGCCTTCCCATATTAAATACATAATTTTTATACTTGGAAAAGGCTGTTTTTTGCCTGTTATATAAGCAATTATGTAAATTGTTTCCCGGGAAGGTCGACATTCTTTTTTGCTAAATTCCTATACCTTTCTGTCGTTCAACACTAAACGTGAATAATATATTACCAGGTAATAAGTTTTGATTGTTTAATTAACCTTTAATTACCTTTAAATTGTTTAATTACAGGCATCTCGACATTATTATGACGCCAGCTGTTATAATATATGGCAATTAGTAGTAGAAAATATTGAAAAAAGATCAATAAATAATAAGGGGCAAATATTGGCTTTCATAGCCGCCGCCTTAGTTATAATAGAGGGCGATTTATTGCAATGTGGTGTTTGCACCGAGAAATGTTCAAAAATATAAAATTAAATCTAATAATAAAACTCTTAATAAGAATGTTTGTTCAGTTCTAATAAATGATTAAGGTATTTGTGATAGGTCTTGTTGCTTGCGAATTATGTTTGTGGTATTGTTGATGTCTTGTCCTAGGTCTTGTCCAGTATTACATGATTGAGCTTATATCAAGCTCCCCATGTATTGTGACACTTAACAGATGACTCCATCATCTTTTTCAGTCTATCACTTTGCTATTTCAAATAGTGGTTTACAATCGTAACACTGACAATGAAAATAGAAAAACAGATTTAAATTTTACTCTGCGAATACTAACAATTTCCTTTTGGTATTTTAGATGTCCCGACAAAAATTTGCTCCATATATAACTATTGTATGGATTCTATTAAATTAAGTATAATTAAAGGTAATATACTTCATTTTAAGTACCTTTACATAGATTATTGGAAACATTTTTGAAAACAGTCAAAGTGTGAATAGTAAAAAGCCACAATAGCTTCCTTTGTAAACTGGGAGGGGTAATGGAAATGAACAAGATTTGGTCAAAATTACTAATAGAAACTATACAAGACTATCAATAGTCTTTTATGAAGAACTGGTTTATTTTACTTGGCATCAATGGCCATTGACAGTTTTTCCCCTCAAGGGATACATTTCTCGAAACAGGCGCGCGTAGCATGTGCTACCACCAAGTTACCTCCAGCAATGGGTGACAAAACTGACATACAACCTCTGGCAACTAAAACATACCACTTATCGACCGCGTCGGACCATCACATTCACCAACACGTTCCCTTCCGGGGTAATTTTTAATAATGGCTCGCGGGGGCACTTGAATATGGCGCGAATATTTGTCATCCGTTTCGTTTATTTGTTTGTAGTGGAAGGACAAACAGGGACAGGTCGTTTGTTATCCATTCGGTCGAATTACACGGGTCCTACACGACTGGGTTCTCAGCAGCGATCGTAAGCGGATTATTGGGCATTGTTGACGGAACTGAAGAGGACAACGTGCTTTTTTTGGGGATAATGGGCTGTAATCCTCTCTATCGTTAAATAACTGTAAATATTCTATTCGTGAATCGTTTGAGATCAGTGATTGACAATGTTTGGTTTGTTATAAGCAGAAAGTGGAACGGAAATGGTTCGTAGCATATTAGGAATATTTGTATAGCATTTTTTATTTATGTTTATATAATTGTAAACTGTGATCAAAATTCGTAAAGAAAATTAATTATATTCTTGTGTGTTTTTGGTTAATTTTCAACTTTTGGTGACAAAATAGGTATCTCATGTAACAAATATATAAATTCATCAATATTAAGTGGCACTGCTCATATCATGAAAGTCTTTGAACTTAAAATTTATGATTCAATTATGAAGAATTAATTGCCTAATTACTTGAAATTATCCGAACAAAACTTGGTAGGTTTACCAATGCAAAGAAAAATATTCTTTATGAAGTAAGTAAATTGGGATATTTGCTTGTAGATATTGAATAAAATCGAGTTTAAAATACTTATAATTATATATTTCCATCTTTCAATTATTATTTTTTACCCAATATGCTTAAATAAACGTCATGACTTGCAATAGAAACTTGGCAACAGCGCATGAGTGTGCTGAGTTTATTATTTGTAAGTTGACAGTCCTTGTCATTCATGTATATAGGTTAGATGGTTATATATACCATGTTATGTGATCACTCACACAGCTGATTGCTTTAACCTATAAAATATCGGATGAAGAACAGAGTCGGTAGAAAGGAAATTTTGTGACAAAAAGAAAGTATGAGTGCTTGAAAATTAGGACAGAAAATAGCAGACAGGAAAAAAGCTGTTGAAGAGAAGATTGTAGAGTCAGAACCTCCGTACACCGT
Organism: Anoplophora glabripennis; assembly: GCF_000390285.2. NCBI lineage: Eukaryota > Metazoa > Arthropoda > Insecta > Coleoptera > Cerambycidae > Anoplophora > Anoplophora glabripennis. The sequence continues at coordinate 1,041,294 of NW_019416352.1, read as the reverse complement.
GCGAGCATCAACTAATCAACATAAGAGTACATGGCATGGCATGGCATACACTGCTCTTTTCGCAAAGAACTTTTACGTATTTTAGATTATCTACAAATTGTGATCACGAAGTGATTCGCGTGGAAAAGTTTACATATGATTTATTTACATGCATAAGTAGCATACACTATGATGCACTTCTGTGATTACAATTGTTCCTTATAAGACAAGGGTTTAAAGCAAAAAGAATGAAAGAAATATAAATTGTAGCTACAATAAATACAATGATTTAAGCTTTTTAGAAATACTTTTAATAAAACCTTTTTAATACAAGAAAAATTTATAAAAAAAATTATAAATTACTGAGAAATATATAAATTTCTGAAATCTGTGGGTAAACCTACAAATTTAAAAACGGTTTGCTTCCCCTATAAAATACATAGGACTTCAAAATTGGTGCGTTACACATACAGTTTCTTGAGTAGATGTCAAATATCCAGGGGCGTATTCTGTATATTGTTCAGCTACAGCGTGTCAAAAATAAAAAAAATCAGTTTTTAATTTTTAATTTCTAAACAGCTTTAGATAATTTAACCAAATTCAGTGTGCATTTTTAGTATGACAGTAGGTATGAAACAAAAAATTACCAGCTTTAGAAACTTAACAGTGGCGGAGGTGTGAGTATCATCGATCATTATTTGCCAAAAACAAAATGTATCATCTTGTATAATATTACAAATAAAATAAGTCATCATATGCGCATTATCTTTACTTTTTGTTTTTTTACACTTTTTTGTATTCCAAACCGACTAACAACAAAATTGATTTATTTGATCAATTGCATTTTTACGATACTCATTACATTACTTAAAATAATAACAAAATAATTTTGATCTCTACTTAAGAAACACTGTATAGTTAAATTTTAATTTTTATTATTTTTTCTTTTTTATTTAAAATTCAAGAGCAAAATTTTTAAAATATGGTATTTCTCAAATTTTATTCTCAAACAAATAACTATTTACAATAATCGTAAATTAGTGTTTTGTTGTTTGTTATTGTTTTAATATAGTGTTTTAATTTTCAAAATTAAAGTTTAACTAAATAAAAATTTACAATACTGTCTTGGTTTAAGAAAATGTTTGTACTTTTTTGCGAATTTCTAGGGGGGAGGCAGCTACCGTCCCCTGCCCCCCTTGGCGACGCCCTTGCGTGATACCATGTTATTGCAGCCAAAATATTCTAAAAAATATACTGAAATTATTGAAATGTTAATTTTAAAATAAAAAACGATATTAAAAACGTCATAATTTATCAAAACGCATAAGATTGTTATATGCGCTGTGGTGCAAAGTGTAAATAATATTTCATTGTTTATTTGCTGCTGTATTTTTTACTTCTGGTATTGAAAGTTTATCGTACTTTATAATTAAAAAAGATAACAATTAACATACTTCATTTGAAAATAAACACAAGTTGAATGTAATCCATTTCTAATGACTAAGTTGTGTATTGAAACGTTTATTTAAATTTCCCACCACCTATCCTCATTCGTACTCTATTTGCGCTGTTGCCGTTACTTCTTCACGTTTATTACTTAGCGTATGATAAGTCGGAACTCTTAATGTTTGATAATTTATTTCTTTGTGAAATGTGCGGTAACCTACATTTTTTTCTTTCTCTCATCTATTAATTAAAGTTTCAGGTAAATGTTTCTTAACTTTTTTCTGTTCATTGGTGGCAGATTTGGATACCTATGTCTCATTAAAAATTGTACATGTTCTGCTTAGAATCCCATTGCAACGTCTGTGAATAAATAATAATAAATAACTGATGACAGTTTAGTTGTTTGTTTTGAAGTATTGCTAAAAATTCCACAGCTATCCTCGCAAGAAATTACATGATTTTAGGTGATTACACAAAAATTAGTAGATAACGTAAAAACTAGAAGAGATAGGTATAGATGATACCGTTCGAAAGAGAATAAAATTGTGTGTCAGAATATAGAAAAACATATAGGGTGTTCCATTTAAAAAAACCGACTTATGAAGGTTTGAAGTTAATTAAACTCAACATTAAATTTCTAGCACTTTGTATGCAATTAAGCCATTTTGAAAGTGTGGATGGGAAGCTTAGGGGTCTAGCTGTCTCCCCTATAAATATTGTTGTTTTATCTTTCTTACTATAAAATACACATGGTTTGAAGCTAGTCACTGTTTCTCTAAATTTTTTTGAAAAAATATCTCGAAAACGGTTAATTTTAGGAATAAGGAAACTTCATAAAAGTCCACCTAAAATAACACGTAGAATCCAAAATTGCAATAATATATACGGTGTTCCATTTAAAGTAAGCAAGTTGATGAAGACTTCCGGTATAACCGAAAATGATACGTGGACGCCATTATTTTAGTTGAGAAGGGCATGTCCGAAAACCCGGTATTCCAAATTTTCAAAATTCAAATCGAAGTAGTTGAAATAATTATAATGATGTAATCATTATTGTAATTGTAATGTAATGTCACCCTGAGACACCCTGTATGTCAATAATACTAAATTGGCTGCATTTTTTCGTAGCACCCAATCCTCCTCAAAAAAGCATGCCTGTGGGCGTGGACGTCAGCACTTACTTTGGCTTTTCTGACAGAGCGTGGATTATAAAATCAATGGTAAACTGTCCGTTAATGTTTGTCAAGTCAATGTCAAATTTGACAGTAGAAAGTCGACTTTACCAGGCGTATACATAAGGCTTTTTTTCGCGAGCGAATATTAGGCTTTTTTTCGCGAGTGAAGTCGTATGTTGTAGTATGTGTAGTATGAGTGAATATTACGTTTTTGCGAGAATAGTCAGTCATTTAAACTACTATGTGACGTCACAAGTTTAGATCAAATGACTGAACTCTTCACCCTTCAGCTGAATATTCTGTTGGTATATTCAACTAGTATTGTCAGCCGGTAACTTAACCTTTTTCTTTTTGACATTTTGTTTGAATGAGGATAAAAATCGTTCAGCAAAATGATGGATTCTGATACGGCTGTGGAAGTGGTCAGTTTAAATTTAAACTTTAGAGGCACAGATGTTTTAGTAAACGTAGACGTTGAAACAGCAAATATTTTACTTAATGGTAAGATTAATTTTTTATATGGGACATATTTGCGATCCACTTTGCTTCAGGATTATCCTCTTTTTTTT